>NC_034598.1:19253368-19258872 GCF_900095145.1 Mus pahari
ATACACACACATACACACACACATACACACACACATACACACACATACACACACATACACACACAAACACACACATACACACATACACACATACACACACATACACACACATACACACACACACATACACACATACACACACATACACACACACATACACATACACACATACACACACATACACACACACATACACATACACACACACATACACACACATACACACACATACACACATACACACATACACACACATACACACACACACATACACACACACACACATACACACACACACATACACACACAGTTAGGTGTATGCCTGGATAGAGAGTTTTTGAGGTGGATAGGGGCTAACAATTATGTGAACGAGAACCCAGAAAGATAAAACATAATTGAAGTTGCCGATGTTTCTGTCCAATTATGTAATGTATTCCACACATGCCTTGTAAATTCCAGGAGACACTAAGAAGCAGTGTGAATTGTAATTATAATGCCTGTACTTCTACAATGGATTACAAAGCTCAGGACATTCTTCATTTGGTTCTCATCATTATCCAGGATAGTAGGCAGGGGGTTAACTTTCAAATGAATACTTTCAGAGAACTTTATCACTTTGTGAAAACAAACTAGCCCCCCCCCATACAAAAAAGGTCAGATTTAACAGTGATAGGGGATCCCCAATTTCCAGTGCATTGTGTTTTAGGTACACCAATAGTAAATGCAAGCTAGTAATAACGGATTTAGTTTTAATTAATAAATGTTCAATTGACATTTGTGAGGAAGAGACTCTTGGCTGATAGGATGTTTGTCCTGCTGGAGCCCTGGCAGTTGATCGTGTTCCCAATGTGGCTTATTTGTCTGAGTCTACCTCTAAGCTGGACCCAGATTTAATTCAAATGTGAGAGTGTGTGCAACATAAAAAAAATACTGGCAGCAAGTTCAACAATCTGGTTCTTATTTTGGTTCTGTAGCTTAGTCTAATGAGCATATCTTGGAACCTAACTTTAGATTAATCAAACAATATAATTGATCCTAAAATAAATTTAAGATATTGTACTAGGGAATCCTAGAAAGGCATTTATTATTCACCCACCCACTTATATATCCAGGCTCTAGAGTCATGGGTGTTGCAAGCAGGAGTTGCTGCTATGACATTGCTCATAAGCCCATGAGGGACGGGGGACACAGGCACAGATTAGTAAAGATAACTTTAACAAGGGTGCTCTGTGCAAAGTAGTCCCCGTTTCAGGAACAAACTCTGAGAAGAGCCCCTGAGAGGCAACTTCTAAGAATCAATGAAGTTAAGGGATGGGGAGATAAGAGAGGGAATGGAGGACTCACTTTTAAAAAAGAAAAAAAGGAAAGGAAAGACAAGAGCAAGACACAAAGGTGCGTGTCAAGCATGCTTCTTGCCACCAGAACCAAGAAAGACGCCTCAAACCTGAAGTCACCTCCGTCATCTTTCACACCAGCCTCCGTTAGCCCTCAGGGGAGCACTGCTCTGACTAGAAAGGTTGGCAAGGCTGTTTGAGCAGCAGCAGAGGCCACTGCAGTGGTTTACGCGGATAAGCTGTAGACCACGTACTTGAGTGTAAAACCCATTTATGAGGAGAGAAAGGAAGTGGATGTCTCGTTTCTATGACCTCCCCCAAAGGAAGAGCTGATTCAACAGTAATGACAACCATCCAAGGGACAATCAAAATCAAAGGCAATACTCAGAAAAATCCCTTAGTTGGGGAGCAAGCATTATACTGAGGTCCAACACATTTACCCTCTAACCCTGCACGTGGGAGGGGTTAGGATGTCCTGGATTTTACTCTGTATTCTTTTCTACTTCCTGTTGGGGAAGAGCCTGACACCTAGTGGTTGGGGTGTGGTATTTACAGATCTTTGGAATTAGCTTCAGTGAGCAGAACCACTGTGGGTTGGGGGTGGGGAGGGGAGGGGGGGGTGTGCGCAGGCGCATGCGCATATGCTTGATTGTTCTTACAGTACTACAGTCTGGTAGGTAAAACCATGGCATTAGGGCAGGGCTTCTCAACCTTCCTAATGTACAACCCTTTAATATCGTAGTAACCCCCAACCATAAATTATTTCATTGCTACTTCATAACTGCTATTTTGCTACAATTATGAATCATAATATAAATATCTGATATGCAGAATATCTAATACGGGACCCACAAGGGGGTGGTGACCCACAGGTTGAGAACTGCTGCCCTAGGACGATCCCTCTATGCCATGAAAGTAGTGCGGAACAGCACTGCCCTAGACAGTGAGCCACAGACCTATTTCAAACGTTGCAATAGCCACATTTCTCAGGAGCAAGAAAAATACTAACTAACCAACCAAAAAAAAAAAAAAAAAAACAGACTGTTTTGTACATTTCTCTTAGTATTTTCAAACTTCAGAACTATGAGAAATAAATGTCTACCTATTTTGAGCCAGGAAAACAAAAAAAAAAAAAAAAAAAAAAAAAAAAAAAAAAAAAAAAAAAAAAAAAAAAAAAAAAAAAAAAAANNNAAAAAAAAAAAAAAAAAAAAGCAAAAAGAAACAGAAAAAATTAATTTTCTGAGGATGTTTTATTAAACACCAGAAATCTAAATACTTTTCCTTTCTATATCTAATTTGCATTTAAGAGAATTATATGATCTGTTCAAAACCCCACTGAGCACTTTACCATTGGTTGTGCTGACTCATTGAAAATCTTCAGTAACCATGTGACTAAGAGCTACCTGGAGAGGCCTGCCCTTTCCTCTTCAGGGAACTGTGGACAGGCAGAGGCAAGGTGAGATTTGTATTCAAAGGACAAGCTTTTCTTTACTTTTAGATTTTATGTTATTATTTATTGGGGTGCGGGGGCTGGTGCCTGTATGTCACAGGATGGGAGGTCTAAGGATGACTTGCAGGAGTCAGTTCTCTGTTATTATCTGGTTCCCAGGGATCCAACTCAGGTCACCAGTCTTTGTGGCAAGTGCTAAGCACCCGGGTCCCACTGAGCATTCTCACAGACCCTGGATGCCTGCCTGTTCTTAAGTTTGAGGGAGGAGACAAAATTGAACCAATGGTAAGAGAGTGCATGCAGGGGAATCTTGGCTTAGAATAGGGAGCTACAAAGCTGACTGTGTGGATAGAAAGGAGACATGAGAATCAAGTCCAAAAGGACAGGTCCCTGCTCAGGACTGGACCTGTTGGTGAGCCTTGGAAAGAACCCTCCAGACCTATGGAGTATCTGTCCCATGCTGGGCTTTGTCCCAGATGCTATGGAAATAGCAATGAACAAAAGAAACAGGAATGCCTGCCATGATATGATCGACCTTACGGTGCTACTAGGCCAAGAGGTCTGGAGAGATAAAGAAATATTAGGGGGCAATGAATTGCAAACAGCTTTGGTGAAAAAGGAGAGCAATTCCAGCATCAAAAGGCTCAGGAGAGAGATCACAAAAGCTGAGCCAATGTGAGGTAAGGGAGGTGGAGTGGGCACAGACTGTCTGTGAGAAGCTGGGTGTTTCATGGGGGCGCTTGTGCACTGCAGAGACATAGCACAGACTCAGATCCATGTGTACTGCTTTCTGTCTGAGAGCCTCTCGCGCATCCTCGCCTGTACAGATACGCGCATCGTTAGACTATTGTGGAGCCAGGTTCTGAAGAAGAAAAAAAAAAAAAAAAGGACCATGAACCTTGGGGTCAAAACTGAAGAACAGTTTCCTGCTATTAAGAAGCAGCCTTTTAAAAATAAGTATTTTCTAATCCTAGTTACTACGAAAATAGCATCTGAGGTCAAAATAAGCCTGAGGGTGGTCATGTATTTCCCTCAGGGTATTCTGTAAGGGAATGGAAAAAGCCTTTTTTTTCCCTTCCTTCTTCAACTCCTTTGCCCTTTCCACCTGCTCTTCCCTCCTTAGTATCTTCGTAACTAATGGAGGACCCACAGTGGCCTCTCCAGCTTTAGAGGTCTGCTTACATAGCTCCTCCCCCACCCCAACCCCCAATTTGACTTTATTCATGAGGCTTGGTGTGCAAAAGTTCCCAGGCAGCAGATGTGTCTGAGATTCTGAGAACATCTAGCTACTCCTGGGATGCCTAGTGAGCAGTTGGGGGTGCAGAGACCAGACCGCATCCTGTCGGTACTGATGAGCAGACCTTTGTGCAGGTTTCCTCACTTGGACTGCTCCTAGACAGACACAGGATAGTACCTAGCCTGGAGAGCAATGAGAGTTAAGTGGAGAGTGCTGAGACCTACACTCCCTCTCCAGCTCCTCTGTCCTCTTCATTTGTTTCACCAATACTTTAATAAAGATGGAACTGGCTTTAAAGAATTTATGGGAAACATATTATCACCAACAGACAGCCACATACACACACAAAAAAGAGGCATTTGAGTGGCTGGTTCAGTCCCCAAGTCTTCTCAGCACACGCCCCTCTCCTGTCAGCTCACCACTTCGTGGGCAGGGAAATTGGGAAGGGTACTTTCCCTCTCAGCTTCTGCAAGACAGACACCCTGGTTTGTGCTCCATGCAAGTTCAATGACACATGCTCACCAGGTTTTCCAGGACACACTTACACAACTGTTTCCTTCCTGATTGTCCTCAAAATAAACCCCAGCTTCCCACGTCATCAGCCTCTTCCCACACATCAACTGTTAATGGTCCAAGCTCTAAATTCAGGGTAGCATAAAAGAAAGTCTGGGCTGGACAGGATGGGGCAGGCCTGCAATCCCAGCACTCATGAGGCAGAAGCAGGAGTTCGAGGCCAGCCTGGTCTAGACACAGAGTTTCAGTACAGCCAGAGCTACACAGTGAAACCCTGTTCAAACAAACAAACAAACAAAGAAGTATGGAGATAACCACAGGTCTCAGAAGAGCCAAGCAAGGAGAAAAACTAGAGATGTATGCATGTTACATACAAACAGTCCCGTGGCATAATGACTTATCCACAGACATGTGCAGATATAGTTGAAGATACTACAGAAGATTCTGCAGCAGGAAATGCACACCAATGACAATCTCATTCAGAAATTGTCTCAGAGTGATTTCATTCAAAGGCTCACCTACATAAAGTAGAATAGAAAATGAGAGTTGATGCTTTTAAAAAAAAACTGCTTGTAATGCAGCTTGTTTGTGATTATACATCAGCCAGATGGAAAACAATCTGGAAGGAAATCTGTTTCATCCCTGGAGTGAACAGACACACGGGGGGGGGGGGGACAACATAGAGTCTGTCTCACTCGGGAAGCTGAGCAGAAGCAGGACTGCTGTCCTTCTGCAGTTGGATACAGCAGCCTCTTGTCCTAACATCAGCTGCAGGCAGACGGAAGCAGGGCTGGCTAACTTCAAGTCAAGCCTTAAATATGTATTCATATTTCCAGTCCAGGTAAGCAGTACCAACTCTAGTTTGTCATCTCGCCTTTCAGGTGGGGTTGCTTCCCTCCCTCCCTCCCTTCCTCCCTCCCTCCCTCCCTCCCTCCCTCCTTCCTTCCTTCTTCCCTTCCTTCCTTCCTTC
>NC_034598.1:19258882-19275076 GCF_900095145.1 Mus pahari
TAGCCCTGGCTGTCCTGGAACTCACTTTGTAGACCAGGCTGGCCTTGAACTCAGAAATCTGCCTGCCTCTGCCTCCCGAGTGCTGGGATTAAAGGCGTGAGCCACCACGCCCGGCCTCCTTCCTTCCTTTTATTTCCTTGTATTCCTTTTGAAGAAAGCAAGATTGGTATGCTTCCTTCTCTCCTTCCTTCCTCCCTTCCTCCCTTTCTTCCTTTCTTCCTTTTTTCCCCTCCTTCCTTCATCTTTCTCTTCAAAGAAAAAAAAAATCCATAGAGTTCACTTCAAGTGACTTTTGAATGATCAGAGCTAGCATGGTTAGAAACCCCTTTATTACAAATGTGTATGCTTTTTAAACATAGGACTGTAAGCATTTTAAGTGAAAGGACACTTTTTACGGATTGTGTGGTGAGTGCTGAGTATGTGGGGAAGAAATCATAGAATCATTTGTGTGATCAGTTTCCATGAAAGGGATACCTTTGATCCACAGGAAAAACACTGAACAAATATATGGTCAAATGCTTTGAAATCTGAAAACTGGATGTGAAAAGCAAGTCTCTGGGGATGCTCACAGTCAGCTATCAGATGGAACACAGGGCCCCCATTAGAGGAGCTAGAGAAAGTACCCAAGGAGCTGAAGGGGTCTGCAACCCTATAGGTGGAACAACAATATGAACTAACCAGCACCCCCAGAGCTCCTGTCTCTAGCTGCATATGTAGCAGAAGATGGCCTAGTCGGCCATCATTGAGAAGAGAGGCCCCTTGGTCTTGCAAACTTTATATGCCCCAGTACAGGGGAACACCAGGGCCAAGAAGTGGGAGTGGGGAGAGGGGGAGGGTATAGGGGATTTTGAGGATAGCATTTAAAATGTAAATGAAGTAAATACCTAATAAAAATTGGAAAAAAAGAAAAGCAAAGCAAAGCAAGTCTCGGTGTTCCTGCTGTGTCTATGTCCCAGCTGTGGTCAACCACACAGCCATGTTGCCACCTGAGAGCAGAGAGGCAGCACTCACAAGAGAAGCAAGCATTCAGAGTTCTGTAAGAGAATGGATCACAGGTCCTCGAAGAGCAAGTGTGTGCTTAGCACATGAGGTCCATCAGCACTGGGAGAAAATGCTTTTAAAGAGAAGAGGAGGGCTGTAATGGGTTACTCTGCCCTTTTTTTTTTCTTCCTTCTCCTTCCAGCTACCAGCTACCACCTAAGATTTATAAACACTTTTCTTTTCTCTTTTAACTAAATCATAATTGTGTTATCAAATTCAACTTTAACAGTTTTATTTAAAAATGGGAAATATCCACTGTCTTGACAGGCTCATCCAATCCTATGGAGCATTTTGGTTTTTTTTCACGTTAGTTTTACATTTGTGTAGGTTCCTATTAACACTAATAGATATTATTCTCCTTTTTATATTCTGTGAGTCTCTGACAGCTTTCTTGCGTAGCTGTATAGAATTCTTAATAATCATTCTAAACGGCTGTGCCATGTGTTGCTGATCTATGTATATTCATGAATGTACACATATAAATCATTTCCTTAACCATAACCCTTTTGTTAAATATTTAAGCTATTT
This sequence comes from Mus pahari, assembly GCF_900095145.1. NCBI lineage: Eukaryota > Metazoa > Chordata > Mammalia > Rodentia > Muridae > Mus > Mus pahari. The sequence goes on from NC_034598.1 coordinate 19,260,452, forward strand.
CTGGACATCTTTCTACTATAAACACTGCTGTGCCAAGCAAGCACACCTGTATACTTTTTCTACATTACAGGTTAATTTCTTTGTGTAGATTCCCAGAATCAGAATCACAGAGCTATAATGAACAAACTGTGGCTGACACGGCATCCTGCTTCCGTATGAGAAGGCCGGGCTGTGCCTTATGGTGAGAATACGGGTGTAATAGAGTCAATGTTACTAAATCTACAGTACACACCAGACAAGTATCGTTGAGCAGAAACACAGCTGATGCACCAAGTCAGGCTCAGTGGAAACTGTGATCAGATGCAAACGGTAGCCGCACACAACAGGAAGCACTCAGGACTTGCTGATTCCGAATCTCACAGAACATTACTGCAAACTGCAAGGGTCGGCTACATCTGCAGCTTTTGCCGGAAAGCTTTTTAATTCTATTAAAGTTTAGACTTGTGAGTTTGTCATTCAAGGCCCACGCCTTTATTCCCTAAAGTAATGTTTTGCCGTCAGTCTCCCCTGTGAAGTGTTTCTACAGAGAAAGAAACTTATCAACAGGAGTCTACCGAAAGCATGGGCGCCTTGTGACCCCAGAGAAAGTTCCGAGCTGAAAGGCCCTTCGTCAGGCAGGGTTGGGAGGGTCGAGGGTGGAGGGTGGGAAACACATTTGCCCTTTAACTTTTCTTGGCAGTGAGCTCCCTGAGTCCATTGTTTCTAGAAAACTGTTTTGTGGTTACCACAGTAGTGACTTCATACACAGTCTCGTCGCCAAGTCAGGCCGTGTTTACTTCCATCCCTGCTCCTGGTTCAGGGGGAGAGTTTGCAGATTGCCCTAACCTCAACTCTGACATTCTCCTCCAGCATGAGACTGTTTCAGAACACAAAACCACACGGGGTCATATCAGACCACGCATGGGAGGGAGGGTGCAAACCTTTTAACCGGTGTGCAGATATTGGGGAGGAGCTCTAAGAATTGCAGATCAGCCAGACATGTGGTATAGTCCTGTAACCCAGCATTCTGGAGGGAGACTGGTACAGGAGGATTGCTATGAGTTCTAGGCCAGCATTGGCAGCATGGTAAGAACCAAGCAAGACAGGGATATATATATAGTAAGAGCTTTTCTCAAAAATCCAGAAGGGAAGGCTAAAGAAAACAAAAGAACTGTAGAGAGGGGGATTTGAACCCCTATTTAAATCTAGATAGATCTCTTCCTATAGCTTGAGCCTTTTTCATCCTCTCAAGTCATCCACAATTGGACTTGTCTTTAGGGTCTATGTGACAGTGCATAGGGGAGAAACACTTGGGTAGCCTCACACTTAGCACTCGGATGATTTTGATGCATAGATGCCAGTGTCATGTTGAGTAGCTCAGTGGTCCAGAGGTGCTAGGCAGTGACAAATGGCAGTCCAGCAGGCTGCCCTATGAGGAATGTGAGTGCCATGAAAAGCAGCTGTCTCACAGACAGGCTCAAAAAGCAAATGTTTTCCAAATAGCCTTCCCAGGGAGGCAAAGATCTGGGTCACACAAAACATGCAAGCATGTAGCCCCAATAGAGCCAATGTAGCCCTGTAACCTGTGTGATTGATTGCAAATCCGTGGGTCTCTGACTCATCAGTTACTGTAGATCCCCTCACTGTATCATCTACCCCACCATCATGTGACTCTGTTTTTTTAAAGCATACCACTTCCTTCCCAGGTCAGCTCACTGTAGCTATGGAAATGCTCTTCTCTTTATCTGTATGGTTAATTCCCTCTTGACTCTTCTGCACTAACTCTCTGCTCCCCTGGCAGTTTCTCCAGCTATCCTATGTGAGAACACCTCCTTAACCTTCAGGCTAGCTCAGCTATTTTCTTACAAGGATTCCTTTCTACAGTGGCCTCCTTAGCTAGGCTGTGACACACACTGAACGCAGGAACTGAGCCTTTGTCCTTGGGTCTCAGAGGGTCACCCCAGTACCTTCCTTCCAGGGACTGAAGGTTAAATGGATGACCATAGAAACACACACCTGTGAGCTGTTAATGAGTGCACTTTGGTCCTAAAGCTGCCCCAGTTTCAGGTCGTCCTATTAACACGTAAGACTGGCTTGCTCCAAGGGTGGAGTTCCTTCCAAAGTTAGAAGATAGGGTGGCAGGACTTGATGTTCTAGATAACAGGAACAGGATCCACATGGAAATCAGACACTGGGTGGAAATAGAAGCTCCAGTCAATACCTATGTAGTCAAAGAAAGAAGAACAAAGCCGGAAGTTGGGGCAGCAAACTGTGACTATATCCTTACTTCTCATCAGAACAAATGCCAAAAAAGGGATTTCTTTTTATCTTGGGAAACGGCTAACATTGGAAACTTAAGTCAGACAAAGATGTTGTTCTGGTCTCATGGAGCTCTATAGCCCCACTGAGAAGGCAGATGTGAAAAGACTCTTTGAATCCAATAGGAGCAGTTCTAGCATGAAGAATAAGACACACACACACACACACACACACGCAGGAACACAAGCATGCACAAGCACACACACATTGAAAGGAGTGTGCAGCACAGTGCTGCCCAATCAGGTGGGGAAGTCTGACCAGACGGACAATGGACAGGAAGGAATGAACATACAGAGCCATGCGTGTGGATAGGCGAAGGGAAGCTGGATGAGTAGGAGCTCATACCAAATTTTCTAGTTGAAACTCTAGAAGGAGGAACACAAATGACCCAAGCAAGTGCAGCACATAGAGTAAGATGGTCTGATCTGAGTTCTGTGTCCCTCTCTTCCTCATGGTGAGCTGGGATCCAGGTACTCTTGCCTGCCCCATAGGGATGCAGTCAGCAGCTGAAAGGTTAACTGCAGCAGTGGTCAAATATGTGATCAAGACAAGAGAAAGATCTGTGAAGGCTAAAAAGCCCAGGATATCTCTGTAGATCTGAGGCCTTTACAGCTGTATTCCTACTCCCAGTGACTGAGAAAGAGCTAGACTGGGGAATAAGTCTACCAGAGGTAGTACATGTATGGAATAGGGCAGCTTAGGTTGCAGGAAGCTAGGATAGACAGCTACCTGCCCAGTTAGAGTTTGCTGCCTTCATCTATCTACAGAGAGAAGACTGTGAAGAGAAAGGATGTGCCTTAGTGGAAAAAGTGTGTGTGTGTGTGTGTATGTGTCTGTATGCATGCATGTGTAGACAGACAGACAGCCTGTTGGGGTTATAAATTGCCATATGCTAGATATTCACTGTTCTATAAATCAGAGGGAAAAATGAAAAAGGAGTCAGATTGGCAGATAATTGATTGAGACGAGCAAATGAACCATTCCTGGTAGGGAGACAGTGACTCTGCCCTGGAGACTACTGTGCCATTTTGCCCAGAAATCTGTCCCCTGCCTGTGTGTTCACATTTTTCCTCTGTCCCATAGTTGTGTACTTCCTTAAAACACAGGCAATGACACACCAAGCCCCACAAGTCCAGCTCTGGCTTAAGAGGTCAGCTGTTGCTCCAGCTGCTGCTGTGCTTGGCAGATAGAATATGCTTCTTGGCTGCCCTTGCTGAAATGTGCAGAGGCTGAGGGTGTGTGTGTGTGTGTGTGTGTGTGTGTGTGTGGTCTCTTAGCAGAGGGGCTTCAGTGAATCATATCCCCACACGGATGCCTTATGAATGGAGACTTGGTCTTGGTCACTCACACTAGTGGTAACCATGGAGAAGTCTCCAGACAAGTTTCCATACACTTCTGCCTGTAGTAATGCAGGATCTGCATTCACCATCACTTAGCCCTCTGAGCAAGCATTCAGGAGTTGTGCAAAACTCTTAATTCATTCAGTTTCCTACTCTGTGTGGTTTGAGTTTGACTCCTCCCCTTCAGCATCTGGGACAGCTGGGATTTCAGGAGGGTTCCACTGTGCCAGTCTCTGTTTGCCTCCTAAAGACCTTGCAGTCATAGTTAGAAACTCCAGCACCTTCCTCATGGTGAGGAAGGACAATTCCTACTTCCTCTGAAGCTTACTAGATGCTCACCACCTACTAACTGGAAACTTCCCTTTTCTTGCCCAACCCCACCTAAGCCCACTGTTTCTCCTGCAACTCCCTGGCCTGCCTGGCTCTCAGCTAGTTTGCACAACTGCTTCAAACAGATCGAGAGCAACAGAGCAGTGAACAATTGCATTCGACTGGACATGACTAATCTGCATTTCCATTATTAATAGTCTTGTGTGTTATTCTTTGTTTTCTGCAACTCAGAGTGTCAAAGACACTGGAAGGTTGAGATTGTCAAGGAGGGTGTGTTTCCATGACTCAGACTAGTATATTTTACCTAGTATAAAGTCTTTTGTGTTTTTTATTGATATTCTAAGTACAACATTTTATTTTATGAATATATTATAACCATTCTCCATACTCATATAGAGGCCTGAGTTGCAAAGACTCATGTTATAAACATGTCCCCTTTAGAATAAATGGAGTGGGGCTGGTGAGATGGCTCAGTTGGTAAGAGCACCTGACTGCTCTTCAGAAGGTCCAAAGTTCAAATCCCAGCAACCACATGGTGGCTCACAACCATCCATAACAAGATCTGACTCCCTCTTCTGGAGTGTCTGAAGACAGCTACAATGTACTTAAATATAATAAATAAATAAATCTTTAAAAAAAAAATACTTATTAGAATAAATGGAGTGGCCGGGTGTGGTGGCGCATGCCTTTAATCCCAGCACTCGGGAGGCAGAGGCAGGCAGATTTCTGAGTTCAAGGCCAGCCAGGTCTACAAAGAGAAACCCTGTCTCAAAAAAAAAAAAAAAAAAAAAGAATAAATGGAGTGTTAAGCAAGAACTTGGTTCTTCCATTATCTTTAAGAAGTATATGTTGGAGAAAAGAATTTTACAATCAGGTGCTATTCCCACAAAGGATTTACCTGCTAAAACTCCAGCTCTTGCCTTTAATGCCTGCCAATGTTGCTGTGGCTGTCAATCACAGGACACTTCAAGACAGGAAGTCTTGAAGCTCGCCTTAAATATTTTGACTAGAAATATGACTTTGCTTTAACAGAGTGTCCTAACTTGAAACACGTTTACCAAAACTCTTTCCAAAGAAGGATATGGTTCTATCTCTAAGAACTGATCAGTTGCTTCCTTCTCCAAACACCTGATTCCTGCCCTGAGATTTGGAGTAAAAGGAAAACTATACCCATACCTACTCAAGTATGATATGTTCAAGACCCAAGCCCATCTGGTCTCTTGAAGGAAGCAGGAGATAAGAATTCAAACTGGATGTGTTATACACCTGTAATCCGGCTTTCAGTAGATACAAAGACAAAGCTATCAAGTTTCAGTCCAGCCTAGACTATACAATAATAATGTAAATAAAAAAATAAATTAAATTAAAATTTCAATGCAAGTAAGTAGTTTATTTCTGACTCAGAAATTTCCTCAAGTAGGCCAGCAAAGGAACAGAGCAGTTAAAGACTAAAGGCCTTGTGATTGAGCCACTCTCTCAACATGTAAATAAAGCTTAATCTCACAGGGAAATGTGGTGATATAAAAAACAAAAGAAAAACAAAAACAAAAACAAAAACAAAAAAACCCAGACTACCCCCAAAAGGGCAATGGCACTAAGATGGTATTTTTGTGTTGATGATTGAAAGTCATTGAATGGAGATGTTAATATACCCTCGGAACCTCCAGCTTGCTATGAGTTCTGGAAATAAAGCCTGCGGATTCAGAAACAGATACAGTTACTGAAAGCCTGGGGGAATGACAGGCAGTGAGCACAAAGCAGATGTAGATGTGGAACCTGCTGCCCTGCAGCCAAAGGCGGTTGATCTGCCAGTGCACATCACTGGTGTGGATCAGGAACCATCGTGACAACGACATTCTAGCTTCTCCTCCTGCTCCAGATTCACTTCTGTGGCTCCTGTTTCTAATCTCAGCAAAAGAAAGAACTGATAAACTTGTCTTATCCTGATCCACATTGGTCAGAGCATATGACCTTGGGTGAGCTCACTGCTTGTCAGTCAGCCTCTAGACTGGTCATCCTCGGGTCTGGTGTGATGTTTCTGATCATATCCTTCCATGTAAATAGCCGTGAGATAGAAATCATGATGTCATAAGCCAACAAGCTACCCAAACAAGGGAAGATGCCACACTCACATTATTTCCTCAAAGACAGATGGTACAGTTATACCTTGATATACCTTTGGTGACAGAAAAAAAAGGTAAGACAATGTCATCAGAATGCCTAACCTAAAACTGTGATTCTTCTAACTGTATTTTCCCCTCTTCAAGTTGGTTTAAATGTAATATATACTATACTTCACTCTTACAATTATTCCTATCTTTTCATTTCCCTGTATACGTGGGGGAAAAAAACCTTGAAATATATGCAGTAGGGTTTTCTCATACCAGGAATTGCTGCATTCTAACTTTCAAGAATATATGTTATACTTAAGTGCAGGGAAACTAACTGAATGCCTACCCATCATCCTCATGTTTACTGAGAGAGCTACCACCATCACATTCTCTATCCTTGACACACTTCCTTTGTAGTATCCAGCATTTGTTACAACTCACCTTTATTGATTGTTTATTGTTAACTTCCTGACTGATAGGTTAGTGTCATGGTTTGATTATCCTTGGCTCAGGGAGTGGCACTATTTGGAGGTATGGCCTTATTGGAGTAGGTGTGTCACTGAGGGCGTGGGCTTAAGATACCCTAGCTGCCTGGAAGTCAGTCTTCCACTAGCAGCCTTCAGATGAAGGTGTGTAGAACTCTCAACTTCTCCTGTACCATGCCTGCCTAGATGCTGCCACATCCCTGCCGTGATGATAGTGGACTGAACCTCTGAACCTGTAAGCCAGCCCCAATTAAATTTTGTTTTTATAAGACTTGCATTGGTCATGGTGTCTGTTCATAGCAGTAAAACCCTAACTAAGACAGTTAGCTTCTTTGAGCATCTGACAGAATGAGGCAATTAAATGAATATTGCAGAATGAATAGACCACTCAAGCTAAGGACTTTGCAGACTGTTTCCAGGAAGGGAAATAAGGGAATCAGGTTGAATTGATCCAGCAATGTCTGCTGCTTGGTCCATGTTGTGGTCCAAGTTCTGGGATAGTGGCTAGCCAAGGAAGCATGGAGTTATCAGATAAAACTGAAGTTGGTGCAAACCCTCAGCACTGTGGGTCAGACCAAGATAGTCTCAAGTAGGGACAGAAAGCTTGTCAGTATCCAGAACAAAAACATCTAGCAATAGATGCCCATCAAACCAAAGGTTTGATAGCCTTCACAGGGATAAGACCTCCCTTGTGTATAAATAAGTGTCCTAGTTAGTTTTATGTCAGTTTGATACAAACTAACGTCATCAGAGAAGAGGGGATGTCAATTGAGAAAATGCCTCTATAAAATTGGACTATGGGGTATTTTTCTTAATTTATGGTTGATGTAAAAGGGCCCAGCTCATTGTGGGTGGAGCAACCCCTAAGATTATAGTTCTGGCTTCAGTAAGAAAGCAGGCAAAGCAAGCTATGGGGAGCAAGCCAGTAAGAAGCACTCCTCCAAGTTTCTTTTTGGTCTTGGTGTTTCATTGTTGCAACTCTAATCAGGAAGAGAATTCACAGAAGCTGCAGTTCTGACAATAGCCCCACCATGACATGGTTCATACTCAGTAGAATGATGCTCTCTCAAGGCCAAAGCAAGCATCAGGAAGCATGATTTTGCAGGCCGTCTAGAACCCAGTGTGCTTCTGATAGAGCAGAGGTTTGTGCCTACTGTAAATCCAGAAATTGATACTTATACTTTCCTGTATTTGGTATTCCTTGTATTTCTAATTTGGAAATACACAATGGATATAAATTTTGTTTTGTGGTTGTCGCTATATATTTGTTTTGTTCTGCCGAGAAAAGTTCTGGCTGGATTCAGAACCACAGTGATCTTTGACTCTACCACCCTAGCGCTGGAATTGTATGTATTTGCTACCAGAGCTGGACAAAACAAACGTCTACAGAAAATTAAATACTCACAACATCAATATTTCTCACCATTGCCCTTTCCTTTCTGGACTCAAACAGTAGATTCAACTTATTGAAGGGAAAATATTAAATATAAATGTTATCGATGAAAGTCATTATTTGCAGAAGTAGGATAAATGAAATAATTTCTACTAGAAAGGTATTTATAAAGACTTAAAGCTGCTGGCAAAATGAAAATTTTTTTGAATCAAGTAATTACACAGAAGCTGAGTATATCCAAGTGTGAGACCAGCGTGACGCTGAATTTCAGGAAAATGGAGCAATTGGTGGCCTGGCTTCAAATATATCAGAACAACATGCTCAGTGGTATGCTTTTACAGCAATGATGTATGGAGAAGAAAAGGTTTTAGAAGAGTTTTTGTTGAAATTCCAGTGTGAACAGAATTGCTAAGTTGTTATATATATATAATATTATATAGCCTGTGAGGTGTTTTTCTTAATTTGTAATTGATGTGAGAGGGCCCAGCCCATTGTGGGTGGGGCAACCCCTAAGATGATAGTTCTGACTTCTCTAAAATGCCTGAATATATATAATATGTTATATGTAATATTATATATATATATATATATATATATATATATATATATATATATATATTCTGAGAGGGGAAATATTCAAATCTTCAAGGCCCCAGGTAAAGATGTGAAGGAAGTCATAGTCACATTGACACACTCAATAAAACTAAGTATCTAGTGGATGCTTATCTAGATTATCAAAGAAACAACTGCAAGACATTTCCTAAAACATTAGGCATTCTGCTTATTTAATGAATGTCCCCCTATCTGTTCTCTCTGATCACTTTCCAAGAGTATTCATTTTTCTTTTAAGCGCATAATTATGATGTATTCTGAGATGATGTCCTAGAAATTAAAGATAGAGCTTCAAAACAAGGGACTAGTATGCAGCCTTAGAAAGCTCCGTGGCTTTGCGCAGAGCCTCTGGCCCTACTGCTGAGAAAGAGCTTGCTTTTAAAGCCCCCGACCGGTGGTAGTGCAGAATTTCTCAGCCTAGGTGCTTTTAAAACCAAGTCCATTTCAGCCTGGTGCTTCTTAAGCCAGGCCACACATGTCCTGCCTTCTAAAATCCTCAAACCTGACTACACATCTCTGCCAACTATTTCTCCCTTTTGTTCACTAGTATTCTGTCTCCCTGGTATAGCAGTCTCACGGGAAAACCCATTGCTTAGTTTAATGTCTACTTATGGAGCACCTGCTCTGTGCTAGGCACTGTCTTCACAATCATGGGAATTGGCATCTCTACGCTAGAAAATATGGCTTCCCACACACACACTAGATATGCAGCTGAAAATCATTGAGCAGCACAATATCGGTGTGATTTTAAGTTGATCGTTGACACTTGAGTAAAGATGGGACAGACTATTTAGCCTCGTGGGGCTAGGGAAAGAGGAGTTGCAGCCACAAAGCAATCACAGAGGCCCCAATGACAGCATCAAGCCTGGTGTGTCCTCAGAACAGGAGGAAGTGCAGTGAAGAGAGTGGAGAAGCTGAGGTTAAGAAAGAATGGTAAAGATAAGCTCCATGGAATAGAATGAGAACTCCTGGGCCACTGAGGGGACCTCAGCCTTTCCTGAGATGGGCAACGTAACATTCGAGTTTCAGGGATAAATGAGGGACAGGGTCAGGGTGTGATTTCCTTGGGACGGATCACCTCGAATACTCTGTTGAAATAGCGTGTGTGAGTGTGGGGGGAAGGGTTTGCTTGAAGTGAGAGGACAAAAACAAGAAGGCATGGCCCAAAGCTAGTCTGACTGTCATATTCAGATACAGTTTTGAAGCCAACAGCAGGTAGCAACTGATACTCGAATTTGGAGTCTGGTAACGGCAGTAAGGTAAAGGCAGTCAAGGTCTTCACTAAGATGCTTAGCTTGAACACACAGAAGCTGAGATTTGCCACCAACCATGAAGCAGAAAAGTGTGGGTGAAGTCGATGCAAACGCAGCCTAAGTGGGATGACCCGGAGTTCATTATGAAGTGCCAATCATGTCTAGCAGGCAATCCATCTGTTGATTGGAATCGCTAGAGAGATTTCTGACCTTGATACATGCACTGATGAACTGTAGATAGCATGAGACAGGAGTGTGTACACATAGTGCAGAAAGTGAACAAGGACTTCGCCTTAGGACACTCCAAGGTTAACAGATCCAAGGAAGACGGAGAAGGAGCAGCCTGTGAAGGCAAGGAAACAGGGTAGGGAGCCCTGGAATTTAAGGGAAGCCTCTATTTTGTATGAGGGAGTCATTAACTATGTCTGAGGTTTCTAAAATTATGGACAGATCTGCTGGCATGAGAAAGGAGACCTGACCGTTGCGTGGAGCAATCTGAGAGGCACTGGGGTCCCGGATCAGAGTCGTTTCAGTGGCGTTGTAGTGGAGACACCGCACTGTGGGCAGTTTCGGAGAGTATGGGAGGAGGGGATATTGAACCGGTAACTCTTCTAAGGTGTCTACTGCAAAAGTCAGTGGAGAAATGGGACGGTAGGTGGAACTGTGGTCAAGAGTAGACCATCGCTTTCTTAGATAGTAAAGACAATCAACAGCATGTTTCTCTTGGTCCACGTGCTTGCTCACAGGGGTGTCCCAGCCCCTTCGTGGCTTTATCCCTTTCAACTGTCCAAGCTTGTGCCAGGCTCTTTCAACCATACTCTCGCTAACCTCCTAGGGTGACTCCCACTTTTCATTGCTTCTTTTCCAAGTTCACCAATCTCACCCATCTCTAGAACACGTAGGCTGCCGGGTGCCTTTACACTGTCATCTGAGTCTCCATTTATTCGGTGTTCTCTCATGTTTACGCCCCAGCAAATGGCCGAGAGTGTTTATTGCAGCTACCCCCTCCGACCCTAGTCACCATTCAGTCAACACAGATTTTATTTTATTTTATTTTATTTTTGCACAACGAATCATATTCCAGACACCACGACAATGCCCCACCCCCACCACTTTTTGGACATTAAGCAAACAGCGCTACTTCAGCACCGAAGTGACTCGTGTAGTTCTATTTTCTTCCTTTTCCAATTGCGGTCTTTAAACACACAATCCCATCACTGCTCCTGTGTGATAAAACATCTCTGTTGGTTTATCTCAAAGGCTGAGTCTTCTGCTTGGACCTTAATTCATTACCTGTTCTATTTAAATTCACTTCTAACCACCTGTACTGGCTGGTTTTGTGTGTCAACTTGACACAAACTAGTGTCATCAGAGAGGAAGTGCCTCCATGAGATCCAGCTGTGAGGCATTTTTTCAATTAGTGATCCATGGCAGAGGCCCAGCCCATTGTGGGTGGTGCCATCCCATGGGTGGTGGTCCTAGGTTCTATAAACATACAGGCTGACCAAGCCATGGGGAGCAAGGCAGGAAGCAGCACCCCTTTATGGCCTCTGCATCAGCTCCTGTCCTGGTTGAGTTCCAGTCCCGACTTCTTTTGGATGGACAGCGATGTGGAAGTGTAAGCTGAACAAACTCTTTCCTCCCCAACCTGCATTTTTGGCCATGGTATTTTGTGGAAGCAATAGAAACTCTAAGACACCACCTACCACACTAGGGCTCTTTAGCAATAACCCTCCCCTGGGCTAAACACTCCCATTCCTGTGCTATCTCCTCCGAGAGCTAATGCCTGCTGGGGAGTTTGAACTAATCATTCTTTTGCTTTTGTTTTCCTCCAGGCCTATACATTCACAGGACTATAAATAGATCTATATGTCAAACGATGCAGCGTTTTGTTATGTCACATTCACTTTTGACACAACTTAAGTCCTGCCTTGGGACATTGAATAAAGCCTGAGCATCACTAAGTCGCAAGAAAACAATTTTGCCATTCCTGGGAGAAAGTAACCCAAATACATCCTTAGATTACAGCCTCCGCACCTAAGTTCAGGATGTTGTGCATGTGGTCTGGAGTCTTGAGGTTGGAACCTCAGTCAGGAAAATGGTGGGGGCTGCAGTGTGCTTCCTCGGCTGAGTTCCCCTGCCTCATCGCCAAGTCTGCAGAAGCTCTGAGCATGTAACCACATCACCCATCTTTATTTGTCCCATGCCCTCAGACCAAATTCCCAGTGTTGTGCACGGGACTACAAGTATGCACTAGCTTTAATTCCTATTCCTTTATGTCCTGCAGCAAGGCAAACTATTGTAACTGTCCTGGCAGGCGAAGCCTTGGGGAGACTTGGAAGTTAGAAAGCAGATCAAGACCCCCAAGTGATTTCGGGTTCTTGTGTCCACCCAAGGAAGAATGGGAAACAGGGCAAAGGAAGGGATTGGGAAGGCGTTTACAGTGAGTGTAGACGCAGGGCCGAGGCTTCATTTGTCAAGTGTAAGTAAGAGGAGCTGGTGGGATTTTTCTGTCACTATTTTTAATGGGCAAAGTTTTAATGAAGAGGGAGATTATTTGTGACTTAAGGTGGGAAACTCCAGGAAAGGGTCAGGATTTCCTAGGCTTTGCTCTCCTTTTTATTTTTTTTTTAAACTACATTTATCTATCCATAGATTTATCTATTGATTCGGTGGTTGGGGAGGGCCGTACGTGCCATGGTGCTGGTAGAGAGGCCAGAGAACAACAGAATGGATGCTGGATTTTTCCTTCTACCAGGCGAGCCCTGGGATCAATCTCCGGCTGTCAGGACTGTCAGCATTTTACCCACTGAGCCATCTCTCCTGCCCTTCCCCCCCCCCATTTCTGTCCTTACCATAGAGTTGCTGGGTGTGGTATGATATTGATGCATGATTAGAACAGGCACATTTGCCAGGCCAATATGTCATTTTAATGTAGCAGCGGGCATTCAAAAGTCATACAGGTTGGCTCTTCTGATTGTAGCCTGTTTGGTAGTCTGATTGAAGTTCAGCTCTGTAGGGTCGTATTAACTAACTTTCAGTTACCATGTAGCTTTCCTCCCCCTTTTCCTGTCTAGCTTACTTTATAATCATGCTAAGTGAGCACAACTCAGAGGCACAACTGGAAGAAATCAGTTTTCCTCCCATTCACAGACCCTTCGAACCTGTTCTCAGTCCATTCTGATCCTCAGTGAAGGTTTGGGCAAGTAACATAGCACATCTGCTCTTGCAAGGATGACAACAGTCCTCTGCTTAAGAAAAGTCTCAAAACCCAGCTCATTTTTGTAAGTAAAGTATCAGTCACTCTTGGCAAACTTCCTGGGCAGGCTGGCTCACTCTTTCATGGTTATATCTGGCCCTGGAATAGGTTCTCAAACATGTGTCGTGCCAACAAGCTCCATCCCTACCATAACTATCCACTCAGACATTTGCCTCCTGGGTTTTCCAGCTGATCTTCCTGCAGCTGTCCCCACACAATACAGATCCCTGAGAGAGACCCTTAAAACACATGAACACACACACAAAGCACGTGCATATACATGCACATATATACATGTGCACACACACACACAGAGAGCATTCGTGTAAGCCAGTGTGTGTGTGTATGTATGTATGTATATATATGTATGTATGTATGTATGTATATATATGTATGTATGTATGTATGTATGTATGTATGTATGTAAGGGGGGGGGGAGGGAGGAAGTGAGGTTACCAGTCAGATAACTCAACTTTTATTTACATAATGTCTTACTATAAATTCTAGTCTTTGTGTATCCTATAATTGGGTATATTGCAAACTGTTTTTGCCATTTTCCTTGGAAGTCCTATGAAGGTAGGCTTGAGCTTCCCTTTGCACAAATAAGCACTTGTTGGGCCCTTTGAATCTTTCTGGAGCTGCCACTAAGCCCAGACAGAACACCTTCTATGACATTGTTTGCTGCACACAGACCTTTCCTCTGGACTTTTCACGTTTCTTTGCTCTCCAGTGTACTCCCCTCCCCCTAAAAAAAAAAAAAAAAATCTACTTATTCCCTGCATACAGCCAAGGAGATGCTCCTTCTCCTGGGCCCTATCTGAAGTGACAGCTAGACACACTGCGAGATGCATTTTAGGTATTTCTGTGTATGCTTTGCACCTTACTGTATGTAAGCTCCTGCTATGGTGTACATGCTTGCATGAGCGTGTTAGAGCTGTCATAACAAGTGCGACATACCAAGCCACCTAAGCGTAGTTCTGGGGGCTAGCCATCCAAGCTTGAGGCCTGCTAAGGTGGCTGCTCCTGACTGACTGTCTTTTTGGCTCGTAGTTAGTTATCTTTTTCTCTGTGGTCTTTTATGGCTTTCTCTTTGTGTATTCCATTTCCTAATACCTTCTTTGGAGAACACTATTCAGATTGGATTAGGTTCGCTTCAGTGGCTCAGTTAACCTTCATCACCTTTTTAAATCCCTGTTTCCAAATACAGTCACCGTCTGAAGTACTGAGAAAAATGAAAGCATCAAAACAAGACACACGTTGGCCCACAGTAACCCCTTGTTCATGAAAGAATATGACCTCATGTCTCCTACATAGAACAGAGAAGAAGCCGGAGGCTCTAGATCAGCGGTTCTCAACCTGTGGGTCAAGAGCCCATTGTGGTTAAACCACCCGTTCAGGTATCACCTAGGCGGTCTATCAGGAAAAAAAAACAGATATTTACATTACAAATCCTAACAGTAGCAAAGTTACAGTTATGAAAATAATTTTAGCCAGGCCTGGTGGCACAGGCCTTTAATCCCAGCACTCGGGAGGCAGAGGCAGGC
>NC_034598.1:19275243-19300823 GCF_900095145.1 Mus pahari
CGAAAAACCAAAAAAAAAAAAAAAAAAAAAAAAGAAAAGAATTTTATGGTAGGGAGTCCGCACAACATGAGGACCTGTATTAAAGGGTTGCAGCTTTAGGAAGGTTGAGAACCACTATTCTAGACTGAGGAGTTCTTTGACGACCTGGTGTCAAATACAACTGAGAAGTTATGCCGTATGATATTGTTGTTAAGAGTCTGTTTAGAAGAAAATTTGAACTGAAGAGTTGAGAGTTTATATTGCCACGTTTATTGGGTTGAAATTAGTTTTGGATGATCCTTGCAAAAGCTGAGAACACAGTCAACAGTCCATATCTGAAAAGAATTGGAGAGCGTCAATGCAGACAAATTCTACTTATGAGCAGAGTGTAAATGTCTTAGCAGGAGCAAAGCTCCAGGGTCCTAGGCTGAGGCAGGGCCTCAACAATCTCGACTGAAGTTCTAGGGAATTTAACACATGTTCTAGTGTTAACAAGGAAAATAAAATTTTTTGGTATTTAATTACTGTGTCACATCACACTGTAACATTTAACAACAGGAACATCTTCAATGTGATAAAATGCAATGCAAAGATTGGAAATGACAGAAAGGTTTGTGTTATTTGTAGACAAGAGTGCATAAGAATTAACAGGACAGATCGAAGAGTTTGACAAAGTCAAAAAACTCAATGGCATCCCTTACATACTACCAGCAACATAAAATGCATTTTAAAATACCATTTATAACATTAACAAATTTTTAAAAATGACTAGACCATAATGGAAAGCTTCCAGTGCTGTAATTAAGACTCTAGAGAAGAGCTGTGTCAGGAAATGTATGCTGTTCCGTGACTGTAAGATCCAGTCTTGGGGCCCGGTGAGATGGCTCAGTGGGTAAGAGCACTGACTGCTCTTCCGAAGGTCCTGAGTTCAAATCCCAGCAACCACATGGTGGCTCACAACCATCCGTAAGGAGATCTGACTCCTTCTTCTGGAGTGTCTGAAGACAGTTACAGTGTACTTACATATAATAATAAATAAATAAAACCTTAAAAAAGAAAAGAAAAGGAAGATCCAGTCTTACAAAGCTGGAAATTCTTCCCAAGTGACCCAAATGTTTAATAGTTTTGGTAAAATTCCCCAGAGGTCTTTTGACAAGCTCATTGAAATCCCCACAGAAAAACAAGAAACCAAGAGAGGCAGTGAGTTGTGAAAACAAGAAAGAGGAGTGTCATCCTCCTACATATCAGAAGTCACTGTAAATCCACGTCCAAAGTCTGCCCATGCATACAAATAAACAACAGGAAGTATCCAGAAACAGTATCCCTTGCTTCTCCTCTCCTCTCCTCTTGCCCAGGTTAGGAATGTTCTGAGACGTCTCTGAGGGCACAGGTGCTATGGCATGACAATGATTTACAAGCACCAAGACCTCCCTAACTTGGTCCAGTTATCGTGCATGGAGACTTAGGGCATTTAAACTGCAAACTTCTGATGCCTGTATTTAGTGAAAAATAATAGACAGAGCAGGCCCATGGCAGTCAAGACTCCAAAGGAAATTCCTTAAGGCATCACAGTATGGCGAAGAGCCTAGCTTCTATTCAGTGCTAATTGTCACCGTTAGCTCTCACTAATCCATACGATCTGGTGTTCAAGGCTCACAGGACCATTCTTCTGGCAGTCTGCTTCCTCTCATTAGCCTGTATGTCCAAAGACACTTCGTAAAGTTTTAGTATCAGAAAGGACCTGGTTTCAAAATGATGAACCTTCTCCAGCTCAGAAATTAAGGCCAATGTGAAGCTCCAAGGGAATTCAAGCTTGCTGAGAGGCCAAAAAGGGTGGTAGGTGCTGCCTGATTTGAGCAGTCAGGGCAGCCCCTCCTCTATATTGTAGGACACAGAAATATCAGCTATAAGTAATATTTCACTTTTTCCATGAAAGTCTGACACAGAGATAATAGTAAAAAACTGAAAATTCCCTGTAGGTTTCCACACTAAAAAATTGTATTGAAAAGACTTTTTCTTTTTCCAACCAGGATCATTTGATTGTCCTAATTAACAGGCTTCATGAATTTTCCTCAGGGAAATGACATGTGGCAAATCAAAAGAAAAGAAACAATGTAAGACAAGTGACAAGCCCAGACCTCCCCCAATGGGGCACTAATTGTGGGAACATGCTTACAAGTGAGCTGTATTTTAGGCCACCTTGAGCTGCAATAAAGATGTTTCCAAATAATACAGCTAGCTCTGGTGTCTTAGTCGGGGTTTCTATTCCTACAAAAAGCATCGTGGCCAAGAAGCAAGTTGGGAAGGAAAGGGTTTATTCAGCTTACACTTCCACATTGCTGCTCATCACCAAAGGAGGTCAGGTCAGGAACTCAAACAGGGGAGGACCCTGGAGGCAGGAGCTGATGCAGAGGCCATGGAGGGGTGCTGCTTATTGAACTGCTTCCCTGGCTTGCTCAGCTTGCTTTCTTATAGAACCCAGGACTGGACTACCAGCCCAGGGATGGCACCACCCACAATGGGCTGGGCCCTCCCCCCTTGACCACTAATTGAGAAAATGCCTTACAGCTGGATCTCATGGAGGCATTTCCTCACGGGAGGCTCCTTTCTCTGTGATAACTCAAGCTGTGTCAAGTTGACACACAAAACCAGCCAGTATACATGGTGTGCCTGAAATCCTAGAGAAAGGAGGTAGAGAAAGGGAGATCAGGCCTTAAGGCTAGCCTGTGGCACAGAGTAAGTTTGAGGGGAGCCTGTGCTATGTGAGTCCTCCTCCCGAATCCTACTTTTCTGCCTGCCTTCTTTGAATCTCTGAGGGGTGGATTTAATCTGTGATCTGCATAGTAGTTCCATCCTAGACACTGTTTCAGCACAGTGATCTCCTTTAGCCATACATTCACTCTTAGTAGATTCAGCGATCCACAGTTAACCCTGACCTCAAACTATCACATGAAAAGGTCTAGAAGCAAACAACTAATAAAATTTCAACTGCATGCTATTCTGGGTAGTGATATTCAATCTTGTTCTGCCCCTCTCTATCCTACTCTGCCCTAACTAAGACATGACTTCTGTCTTTGTCCAGAACACCCCCAGCTGTACACAGCTTATGTATATCTTCCTATTCATCATTCTGTAGTCATTCTGGATACCAGTTCAGCAGTCATGGTATCACAACACTCCTGTCAGGAAATAGTGATTTACTTAATGGCCACAAGTGCAAGAATATCAAATACTGAGGTTGTCAATTCAGACATGTCAACCGTTTGAAGCCATCAACTGCCTTCCTTACGTGAAAAAGTAAAAACACAAGATGTTTTGAGAGAGCAGGTCCACAGTCACCAAATGTCAACTGCATTATTGCATTCATTACATTTGCATCACGGTAACTGAATACCCAACGGCAGAAGCAATTTAAGGGAGAAAACACTTAGTTCGGCCCATGGTTTCAGAGGAATCATTCTGCGGTTCTCGTGTCCCACCTGCTGGCAAGACTTCATCGTGGTGAAGCTGGTGACTTCATAGCCCACCAGGAAGGACACAGGAGGAGGGACATAGTCCCTCAGCTTGCTCTTTCTTTTCTCTCCCCGTTTTCATAGTGTAGGCTCCTAGGCCATGGGATGGTGATGCCCAGCTTCAAATTTGTTATCCCCTCTTTGGTTCATCCTTGATGGGAGTGCCCTCTCAGGCACACCCAGAAGTGTGGCCTCACCAACTTCTCAGGTGATTCTAAACCTAGTCAAGATGATAATGAAGATCAACCATCACAGGTATGACGCTACAGTTATCCTGTTAGTATCTCATTGTTAACTCTGTCTTGTCTAATTTACAAACTTTTTCACAGGTACATATGCATAGACAAAAGCAGAATGTATTGGGGATGATACTGTCCTCGGCTTCATAGGTCATATATCATAAAACCAAGCTCCAGGACCTTAGAACAGGACTGGTATATGATATCATTCAACAATTTTTTAGTATTTATTTATTTATTTATTTATTTATAACTTTTATTCTTCTCTCATACACTACTTCCCAACCACAGCTTCCCTTCCTTCCACTCCTCCCAGCCCCCCTCCCTAAATCAACTCCTCCTCTTCTCGTCCCCACTCCAAAAAGAGACAGACAGGGGAGGGGGAGGGAGGGAGGGAGAGAGAGAGAGAGAGCGAGAGAGCGAGCAGGCCTCCCAGGGATATCCAACAAACATGGCTGTTGCAGTAAATCTCCAACCCAAATATGCCCCAGCAATGAAAACGCAACTCAGGTAATATGAATACATGCGGTGTACCTAGACTGGGCAGATCTACGGCCACACTACCATCTTCCACATCTATGAGACCCCTTAGAACTTGGGGTTTCTCCAGGCCATGTGCTTCTGCTCTGCTTTCTGTCATGTTTCCTTCTCTGGGCTGTTCTGGACCTTTTCTTCCGGGTGGCCAAAACTAGGTGGCTCAATCAAGGCTTGAATTATGCCCTTCCCCCAGCTTGATTGTTTGCCACAGTTGGTCTTCCACTGACCTAGCCCTCATAGGGTGGAATCTCAGTTTTCTGCAGGAGCTGACTGCCTGCTGAGCTTGCTTTGCAAAAATGTCCTGCTAAAACACAATCCAGCTGAAACAAAGGATGGCTCTGTGGGGTTTAAACTCAGAGCTGAAAATTAAACTTTGAGCCTTGATCAGAAACCTTTATCTTGGCTTCATCCTTCTCTTGCCCACCCGTCCCTTTTCACTTCCAGCCTCCCTTTCAGGTATGTACCTAATTCTCTGTGGCTGCTGGATAATCTTTGTCTTCTAAAAAAAAAAAAAAAAACCCTCCCTCTTTGTTTTAGGGCATCATGTGTAAAGTCTTTTTCTTAGACACTTGATTCTAGAATTCCAAAAAACTTAGACCTGGAAATACTTCTGAAAATAATCTGAGACATTTCTGTGAAAGACTTTAGTTGAAAGTAAATGGAAACACTAAGTTGAAAGACATCACAAAGATAAGAAATCGGTTCTGATCATCACACATCCACTGGTATGGAAAACTCCGGCAGCCTGCGAATGGAAGATTCTAGCTTCCAGCTTGTGCAGAGGATTCATGGTGATGTTATTTCCTGTGAGAAGTCAGAAGACAGAGGAGAGAACAGATTGAGGTGTAACGACAACAACAACAGTTCCAGGTTCTGAACATGGCTGAAGAATCTGAGATAGCCTTACAGCCTCCTGAAGGATAGCAGATGACCAGGCTGGAGTACACAGAGAGAAATCTGGGAACTTTATTTACATTCAGAAGTTCCCTGTATCCCAGGCATAGGGGATCACACTTGTTTTCATGTTCCTGTAGTTATTTTTTGATTGTATGATTGTTTTGTTTTGTTTTTGTTTTTGTTTTTTTTTTGTACTATAGATAGTATTGATTAGCCTCTGTTGTAGCAAATTTTCCTTTCCCAGCGTTATTTACACTATTTGCTTCCTGTCATTACTGTAACTAATTGCCACTTACTTGGTAACTTAAAGCAGAAGTTTATTCTTATAGTCCTGGAG
Organism: Mus pahari; assembly: GCF_900095145.1. Taxonomy (NCBI): domain Eukaryota; kingdom Metazoa; phylum Chordata; class Mammalia; order Rodentia; family Muridae; genus Mus; species Mus pahari. Next base: position 19,280,745 of record NC_034598.1, read on the forward strand.
GCCAGAAGTCCAAAATGGGGCAGCAGTTTAGCTCCTTCTAGACACTTCAAGAAGAAGCGATTTCTGTATCTTTTCCAGAAGCTGTCTGTGCGCCTAGGTTTATATCATACGATCCTGTGATTACCATCCTTCTCTGGGTCAGACCCTTGTACGAACTTCTGATATATTAAGTTGATCCCACCCAGGGTGTACAGGACAGTCTTACAACCTCAAACTCCCTAACTTAACAAATCTACCGAGTCTCTTTGCTGTGTAAGGCAACACAGTCTCCGGTTCCAGAAATCAGGATATAGGTGTCTTTAGGGAACTACAGCTCTGCCCACACACCTACACATGCTTGGAAGTCAGTAGAAATGTCCTGTTCTGGGGTTCTATTATACTCATTCTCTGTATGGCCTCAGTGTTTGGAATAATAGCTACCATGCACAGTGGGTGTTGCTGGACTCCACTAAAGAGCCTTGGTGGGAGGCAGGGAGCTAGCTGGAGTGGGATTGAAAACTAGAGGGAAGTTTTGTGGCATTTGATGGAATTGACTATAGAACTTCTTGCTTGCAAAGACAGATAGAAAGTGGACTCGAATGGGCCTGTCCTCAGCTAGAATGGCTAGAAATATCTTAAAGCAGATATGTTATTAATTGGATTTTAAAAAATTCTCTAGAAAGCACTTACTGTCCCAATGTTCATCATGTGTGTGTCATGCTGCCAAGATACTAGAAAATGAAGTCTATCGTGCTTTAAAGCAGAGATTTGGGGCAAAATAGTGTGCAGTTGCTCTGAGACCCCACATTAAATAAGATGAACACATACAGCCACTAGACAAAGAAAGTCAGTGTTCTCGGTTAGGCAAATGCTATCCTTTGAGAAGTGCTGACTCTAGTGTAGTGACTGGGTTCTGAATTTAAAGGGTCATAGACTTTCAGAGCCTGAGCCAAAAAAACTCCTTCCCTTGAATCAGGACAACGGCATCAGCATGGTGGAACCTTATATCAGCTGGTACTCTCTGGTGCTGGGCCCAGCCCAGCTCTGGTGAACCTGACTGGAAGCCGTGTTTAGGTGATCCGAGCCCTGTGTTGGAGAAAGCACAACCTCCTCCCCAAAGCAACAGTGTGTTTGTTATATAGAAATGAACAGAAGGGCGGGGCAATACATACAGCTGAATAAGAAGGTGTGGTTATTACATACAGATAAACAAGGATTCAGGGTTTATGGTACACAGCTGGATTAAGGAGCCAGGTTTAGCTAATGTCAGTAGGCTCTGTCTCTGAAGGGGAATATAGTCTTCAGAGCGAAAATATCTGTGGGTTCCGGGCAGAAAGTTATGGTGGACATTTTCTGCACACAATTTAACAGGAGGGAGGCTTTCAGATGTCCCTCTGAGACTGAAGTTTAGGTGCGTGACACAGCTATGCCCGTGTCAACAGTATGCATTCAATTACAAACCTAACACCTGGTAAGGGTGGGCAATGACTCTTTCAGGGGCATCAGGACATACTGAATAGGAAAAACAGAAACTCTCCATGAACAGAAAGGTTAGGATGGAGAGGACTAACCACGGAGAATAAGAACAGTGGTTAAAAGGTGCGACGAGATGGTAATTACTGCGCCTCATTCTGGGGAGTCATAGCAGGCTGATGTATTCCGCTCAGGAGGGCCCCAGTAACCCTTAAGTGAAGCCTGCATCCAGAACCTTGGCCTCTCACTCCAAAGCCTCTTGTCCCCATGAGCTGTGGTTGAGGGTCTCCATGCACCTCTGCTCAGCCCCACGCCAGGCATAGCTGCTGGCGCAAGGCGCCCTGCTCTAGTTTCTAGCTCCTTTACATAGGGAACTGAGGCAGCTCAGTGCCTTGTGTGGTCCCTAGTGGGCCTCTGTTTCTCTGCTGCTGCCAACTTTTGATTTGGTGTTCCCAGCTTCTCAATTCCAGAAACGGACCTTTTTAGGACCAATTGTTGGTATTCTCCCCGCATCGGTCAGAATTTGGCTTTCTTCCTGTTCCGAAGCGTTTCTGGGCAGATGCTTGGAAAGTCTTCCCAGCATTGCGGAACTCAACAGTGGGCAGGGCGATCACACAGGGCAAAAGACCTCAGAGGACAAGAAACAGACTGTGTCAGGAGAGATGTTGGAGGAGCAGTTTCCGGAGTCCAGGCTTCAGAGACTGAGCGGGAACACAAGACAAAGCAGGGAACTGAAGCCTTGCCACAAGAGCCAGTTTGAGGGCAGCCGCTGTGTTCTGACCCAAATCCTGCTCTCCCATTTGCCTAAGGAAGACCTGCTCGCTGAACAACAGTGCTGACTGTCTTAGGAGAAGACAAGTGGAACCATCTGGTGGCCCGGCATAGGTGACAAGTGATCAAGAAAGTATTTCCTCACAGCAACTCCTGAGAAGCTTTCAAAGCTCCTGGGCCCTCCTGGACTGGAAACTTGCACTGCGGTGTCTGTCTTTTCATTCCCTTGTAAAACAGAAAAAAAGAGAAAAGGCTCCCTGATCCTGTGCGTTTCCCCAGTCTGGACTGAGCTTGCTCTCTTCCTCTCCTTGGGCCAATTTAAATCTGTTTGAAAGAAACACTGACTGATTAGGGTTTTTTTGTTTTTGTTTTTGTTTTTCTGCCCTAAATGTGTTTTGAAGAATTTTCATCAGCATCTACAGTATCTTAATCATAGCCTTCATTTAGGAAGATTCCCCAAACCACAAATACATTAGCACTAGCTGTTCATAGTGCCAGAGTACTGACCCGTATCATATCAGTCCCAGCATAGTGGTGCATACCTTTAATCCCGGTACTAGGGAGGCTGAGGCAGGAGATCAGCTAAATTCATTTTTAAAAAGTAGATAAATAAATAACAAATGATCAACGTCTCTCTTGTAGAATATTTTAAATGCAGAACACAGGTTTTTCTTAGTTGACTGAGAATGTCAGTTTTGAGACAATTATTACCAGTGTTTTCTTCTAATAGTCACATGACTACTCATCCTGCGAGGACATTAAATATAAACTACTAGGCTGGGAAGGCAACACGGAAGGAAGAGATTGGAAATAAAAGAAGGAATAAACCGACCTGAATAGAAACAGACTGCCCTTTAGTCAGAAGTATGAGGACATGACCCTTTCCTCAGGAATGGAGCCTGTGTGTGCCGGGGTGGGGGTGGGGGTGGGGACTTACACTGGATTGTTCTCCTCCAGTCTCAGGGCTGTGATTACCAATGGAAGTTGGTGTGCTGGCCCTATCTGCTTAGTTTAGGAGGCCACACCATCCTCTGGACTCCCTTACCAGGAGCTCCATGGACCCTAGGCTTGAACATGTTCCATAGCCTGCTCTCCGCTTCTGGGCCATTAGCCCTTACCATACTATTCATACATACACACACACACACACACACACACACACACACACACACACACACACACACACTGAGGATTGGCTATAACTCTGACATTGCAAGAACTTCATCAAGTTTGGATTCAGTGCTCATCCTAGATGATAGAAATGGGAGAGAAAAAAACAAAAAAACCAAACTCTTGGGATTAATAGTTTTCAAGCAGCCCAGAAAACTCTTGCAAATGTAGGATCTCATTATCCCTACCTAGTCTTATATCCTGACCCCTCGAAGTTGTTGCCTGTCCATTCCCAAAACCTCATGGTGTGTGTGTGTGTGTGTGTGTGTGTGTGTGTGTGTGTGTGTGTTACATATTTTTATCCCTCTCAGAATATAAATCTCGATTACGTAGTTTGTGTCCAGTACCATCCCAGAGACTTGCAGGGGAGGGGCAAAGAACCCAGACCCTAGAGCCTTCCAAAAGTAAACAATTGGCAGGAGTGTTCAGCAGCCATTAAACTGCTCCTGCTGAGCATCGATTCAATTTCCCTTCTGTTGTGAAAGTGGCCGTGGGGAGGAGGAAAACTGATACATTTGTGTTTAATGGGAAGAACGGGGCTGGAGGGCCCAATAAAGCCAAGCCTGATCCTCACTGCAACCTTGGGTCAATTAACCAGCCCAAACCAGCCTTCTCATCTGCAACCTTGGGTCAATTAACCAGCCCAAACCAGCCTTCTCATCTGCAAAGCATAAGAGACACAGAGAGGTTTTACACGAATTAAATAAGAATAGTTTAAGCCAGCGAGACTCCTAATGTCACACTGACCTGGATTCAAGTTCTGCCTCAAACACTTCCTTGCTATATGATCTGGGCAAGCTGTTTGATGCTTTTAAGCCACAGGGTCCTTGCTATAAATAATAACTGTGAGTCTTGTTGTATTGGATAGTTGTGAACAAAGGAGTTTATTCATAGAATTTAACATAGCCCTTGGCTGAGTGACTGGTGAGGTAGCAGCTTGAGCCTACTACTGAAAACATGTCACACAGTATTTCCTGTCCACTAAGCCACATGGCAGAATAGTATGGGACACTCGTGCTAGACATGGCCAGAGGCAAATTCTTCCCTTTACAAAAGCCTTCTTTCTCTTTCCTCTTTTTGTCCTCTCAGCATTATTCTGGTAGACATTTGTAAACCGCATGGGGGTGGGGCAGAACGCCTTTAAGTGTGCTATTTCCTTTACAACCCAAACATCTGCTTTGGAGGTGGGGTGGGGGAACAGATTCTGGAAAGGGGCCAGTTAGAAGAAGAACCCAGGACTGTAAATCCACTCTGTGCATCCAACTGAAATACAGGCCATTATTGATCATCAATACCTTCATTACAGTGTTTATCCCTAGATGCAGCCGATTATGATCTTGTCAAAGACTACATTTTATCCAAGGGGTAATTGTGTAGATGTTTCTAATTGTGGAATAATATCCCTTTCATTGGTGTATTTTTTTGTTTCAGCAACAAGAGTTCTCTTAAAAAAAAGAGTTCAGGAGAAAAGGAGAAGGTTTCTTTTTGTAAAAAAGAAAAGAAAATGGAGTTTCTTCATTGCATTAAAAAATAAAATTGGACCCAGAAAGATCAAAGAGAGGAGCTAGTTTACATAGAATAACTTCCTAGGGAGGTTCTCGCACCCACTGTTTATGCACATGATCGCACCCTCAAGCCCTGTCAGACTTGCCCAATAGATACATATATTTACATAAGACCTTAGGTCCTAGTTCATTGGTCCAGGCAATAAGATTTGCAGGAGGCTATTCAAACCAGAGAATTCAAGGCTGGTAAAGTCTAGTTTATGTCTTCCAAGGACATGGTACCTGTGTAATTACACATCTCTCAATCATCCTAACATAGAGCCAATTAGCTATGGACTTTCAACTCTCCTTACTGTTCATTCACAGTGGCCATAGCAAAGTATTCCAGCCCTTAGTCATCTCTTCCAGGAGGGATTGAAGGGAAATGAAATTTAAGGCCTGGGATTCATACAACTTAAGTCCGGAGAAATAGTTGTTTGTAAGCTTGGAAGCCTGAGGCGGAGAGCACAGTGAGACAAGCCTGGGCATGCCCAGGCAGGCCATTGTTGGAACATTCCTGGGACTGAACCAAATGTTCCGCTAACCCGCCCCTCAGATCTCCTAGCATTCCTGCCTTTGCACGTACCATCCTGCAAATGTGTACATTTAAATGAGCCAATCACCACGGGTAACCTCGCCAATTCTTGCTAGCCCCTCCCCCTCCCCCTATTAAAACCCCTAGCTTTCAGGCCACTTGGTCAGTGCCTCTGCCTCATGGTGAGGTACGCCGGAGCTCCGCCATTAAACTACCTCATGTTTTACATTGAAAGATCCCCGGAGGAGACCCTCACTCAAGTCTCGGGAATAGCACGCACCCAGTGAGATACTGAGACTGAACTTGCTGTAATCACACGAGGAAGTTTATTGAGCTCAGGCCAGCATGCTGGGGTCGAAACTCATACGCCACGCAGGGGTAGAGGAGTTCACCTCGTGGCCTGAAAGCTAGGGGTTTTTATAGGGGGAGGGGGAGGGGCTAGCAAGAATTGGCGCGGTTACCTGTGATTGGCTCATTTAAACGTACACATTTGCAGGATGGTACGTGCAAAGGCAGGAATGCTAGGAGACCTGAGGGGCGGGTTAGCGGAACATTTGGTTCAGTCCCAGGAATGTTCCAACAATGGCCTGCCTGGGCGTGCCCAGGCTTGTCTCACTGTGCTCTCTGCCTCAGGCTTCCAAGCTTACAAACAACTATTTCTCTGGACAGAAGTTGCATGAATCTCAGGTCTTAAATTTCATTTCTCTACAATCCCCCCTTTTTCTTTTTTTAAAAAATTCTAATCTTAGAATTAGAGTAACAATTCTGTCTCTAACAAAGGCAACTAGTTGATTAATTAAGCAGAGTCCAAAGGTTTAAGAGTAAAAGCAGTGGTCCAGTGATTTCCAACAACATGGGTCAGCCTTCTTAACGAGAGACACTTGAACTTAGGTTGGGATTTCTTTTACTTTCACGGTGGTGGGCGTCGTCAGCTGCACCGAATAGGGTCCTTTCTACCTCGNCTCCTAGGTTCCCTGCTCGATGTCTTTTCACAGAGTCTCTTGCTTTAAACTGATATGGCACCTGTGTCCCGGACCTCCTATTTTACAATTTATGAGCTTGTCACATAGATGGGCAGAAGCGCCCCATACATCAGTTCAAAAGGAATCAAACCAAAAGTCCCATTGGGTGCTTTAGACTCTNAATAAAGCATAAGGGAGAAGGGCTGTCCAATCTTTCCCGCCGGTTTCTAAAGCTAAATTGATTAGGGCGTCTTTAGCATTCTATTTATTTTCTCTACCTATCCTGAACTCTGGGGTCAGTATGCACAATGTAATTTTTAATTTATCCCCAGCTGTCTGGCCAATCCCTGACTTACCTGGGAGATGAAGGCAGGACAGGACCATTGTACCCCAAAACGAGGAAGAATTTCTTCATGTATCTTCTTGGCCACCACATTAGCTGTCTATCTTTTGGTGGGGAATGCCTCGACCCACCCTGAAAAAGTGTCTATAAAGACTAAAAGATATTTATTTCCGTACCAGGCTGGTTTTACCTTAGTGAAGTCAGTTTTTCAGTAGGTCTCAGGTCTGTCTCTCTGCAAGCACCTTTCTGGCCGAAATCAAGAGTCCACACTGTCTGTAGATTGCCCCATGGACATGGGCCGTAGTGAAGGCATATCTGCCAGCCTTCAAGCCTGCGTTAGAGCAATGAGCTCTGCTCTCTATGCTGACGTCTCCTCAGGCAGACTGCTGGCCAGACTTTTTATCTGCTACTGCTGCCCCCTGCTCTGTGCTTACCTTCCACCACGAAGCTGCTTTCGAAGCTGCTTTCATCAGTGAATCAGGTCACTGCTCCCATCCACTGTTGGTCTGTGAGGTGTGGCTGAATTCCAGTTCCTTGTACGGGGGTTTTGCTGGCTTCAGGCAGTAAGATAGCAGGATTGAGGATGGCAGGGGATCTTTCAACATCAAGATGGTTTATTCGTGGTTTTTGGGCGTCGCCTTCTCAAGACTAAAGTGGGGAGGGCTCCCCAGGAAACTCTTACAGGTTCGGGCCCATTTATGACTCAGAACACCTCACTGTGCCAGTCTATCTAACACTGCCATACTTGGAAATTAATGTCCCTAAATAAAACAACAACAACAACAACAACTTTGTGGTGGCTGTGTGGAGAGGATCCATTCAGACCACTGGTGATGGTCATTAAAGTTTTAATGTTTGTAGTTTAGATTTTTGATTATCATGAGGAGAATGGTTGGTAGCACGGTTTTGCCCTTGACCCTGCCCTTCAACAGACTCTATACCTACCATCTTTTCTTGAGCTCTTTCTGGGTTCGAGAAGATTCCAAACTTCCTCACTTTGCCCCTCATCATCTGGAGACTTCATCACACTCAGCCAACACACATGGGACTAGTTATCATTCTCATCAAGCATGGGAAAATGGCAAAACCATTCCAAATTGCCAGGCAACCGGAGAAGTCACTGTCTCAGGAAAAGAAACCTAGAGGTGGCTAGAATAATAATGGGTAGAGCGGTCTTGCACTCCTTCGACTTCAGGACGACATCAATGCCGCAGAGACTCTCTCCTCTCCCTCTCTGGTTCTCTTCCAACTCTCTACTGCCCTGTCTTGGGGTCTTTGTCTCTTTCCCCCTTTGTCTTTCAGGCACAGTGCTTCACTACTTCACGTATGTCTATCATTCTTTTCCTTCTATTTGATAGGGGGTGGTGAGGGGCAGGATGATTAGTAGTACCACTGTCTGGATTAAAAGAAACAAGATGCGGAATGCTACACAACACCTAGCAGGTGCAGAGAGAACAAGTTCTAAGGCTCCTCTTATGACTCAGGCTAAGTGCTGGTTCACACGTACCAGCCAGGATTCTGGGAACCATATAGTTCATGGATAGATGCAGTGCCACTTGATATATGTATGGTTCCAGGGTGCACTGCTTGCACAATTTATCATTCAGCTCCCCTAAAATCTTTCCCATGAGGTGCTATCCCGATTGTTAAGCAAACCTCATGTATCTATCTAGCCACCCATTTATCTGATGTATCCTGAATGGAGGTTGGTGAAGAAGCCATTCAGTTAGAAGAAACCAAGCAATATGTCTGCCCTCCAGACCCAAGAGACCATGAAGGTAAGCCCTCTTAGACTCAAGAGTGACAACAAAAGTTAGTTACTTTTAGTCCAGGTCACTGGAAGTAGATCACAATGAAATTATTTCTTAAAAGATACTCTCAGTTGTCGGTGCCGAATGCGTTACTTGGTTTTCTGTAACTGTAACAAGAGTCCAGGTTTAATCAAGTGAAAAAGAGGATAGGTTTATCTGCTTCACAGTTTAGGGGTATTAGATGCATACTTGATTGGTCCTACCATTTGGGAGGCTGTGACAAGTGGAAAGTGAAGCTAAAAGCTATTTGCTTCATGGCAACTAGTGTTGTGGGATGTTCACCAGAGAACACAGCTGGGATGTGGGCTTAAACCAATAGAAAGTCTTTATTAGCCAGCCAGTGACTACACTGGGTTTTAGGAATCTCAGAGTAACATGGGGCCTTTCTCAGGGTAAGCTTTTAAGCACAAAAGCCATGTTCTGGATTGACATATTTCAGTTAACAAGAACAGTTAGCCAGAAGCAGAACTATATAGGCTGAAGAGCAAGATTGGTTGGAACTATGGACTTTGATTGAATAGTCCTTTGTTTTAGTTTTGGCAGGCAATGCTGTCTACATGCTGAGTTATACAGCCTGAATGGCACTTCCATCATGGAGTCAGTGGTGCTAAGGTTTCAGGGCTTGCTAAGGTCTGGGACCCTATTTCACTAGGAAATAAAAGAGAGGAAGGGACTAATACTGTCCAGTCTCCACCATCTCTCAGTAGTGCCAGGACAGGGACCAGACCTTTCACACATGAACCTTTGAGAACATTCCAGATCCAAACTTGAACACTGTTAGTCAGGTACATACATCTAAGCAAACACTGAATTTGGCTAAGAACTTGAAAACAAGGGATGAGGGCATAAAGTACTTGCTGTGCCAGCTTGAGACCCTGAGTTTCAAGTCTCAGACTCTGCACAGTCCCCAGACCTGGTACGGGAGTCTGTAATCCCAGAACTATGATGGCAAGATGGAAGAGAGACAGAAGCATTCCCAGAAGCAAATGAAAAAAATGCTCTGTATTGAGGTTGTCCTCTTACCTCTATACTGTTCTGTGGCACATGCATGTCTGACTCACACATGAACACACACACATACAGACAGACATACACAGACATATATACACATACACACATACACATGCATATACACACACATACACACATACACATACACACAGTGTGTATGGGGTGGGGGCATATTTCTCTTTTCACTTTCTTATGCTAAAATGTAAAATATTATCCAAATCACTTTCACATTTTGATTACTTTCTGTTATTTCCAATTGTCATAATTGAAGAACTCCTCTAGCTTCCTAAAATAAGTTCTCCTTTTACTATATTAAAAAAAAAAAAAAAAAAAAAAAGGAGGAAAGAAGAAAAGAAGAAAGGGAGGGAGGGAGGGAGGGGAGAGAGCGCTCTGCCTGCGAAGCCTGAGCATAGACCTGCAGTGTGCACTGGAACAGCTTTTGGCTTTTACTCTCCATTTGCTATTGCCCAAGAGGAAAAGTACTATGGAAACTCCCAGGGTTCAGTTAATGACTTCATTCTCCTTCTAGGGCTGCTCCACTACTACAAGTGGCTCAGAGATTTATCACTGCAGCTCCCTCTGGTGGACGATGAAAGCAGAACCAAACCAAACACCCTGGAAACCCAAGGTCACTGGAAACCCAAGGTCACTGGAAACAACGATCTTTGTGGCTTTCTTCTAAATGGCCATCAGTAAAAATTTCATGCAACATTGAAAATGTGCCCAGGCCAGGAAAGTGGAAGGAGTGGGAGGAATTTGGAAGTGGATCTCAGTTGGACCTCTGTCATTCGCCGGCTTCCGCGCCTGTCTGGGGGGGGGGGGTCAGTATTCAGTGGGCTGTGGAATCTGGGTCTGGAATTATCTCCCTGGAGATAAGGAGTGTTGTGAAAATTGTGGACCATTGGAGTGGTACGTCCAGAAAAGACAGCTCTGCAGAGACAGCGCGTACATCAGAGGGTGCCTGGGATTGGGAAGGGAATGGAGAGGAAGCATAGTGAAATGATCCCAAGCCAGACTGCAATTTTCTAAAAATCATCACATTGGACATTGAAATGGGTAAATTCTATGGCATATTAATTCTATGTTAATGGAGTCATTGTAAAAATGTCACCAGGGGCTGGTGACACAGCTCAGTGGTAAAAGCACCAGCCATATGGGCCTAGCAACTTAGGTTCAATTACCAGAATTCACATAAAAGTGGAAGGCAAGAACTGGCTCCACACGGTTGTCCTCTGACCCCCATACACACACACACACACACACACACACACACACACACACAAAACCACAAAGAATCTCAGAGATCTAAGTAGGTCCACAGCCAGGGAGTTTGGGCCTTGTGGGTAGGAGAGAAAGGGACTGTGTCTTAGGGCACAGGCTGAGTAGAAAGAAATGCTATAACTGGTATTGTTTAAAGCTCTACTTTGTCACTTTACATTGTCCCTAGTAGTTCCTTTGTTTATCTAAGACCAGAAGAACAGCAGCATCCAACTCACCACTTACATTTTTAACTTCCTTTATTCATGTACATAACTTCCTTTATTCATGTACATAAGAGGTACTTGGGGGCTTTTCTGATGGAGCCAGTGTAACTTTAATGCTTTTAAACCTTATTTGTAGTGATGATTCTTAAAAGCTTTAACCCTCCTTCTAGATCAGCACCCACCAGAGGTATTGGGAAAGAAAGGATATGGGGGAAGTGGACCTGTTTAGAAATGGTTCCTTGGAGCAACTTCCATCTGTGTTGTCTGGAAATTGGCAGTTCAGTTCGCAGGTTAGCGGTGGNGGCCATGGTGGCAGTGGCAGTGGCAGTGGCAACTTGATCCACTGGCAAAGACTTCATGGATACACCAGCAGTCCAGTTCAATAGAGTCAAGACAGCAAACATAAATCAGCACCAGTGGCACTGCCTAGCAGAGACAGCCAGGCCTCAGCTTGGGTACAAGTCAGCAGGAGGGACCAGCAGGGACACCAGGGGTTCTCAGCTGTGCCTCTCTCAGCAAAGCAAAGATCAGACCCACAAGCATGGCACCACTAGCTCTATACACAAGCCTAGCTCAGCCTCCACCACTGTCCCTTGAGTTCTATTTATATTCCCTCCAAACATCACGTGTCCTCCACAGGTCTTACCTCAACATGTGTCTTGCCTTAGCACGTGCATCCATCTCAGCTGACATCACTCTGCCATTCAGCCTGAACCTGCAGAAGCAGCAAGAAATTATAGCACACCACCAGAAGTTCTTTGGTGCATTTCTCTCTATGGAGTCCCAATAAGTGAAGCTCAACTGCATAATGTAAAGCGGACTGATACATGTGTGTCGTTAGTGAAGCATCCTTAGCAGAACATCCTTTCTCCTATGTCTGCTTCAATGAAATGTTCCTTCACAAGTCTGTCTTAGCCTTCTAGCTGTGTCCACTTCATGTCTTTGCCCCAGCAAAACACCATCCAATACAACTGGCTTTCCAAAGATCCCTTAAGTTTCCACTTCAAGCAAGACTTGTGGCTGCATCCAAGTGACCAAACTACAAGGTAAAAGCCATGTTTTCATCATCATTATTCTCTGTAACAAGGAAGTCAGTGGTATTTGAGAATCAGATGGGGTTTTAAAGTGGCTTGGGGTTGGGGAGTGGGGTTTGGGGGCCATGGCTATGGCTTGCTTGGTAAAGTTCTTGCAGCACAAGCATGAGGGCCTAAATTTGGATCCCCAGATAAAGGCAGGGCATAGTACTGTGTCTATAGTTCTGCCTCTGAGGGTGAAGACTTGAGGATCCCAGGTAGCTTACTGGTCAACCAGTTAGTAGTCTAGTCAATAAGTGGGCACTTCCAGGCTCAGTGAAAGACCCTATCTCCAAAAATAAGGTGGGGAGCAATAAAAGGAGATACTTAAAGCCAACCTCTTCCCTCCACATGCACATACACTCATATGTACCCACCCATATGGAAACTGCACACGTATAAGCATATACAGAGAGTGGACTTGGTAAGAAAAATGTCTTTTTCAACATTTACTACTTGACATTGAAAATGTGTAACAGCACTGGAAGAAAACTCATACAAATTACCTCTGTAGATTTAGAGAGGAGCTCACTAGCTGTGCTTTACCAGAAACCATAGAAGTGACAGAAACTGAGTCACAGCAGAGGGAGAAAAATTAGACATAAAGGATCTTAGAATATAATACGGTTACACTTACGTCTTATCCACTTCTCTTTCTGTAAAGAGACACCATGACCAAGGCAGCTAATGAAAGAACATTTAATCAGAGGCCTGCTATGGTTCCGTAGGGCTAGTCCATGGTCATCATGGTGCGGGAGTATGATGGCAGGGATAGTGCTAGAGCAGTAGTTAAGAGCTTACATCCTAGTCCACAGATAGGAAGCAGAAAGAGAACTAGACTGGGTCTGAAGTGGGCTTTTGAAACCTCCTAGCCTACCTGCAGTGACACACTTCCTCCACCAAGGCCACACACATGCCCCTAATCCTTTCTAAAGAGTTCATCTATTGGGAACCAAACATTAAACTATATAACAGCCATTCTCATTTAAACCACTACAACTTGTTATTCTATGTTTTTGTTTATTCTGCTAATGTAATTAACCCTCCCCTGTTCTTTCTGAACTACTAGCATACAGGAGGCATTCCATAAGTATTTTTAATATACGTAGAGGTTGGGAGAATGCTCAGTGGGTAACAGAGCATTTGTGGCACAGCCCTGAGAACTAAGTTCAGATTCCCATATAAAAAGCCAGACATGGCTACATGTCAAAGCATGAATAATTATTAATATACTGTGGCTACCAGCTTTCCTCTGACTGCCTCCTCACTCTCCTGACCAAAGCTCACAGCTAGCTGTCATCAGGCTAATCAATATGAGGCACACAAGTAGAATTGTGTCAGAGGACTTAGAAAGGGAGACAGGGAGGGGAGCCTGAGGGAGCTATGGAAGAAACAGTGGGAATCTGACAAGAAAGGGACAGGAGATTATACACCATACATCATATTGTCTTTTGAATGTCACCTAAGAGACACAAGAGAATATCAGAATTAATTTGCATCTGAGTTCTGGTTTGTGCTCTCTGAAAGACTGGAACTTTCCTTTGGCATTCAGCCTACTTCGTTGTGAAGGAATTCAGCTCTTCCCAACACACACACTATTTTTTTTTTTTGAGTCATTTCTAAGATATCTCAAGATGTTTTAAAGATGCAGATTCTCCTGTAGAACCAGACCCTGACTCTCCCTGTGTGACATGTGTTAGATACCTGTGTCATTGCTGCCAGTAAACAACTTGTTCTCCCAACAAAAACAACTAAAGGGGAGAAAAGTCTATTGTCCTTACCCTTGTAAATGTCACCATGAGCTATGGCAGGGAGTGTGCTGTGGCATGAGCAGCAAGTGACTGCTCTCCTTGTGTCCACGGTAAGAAGCCAAGAGAGATGAATGCTTGTCCACAGCTGCCTTTCTCCTTTCAGGACTCCAGACTTCTGGGATGACACTGCCCACATTTTGGTGGGTCTTTCTACCTCAGTTAAGCCAATCAGGATAATCCTGCAGAGTTGTACCCAGAAATTTCCCTCCTTAATGACTCCAGATCCTGTGACGGTGTCAACACTGACTATCACACATACAGAAGCTGGCTACTGGTAGAGCTCTGCAGAAAGCAACTCCCTTAGACGCTTAAGTACCCTTTAAGAAAGCTGCTTCTGCCTGAAGCACACAGTGGGCCTACACCGACTCCTCCTCCCACCTAGAGCACATAGTTATGTGCCAGAGTCATGCTATAGTTCTATAGAAACAGAAAGAATGCCTTTTTTTTTTTTTTTAAATCAGTCCTAGGTTAGCATTGGCCTTCTCTGACTCCTTTTTCCACAGAACCCAACTATGAGTTTATTGCAGGGAGGTGGCACCCCTTTTTATTTTGAAAGGCAGATAGTGACCATTTCAGGCTCTATAGTACCACACTATCACTATCTCAGTCACACAATCTTCTTGCCCCCAACCCCTCCATGCTCCTGCCTCAGCTTCTCAGGTTCAGAGATTCCCAACATGGGCCACCACACTGAACTGTCACACATAATATTTCTGACTTCCTTTCATTTTTTTTTTAAACAACCATTAAAAAGTATAAAAACTATTGCTAACTTGAACATAGTAGTACAAGAATAGCCCGTGCATTTGGTTTGGTTTGCAAAATATGTTCTGAAGGTTCCTAGTTGCTAGGAATGGTTAAAAAAAATGGCATCGGTATTCAGAGCCTTCCTTTTCTAATATTTTCTCATACATGCACATGTAAAATTAGTAGTAGTAGCTTTGGTGGTAGTAGTAGCTGAGACAGGATCTTACTTTGGTTGGCCTGGAACTTTCCATGTAGACCAGGCTGACCTTTAACTCACAGTGATCTACCTATTTCTGCTGGGATTAAGGGCTGTGCCACTATGTGTGATTATGTAAATTTTTTTTTTCAATTCTACCTTTCTTCTTTAGAAGAAAAAGAAAAAGGAGACTCTTACCAACTCATCAAATGGAGAGGATCTGCCACACGTGCGCTGTGGGGCTTGTGATTAGCCTGGACTTTTTGAGTGCATCTTCAGATGACTGACAAGCTCGCCCACTTAGTTAGGCTCCAGCCTCCTGATGCTCAGGTTGTAGACATAGCTGAGGGCTATTTCTTGGCTTTATTGAGCATTAGTCATTTATGTAAATGATCCGGAAACCTACAGCCAGTTTAGTGAGTTTTGAATGTTTAGGACACTGAGTTGATTATAAACAAAACTACAGAGTTACAAAAATGTACTTTGTTCTTGTAATTTGGCAAACATATCTTTGCTTCAATTATTTAAGAAATAGCGGCTCTTGAGAGCTGGTAAGGAAGTAAGCTGTTACGAATGTAAGGCAGAGACATTTGTCTAAGTCGGGACCTTGTGGCAATAGGCAGACAGGTCATCTCTGCTGACAAAGCAGATCCTGCTAGACTGTGTGTGAAAGAAGTGCATGCTATGTAAGAGTCCTGCTCTGCAAATAGAGAATTAAGAAGTATTTATTAAGTAGGGTTTCTGTAATTGTATTTATTAGCAGAATTCCAGAGGCTAAAAGGCCAGAAACCCAATTATTCAGTAAATCTGGTGTGAAGCCATGCATGAAGAACTTTGAGTAAAATATTTAAACTCAGTAAATGAGTCTGTTCAATAAAGACGAAAGGAACGTCTGAAAGGAGGAAAAGAGGATTTAGAATAATTAGCCTAGTATATGGTTATCTCAGTGGAACAGAGAGAGGCCTGCAACTAGTTATGCATCTCTCAGTATTGCAAAACCTTTGCAAAAATTCGAAATGGCACACACACACATATGCACATCCTCGCATGCATGCACACACGTGCACGCACAGGCACTGAACACAGATACACAAACTGCCTTATAAGGATGAGAAAAGAAGCTAGACTTCACTTTCCAAATAAAGTATACATCCTACAGCCTTTTATTAGTGGAAAGAAAAAAAAAAACCTCAAAGTGATCTATGAGATGATCACAGGGCCACCCATAGGCCACAGAGGATCTCAGATGCGGTGATTTGGATGTCCGCGCTTTCCTCTCTCGCTCTGTACAGAGGACCCCATTGTCCGTTCTCTCCACAGCTCAGCCGCCAGATCCCAGGTGCAGTACGGAGGGCAATTCTCCTTTGCTCGGAATGGGAGTGCTGGAGGAAAAGAAATCTCTGCTAGTGGTGAGCTCACCTCCCAGGGCTCTAGGAGAAAGAGGTGCCCAACAGCTTGAAAGTGAGATGGCAGAGGGGCCACCCCTTTCTGGAATGGGAACCTTTGACACCCCCCTGCTGATATGCAGAGACTGAGTCTGATGGATCTCAGGTTCTGTTCTGCTTACACTGGCCTCCCAAAAAATCCCATTTCCAAACCTATCTCCAAAACCCACAGGAAAGCCAGAGAGGAACAATGCCGTTGATCTATTTCCTTTATATTAAGAAATTTCTCAGTAAGCTAAAGTTCTACTCCCAGGCTGGGAACAAACTCCATGAAGCTATCATGATTGCTAGGCTTTCTCTTCCCAGTTAATGATGCCAGCCTCCGGTCTCCCGAGCAGCTTCTCTATTTGACCCATAGACTGCAATTCCACAGCCACTCTCAGCACTTTGGTTGCTAGCAACATCTAAATGCAGAGATATTAATAGCAGTTTTTCATAACTGACTAGAAGGCTGACTGGGTGAGGAAATGGGACGAATGCCATTTGTTATGCATGACGTAAGATAATTTCGAGACAGAGCATAAAGAGACCTGACATTTGGTAGACATGAGAAAGCGATCCATGACCTCAACTTCCAGTCTGTGGGTTGAATATTCGTCCACCGGAAACCTGAGTCGGGAGCTCACATCTCCAGGCCCTCTCCATGGGGACACATTTAAATTGGCTGGCATCCAGACTGTGGTTCCAGGAAATGAAGCTTCAATGTCTTGAAGTGTAAACGTTTAGGAAAAAAAAAATAAATGGGTGAATCCTGAAAGGAAAAGGGGCTTTGAAGAAAAGTCAAATGAAAATTGAAAATCCTAGCTTTTCATTTCAGTTGTGTAGAGATTGCTGCTTCGAAGGCTGTGAAGGCCCCTGGCCTTGTGAGCAGGCGGCAGAACTTCCTTTAAGTGAGCTACTAACTTACACATGTCCAAGCTCCTCCCTGGACCCAGGGGTCACCAGGCTCCTCAGCTGGGAAGGCCTAGGGTCATGGAAGATTTGAAAAACAAGATTGTGTTTACCAATTCACCTTCGTGGTCACATGAAATAATTCTGTATTTTCCCAGCAGAGATGAAAAAAATCTGATACTTCCCAAACCAACTTCTAGTTCACTGCTTGATGCCTTTAGGATAATGCTTGGAGCAAACATACTGCAAAGCACACCAGAGTTCAAAGGCTTAATGTTCATTTAAACTACCATTAGAACTGAGCTCCTTTCATTGCATTGTTGGGAGGCAGCTGCAATGGCTTGAGAAACAAAGTGCAGAGACACGAGAAAAGTGGGCCAGGGTCCCAAAGAGTAGCTATTACGACATTGATCCACGTCTTGGGCGCTAACAAAGAAAAGCCAGTGAGGGGCAGGAAATTTGAAATTCTTCCTTTACTGTCTATTTGTTCTTCTTCAACTGACCCTTTCTGTTTATGTCATGGCCCCACACCCAGGAGTGCCCTAAAGAGTTGCAATGACTATAGAAAAATGGTGGTCTTGCCTAAAGAGCACACACAAGGAAGTTCCTAAGAGAAAGCAGGGACACGAATTACAGTTGAATCCAGCCACTGGTTGCATCCCTGTCACACTGTGACTGGTGTGATCTGCTGCTATCTTGGAAAGTCTCTCCACTGCCTGTCTTTCACAGGACACAGTGTGGCTTTATCGACTGGGCAGTAGATTCCCTCCCCATCCAAAAAACACGAGGTTCAAGCGCCTCGGTGGTTTGTAGATGAGATTTATTTGCCAGCCAATATAATTTTAGTGTTTTGGTTTTTGTTTTGCTTTTGACGAACAACGTGGTACTAAGGCTGTGGTATCCTGAAACCTGAAAATGAAGTACAAGACATTATTGAGGGTGTGAAGCCCTCTGTCTCTGGGCATTTCTTTCTAATGTAGGATATCTCTGCCCATCTGCCTCTGCATCTGAGCATATCTTTCATCTGCTTTCTCTGTGCATTATTTTAAAGATAGCTCATCAGTTAAGAGCTCTGGCTGCTGTCCCAGAGGACATGAGTTCCATTCCCAGCACTCACGTGGTGGCTCACAACTGTCTGTAACTTAAGTTTCAGGGGGATCTGACACTTTCTTCTGGAATCCTTAGGCATCAGGGACACAAGTGATACACAGACATGCACACAGGCAAAACACTTATAAAATAAAAGAATAAGGGGAAAAAAAAAACAGTTTCCGTCTTTTAATTTCCTCCCCTGGGTTTTGATTCTTTTTTCCCACCCAGCCCCCAACTTTGCTATTCATTGATTCAACATTGGACTGAATGCCAACCACTGTATATTGTCTCTAAAAGTTATGAACTTCACCATCTACCCCAAATCTGAATGAAATAGCCCTTTCATATGGGTAGCCCCAACCCAGACTGAGATGGGTTTTTCTAAGGACACCTATCATGCCTACGTTACATCAGCTAAGACAAAACCCCATGCCCTTTTGGTGTGGGAAGAAGTGCCCTGCGGAACAGCTGCTCCCTGGCCTAAAGAGAACTGAGACAGTAACTTCAGTCAAAAATGGAAAACTTAACTACATTTCCTGGTTTTAAATTTGTTCAAATGTGAAATATATGGCTCTCACTCTCTTCTCTCTTCCTCTCTCTTCCTCTTTCTTCTTCTTTCTTCCTCTGCCTGCCTCTCTCTCTCTCTCTCTCTCTCTCTCTCTCTCTCTGTGTGTGCTTATATGTATGTGGGTACACACTAGCCTGGAACTTGCCAGATATGCTGGGCTTGTTGGCAGCAAGCACCCGGAACCCACCTGTCCACACATTCTCAGTTCCACATAGAATACAGGCATGCGCCACCACACTTGGCTCACCCTTTCTTTTCTTTAATGTTGATCTCGGGGATTGTGATTGTAACACAATCACTGTGCCAACTAAGATCTTTCCCCACCACGTACTTCAAGCATAGAATAGAGCTGAAAACAAGACTAGTTAGTTGGTCAAGGCTATGAGCTTCCTTCAAGTCTACAAAGCCTTCAAATCCTGCTCAGACCTGATTCAGACCTGTAGCTGGGTTACTCTGAGTTTATTTCTTATCTTCAATAGTCAGAATATTGGCCTTCTAGGGCCTTAGGCTCAAATAACTTCTAGAATCCCAAGCCCAAAGAATCCTTCCATGCCAATACCGGGCCACCTGCATGCCAGTACTAAATATGAATTCTCTTAGGAAGTATGTGCCGGAAAATGTTTTCCTCTAGAATGCAGTATCA
This sequence comes from Mus pahari, assembly GCF_900095145.1. Classification (NCBI taxonomy): domain Eukaryota; kingdom Metazoa; phylum Chordata; class Mammalia; order Rodentia; family Muridae; genus Mus; species Mus pahari. Next base: position 19,300,294 of record NC_034598.1, read on the forward strand.
TACTTTCTAAGAATCTCTCAATTGTCTGTGGTTACTGGAAGTCTCCTGTTTTAAACCAATAATTGTAGTATTATTGGGAAACTCAGAAGACATGAGGAAAGACAGGACTCATTATTAATGAATGTGCTGCTGCCATCCAAGGAAACACAGTTTTCTCAGTGCTCAGCTTACTTCATCTGCCCATCAATACATCCATGTCCCCTGCTGCTTATGGTTACCCTTGCTGGGCTTACCAGAGAGGAGGAAGCTATTAGCAAGCACTCTGTGGTTTTAATTAAGCTGCCCTTTCCTACAGAACAGTTTTACAGGTCCCACTTCAATGCATATGGAGATGTTTTCTGCTATTAACACTGTTACAGAAATGGATTCGGATGATTTGTTTTAAAATGTGGTCTCATTAAACTTTATGTATCTAATGCAATGATGTATTTTCACAGATTTTTTTTCTTTCTGATCATTAATTTATTTTTTTATTATTATTATTTTCTTTATTTACATTACAAATGCTTTCCCGAAAGTTCCCTATACCC
>NC_034598.1:19300998-19313791 GCF_900095145.1 Mus pahari
CTCTCTTCCCAATGATGGCTGATTAGGCCATCTTCTGCTACATATGCAGCTAGAGACACAAGCTCAGGGGGNACTGGTTAGTTCATATTGTTGTTCCACCTAGAGGGTTGCAGCCCCCTTCAGCTCCTTGGGTACTTTCTCTAGCTCCTCCATTGGGGACCCTGTGTTCCATCCAATAGCTGGCTATTTTCACAGATTTTTAAAAATTTTAATATGAACAGACTTCACAAACAATAGTGGTGTCCCACACCCACGCAATCTCCTTCTTCCCTTGCTCCTTGTCAACTGAAAGCCCATATTAGTTTCTAGGGGCTGTTGGGACAAAGTATCAGACAGAGATGGAAGTGTAGAGGCCAGAGATTTTTTTTTTTTCCTCACAGGGCTAGGCTGGAAGTTTCATGTCAGCAAGGCAACATGTCAGTGGGGTTGATTCCCTGAGTGAAGGAGTTGTAAGCATCTTTCTTTGACCCACAAATGACTGTCCTTTAGCTGTGTCTTCATGTAGTCTTCCTGTTGGACACACCAGCATCCAAATCTCTTCGTGAGTGGACACCAGTGTTACTAGATTATGCCCTACCACAATGACCTCATTTTAACATAGTTAATTTTCAAATGCCATCTCTCCAAGGGTAGTCAGCTTTGGAAGCATGGAAGATCGTGACTGCAACACATGAACTTAGGAGACAGGAATCAGGTCTTAGCAACAGCGAGGAAGGGTGGTTTCCAAGGAAACAGTAAAATTTGTAGTCAGGATATCACATCTGAAGACCTGATGGATGTGGACCTCAGCTTTACCACTGGCTGTCCATATTGACCTCAAGCAACTATCTTTAAGTCCTCTACTTTTAAGTTCTTCTATATGTTAGTGGTTCTTAACGACTCCTGGCACAAGAGAATGTGTGACACTCTTCTCACACAGAAAACTCTCCATGCTTGCTGCAATATTATACTTTCCTTTTAGAATGAATAAATACAAATGTTCCTCATGGAAGAAGGTATGACAACATATTACAAAAACAGGGAAAACATTTGGGAACTCACAGTGAAGTGAGCTGAAGTATTTTTGAATTTTCTGTTATTCACAATTTTGGGCTTTAGCTTTGGGGCATAGAGTGGCTCATGATACACATGTGGCAGATTCTAGTCCAGCCTGTATCTTGCTACATTTATATCCTTTCCTAATGTTTTCTCCTCCATCTGAACCAAAGACAGCTTTTGACTGTGTGTCTAATTCTTTCTGAACACATTGAAGACACATACTTCCAAATCTGACATCATCACACATACAAGAAAACCTTCATTCTAGGCCAGTGTCCTTCTTTACAACACACTAGTTAATATGCCTTCTGGAGAAAATGTGCTAGTCATGTGTATAGTTACACTAGATAGTCATGGTCTCTAGATGTTATAGAATGCTCGATGTCCTCCGCAGGCTCATGTCCCTAATAGTTAGTTCCCATCTTGTGGTAGTATTTGGGACATTGTTAGCTCCCATTCCAGGAGTAGGCCACTGGGGTAGTGGCATTGAGAATTTATAACCCAGTTCTATAGTTCCAGGTCAAGCCCTCTGGTTTCTTGTCTGAAGAGGCATGAAGAAGCTATGCTATAAGCTTCCAGTGCCATGGACCAAGCCAGTCCTAGCCACTGTGCCTTCCCTGCCATAATGAATTTTATGCCCTTAAACCAGGAATCAAAACAAAATTTCCATCCATTAAATTGTTTCTCTTGACCTTTGTGTCATAGCAACAAAAAATATGCTATGCCAGGTTCTCCTAGACCAGTCGTTCTACTGAATCTTTCTCCATATCCCTGGTCCATGTCACTCCTTACTCTCTTCAGCAGGTATTCCAGCTCCTATATCTTCACATAAGTCATCTAAAGTTTTAAGCCCATTCCTTCCCTGACTGCATCCCCTTCATTTTGTGTCTGCCCTGTCAACACCACTATTCTTCACTTGGACCACAGAGGTTCTAGCAATAGCAAGCTGCTTGATTATATACCATAGTGACTGTATCTTGTGACCTTTGACATAGAAAATACTTTCTCTTTTCTCAGAGTCTCTGCAATTGATTTAGTTTACATCTAAGATTTGTTTAAAATATCTTGGCCCTCCTCTTCAAAACACTGATTAAAATTTACAATACATATCCTTCCAAAATTCATTTAGAAGCTTAATTTTAAAATTCAAATGTATCAGTATCAAAATTTTGGGCTTTAGGGAAAGTAACTACACTTGAGGGCTCTGATCATGTGAGTGGGATTCATAATAGAATTCTCAGAATGCTTCCGGGCCAGTCTCAGCTGCTTCTCTGCTGTGTGAAGTCATAATAAGATGATGTAACCTTAGAAATTGACACCTTCTACCACAAGAAAAATTTGCTAATGCCTTGATCCTCGGTCTTTCTAGCAGCAGAACTGTGAAGAATAACTTACATGCTCTGAGATATTTTATGATAGCAAGAACAGACTATACCACACTCCCACCACACCCAGTCTGGGCTGGGCTCTCCTTCCTGTCCCCTCTTCAGTCTTTATACAGTGGTCCTAGTCTCTGTTGTATTGCTGTGACCAAGTGAACTTTTATGAGGGCAAGCATTTAATCGGTGTCTTGCTTACAGTTTCAGAGGTTTCGTCCATTATCATGGCAGCCCACATGAACTGGAGCAGTAGCTTAGAGTTCTGAATCCTGATCCACAGGCAGGCAGAAAAAAAAAAAGAAAAAAAAGATTTTTGACTTGGAATGGGCTTTTGAAACCTCAAAGCCTACCCCTATTTGACATACTTCCTCCAATAAGGCCACAACTCTTAATCCTTCTAATCTTTTCAAATAGTGCTATGTCTAGTAACTAAGCATTCAAATATATGAGCTTATGGGGGCCATTCTAATTTAAACCACCACATTTCACTCCCTGTCCCCATCCCCCATGGACCTGTAATCATAATGCAAAACTGCATTCAGTCCAACTTCAAAAGTCCCAGTAGTCTAGAATAGTCTCAACATGGTTTAAAAGTCCAAAGTTCAAAGTTTTTTGAGATTCGTAGCCATCTCTCTTGGGCTGGTTCTACACCTTGTTAGCAGCTTTTGTTGGCAGGTATGCTATTACTCTCCAACATCTTAGGTTCTGCAATACAATACAGGCTTCACCTTCACAGTTTTACATAATGGCCTCTCTGAGCCTCTATGCAGAAACATCCTTGACACAGGCTTAACCTCACCTTTCCTTAGCCACAGAGGGAGATTCCACAGCTTCTTCTTTTTGTTTTTTTCTTTGTCTTTGACCCTAAAACCAGAACATATGGCCAGAGCTGCCAAGTTCTGCTGCTTGATGGGGCTGGGACTTGGCCCTCTGCTTCAATTACAATTACATTTGGATCAATTGGCTTTCTGTTTTCACGGTTTCCGGTTTCCGTTACTACTTCAGCATTTCTTTAATTCCTTCCACAAGTTGGAAGCTTAGCTGGGCGGGGCTTTCCCTAAGGTGACCACTTCCTTTATTTCGTTTAGCATCAGGCTTTTCTTTGAACTTTTTATCTCCTGGAGCACTGGACTTAGCTCCATTACACCCCCTGATGCTCCTTTTCTCTTGAAACTACAAGACCTGTGGGAGGACATGTGATGTTTGGAGAGAGTATAAACAGGACTCAACAGACAGTGCTGGTGTGCTAGCATAGCTAGCTTTGAAGTGCTTCATTGGTCTTGTGCGGTCTCACTGATCTAGACACAGCAAAGAACTCCTGGCAACCCAGCTGATCCTGGTCACTCTCTCTGACTTGTGCTAATTTGGCGGAGGCTGACTCTGCCAGATCATTTTACCACTGCTGATTCCTGTTTGCTATCTGTAAGACCCCAGCCCTCGGTCAGTGGTACTCACTTCCAGATGCCCCAGAGTGAGTTACCGAGATGCGGATCAATGCAAAACCAAGAGGTTTGTATTCTGGTGCATCAGGATCAACCCTCAATCAGTCCCTAGAGGTGAGTGATGAGAAGGCAACCCCGAATGGCTATTACAAGCAGTTTTTATACTTTTTAGGGACACAAGTTACATCAGCAAGGTTACATTTTAGGGGCACAAGTTACATCAGCAAGGTTACAGTTCAAACTTATTGGCTAAGCATATAGACCTCTAAATCTATTGGCTAGCAAGCATGACATGCATTTGAACTCTACCTGGGACTTTCCAGAGGGTCAGGTGACTATCAGTACATTCTGAGATTTTTTTTTTTTTTTTTTACTGAAGAATGTTCCTGTGAGTGGAGAATGGAACTTGGCCTAGCCTTGACTCCAGGAGGGAGGGGAAACTGTAAGGAGGGTGTGGAAAACCCCTTAGGGTCCCTCACTATCCTGACACTACTGAACTGAATTGCTGGTATCCTGACAAATGAAGATTGGAATCGCCTCAAAGAACTACTTCTAAACAGGTCCACATCACCTTGTCCTAGTTACCATCTTTTCTCCTTACCTTTGGATGGTGGGCTAGAAGGGGGGCAGGGGGGCATTAAAGCATTTGTGAATCCTTATGAAAAGTACATTTAAAAATATCTAAGCATACTTGGGAGTGCAGTTTACTGACTTGATCCTCACGGCCTGCTTAGCCTGTTGTCTTATAGAGCCCAGGACTACCAGACCTGGGTGGTGCCACCCACAATGAGGTGGGCCCTCCACATTAATCACAAGTTAAGAAAATACTCTACAGGATTGACTACAGCCCAGAGGTTGACACTTCTAGAGGTATTTCCTCAGTTGAGGCTCCTTCCTCTCTGATGACACTAGCTTGTATCAAGTTGACATAAAACTAGCCATCACAAAATCTAATGTTATTTTATGAAAACACGTCATTATTGATTGAGGTATTCATCCTTCCAGAATAACAAGTTTATTATAGCCAGTCACACTGTTTGTCAACTGATGAATCTGCCCAGTACAGTAGATGCCCACACAATAGATGCCCTAAGAATATCCCCTTTTTTTTTTCCATCTAGATGCTGGATGAGGTCAATGGCTTAATCATTTTTTTCATCCTGTGTATATCAGAGTCTTATAGCTACAAGGAACAAAACTCATCTTTGTGGATTTAAATACACAATAATCTTGCTGAAAGTAATAGGCTAGCTCACTGAGTCAGTGGGATGATCAGAAAGTATGACAAAGGGATATCAAATGCAGCAGATCACTGTTTGTCCCACAGGCACTGTTTCTTTCATAATGTTCCCACAGGGTAGATTGCCCATACTCTGTGGATGAGTCAAACAACCGCATGTGCATCTGACTGGTTAAGCCTTGAAGAGCCAATGTGAGGTCACATGGTTCTTCAGTTAGTGAGGAGATGATCTTTGCAACCTGGTCAGGAAGAAGACCGGAAAAATTCTTCAAACAATGGCCCTAGCTGAGATCATGGCACTTAGAAAGTCACTGTAGTTCTCTTGAGCCTGCCAGACCCAAGAGCATAGAAGGCAGATTAAAAACTACAGAGTGAGGATGGCGCTCAGTGGTAGAACACTCGAATAGAAAAACCTTGAATAATGAAGAATAAAGTATGAATGAATTTCCTTTGTGCTTCCAGAAACCAACTTTCCAAAGGGCGATCTTAACCTGGCTCTTGAAGGCTTCAGCTTTACAGTGGAAAATGTAGTTGAAAAGAACATGAGCTATGATGTCATATACTACGCAGGAAGTGTACGGACTCTTCACTAGAGGGTAATACTCAGTAGCCAGAGGCACGTTCTTTCCCCACTGCCTAGGACACAGCGTGGAGAACATAGTGCATGTGCTTTCTTGATGTTCAGAAGCTCAAGTTCAGACGATCACAGAGTTAGAGAACAACAACCCCATTTGCTGGCCAGTCCCACCCACACTCTGATCCGTCTGAGTCTAAGTGTGCATTGCCTACTCTGGTTTTTGCTTTGTTCTGTTTTCACTACCGATGGACAGAATTTCTCTGAGAAGCTTGTGACTGTGGCGTGTGACTTTCTGCCCAGAACCTCCTGAAGAGTCACATTATTAAATATTGGTCCCACGGAACATGTCTGATATTGCATAGGCTCAGGGAATTTAGAGCTCGGCTGCTATGTGGGCTAGGCTCTCTACCATCACCACCACCAATTTTTTCATATTTTTCAAATGGCACAAATGACAGGCCTCCTCTGCAGGCTTCCAGATGAGGCTGATTTTGGAAGAACTATGTTTTGGGCTGAGAGCTGAACATCGGGAATCTTCCCCTTCACATTTGCAGCCGTCCAGGTTCCGCTGGTGGGGACGTCACGCCCTCTAGTGGTGGACAGGCTGACAGTGTTTCTAAGTCGGCCCATCTAGCCACTGGAAGCCACCAGTGATCAAAGCAGGCAAAGACAGAAAACAAGACACCCTTTAGGACAGTGGCCTATGGTACCGTTCTGAAAAGCGACAGAAAAGTTTCCCATGAAAAGACTCGGGTGTGTTTGAAGGAAAACGAAGAGAAGTCTTTTGCAGGATCATTTTCCATGTGTGGCAGGTGTAATGGGGCCTCTTATGAACGAGGCTGCAAGGCTGCAGGGCATTCCGGCCACAGTGGCTCTGCAGTCTTGCTGCACTGTTTCTTAGATGTGGAGCCCAAATCTAGGCAGAAAATGACTTCCCTGCTTTTGACCATGTGAGTAGCTGTCGAGATCTGCATGCAATGGACAAGAGACACTCGCTCAGCCTGGCACTTACCCTGGTCACCAGGAGGCTGCTACCGCATATTTTTTTCTGAAAGTGAATGGTGACCGAGTGGGGGAGGGGTTAATACTCCTCATGGCTTTGGCCATTCTAAGTCGGCCCATCTAGATGCTCCAAGAGTTATTTCTTTGGAAGGTGTATCAGTGTAGCTTACATTTACATCAGGACCTTGACTTTGGAATCACAAGTCTAGCTCCACATAATCCATTTGCTCGCCTATGATCTTGAAACATTGAGCTTTGTGCTCATCTCATAATACCTTTCTAACTTAATTCTGTGTAAGTTAAGTATCTACCTATGTATTTTCTGTATATTGTACAACTTGTGTGTGTGTGTTAAATGTGTGTGTGTATATATATATATATATATATATATATATATATATATATATATGTAATATCTAAGATGATGGCAAATATAGTACCAGTCACAATAGTAGTCTTTTCCTCAGCCTCCCTATCTTCATAATCCCATATTCTCCCAAGACCCTTCCAGGCCATGGAGCATGAACTGTCTCGGGTGTGATAGTTGGTTTCCATGTCAACCTGTTACAACTTAGAATCACCTGAGTGGGTAGCATCAATTGTAGAATAGTATTATTATTATTATTACTATTTTCTTTCCAGAAGTAGGCAACTTAGGTCTTGCCCATGAGCCTGCTCCCCTGTTCCATTTTCAGACACATGGATGACATCTGGAAACTTTCTGCTATCCTTGTTTTTAACTGCTGTGGCTTGTTGATTCAAAAGCACTGCATTTGAAACAAGTTCAGGACCATGTCCTTAAAGGATTAACCCATCCCCTGGGTGTGAGAAGGAGATCAGGCAGCACCTGTCTTTGTCTGAACTCCGTAGATGGAAGGCATTTTAGATTTCGACCACAGTCCCACTCTCCTTAGTGGAGACATGATGTGAGCACACACAGACCTCATCATGTGTCAGATCAGACACACACAGACCTCATCATGTGTCAGATCAAACATCCTTGATCTCACTCTGAGCACAACTACAGACCGTTCCGACAGTAGCCAGTTCCTGGTTCCTCACCTTTTATCAGCCCAGAGCATCCTCTTTTTCTTTCCAGGGAGACTTCGCTTTACATCGGCGGTCCTCCAGGTTTCCTCTGGGGTCCATTACGATGCCTGCACAGCTCTTAAGAGTGATGTTGACATTTTCTGGGAGGCTGATAGAGGGCTGAGAATGGTCTTCATTTTTGAAGTAGTCCGCAGCAAAGACTGAGGAATTATCTTAATTGCCTTAATTGACGTGGGATAACCTGCCCTACTTGTGAGCCCACACTTCTGGAGGCAGCCCAGATGAGGAGGCGCCACAAGAGGAGTGTTTCTTAGCGTTTGCATGTTTGGCTTTCTCTCTTGCCACTGAGTTAATTCTTCTTATTGCTGCTGATTCCTAGGCTGACTCATGACCATGTTTCCAGGCTCCCGCTATTGACTACGGACCAGCAGCACTCCAGGAACAACCTCCCCTCCCCAGTTTTCAGTACCAGCTTTGCACTGCTGAGGCCCCCGGCTGCTTAGCCTGGGTTTTCAGCCTCTCTGGTGTTAGTCACTATGGGGTTATTCCAGTGACTGAGAACACCTGCTGCTTGGGTTCTCAGCTTCTCCTGTATGATCCAGCTGTATGAGCCATTTCAGAGTCAGCCAATTACATCCTTCAAATATGTACTTATTCATTCTATTAGTTCTGCACTCTACAGCCCCCAACCAGATGCCACAAAATAAGATTCCCCAAATCCCAATTTCATGTACTGCCCTTGCCTTAGAGAGGGGCTAATAACCAGACCCAGTTCACTACAAATAACATTAGAGACAGTCACTCCAATGACACCTCTCCTTCATAAAAAGGAAGGAAGGAGTTGTGAGACAATGGACCCATGACAAAAAACTTGGTAAGGTAGAGCAGGTCTGAGATCCCAGTACCCAGGTACCCCCTTAAAACAGCAGACACCTCCCTGCTCCTGCAGATTCCTGGCCTGGAACACGTGCCCCACTACCCATGTCGGTCACATAGCCCAGAACAGAGTTCTCCATGCTAATGAGGTACCTAGAGGCTCTGAGGGTTTAGCCAATAAGCTTCCCTTCCCAGACATTCCTTCCTACAAAAGATATTTAACTTCTGCCCCCCCCCCGAGAAATTAGTACATATCCATTTTCCACAATAAACAGTTGGAAACCAAGGACTGTCTCTTTCATGGAGAACCAGCAAGAGGAGCATGGAGAAGGCCTGCGCCTACAGAGCCACAACCTAAAGCTACTGCATAGAAGGCCTCTCTGCCCTCCACACAACCACCAGGAGCTCCCATTTCCCCTGGCCTGGGGCTGGTCACCATCATTAGGCCTTGCCCTCCACCCCATTCTGCTTACAACTTCCCTCACTCCCAGTTAGTAGCGCCTAGATAGCCAGGACTTTGGGAACCCCTGATCCTGTCCTCACCACTCCCTGGGCCGAGCATATGCAAACCATCACAGTGCCACATCTCCTTTCTGGTCTCTTCATGTCTGAATCTAGTCCAGCCATTGGGCCTTTCATTAGCTGCTCTATCCATGCGTCCACGTTCCCTGCCCGTTCCCTGTATCACCAAGGAATCACTCATCAGGACTCACTCTGCACACACACACACACACACACACACACACACACACACACACACACACGTATGCATGCAGCACAAAAAATAAAATACAAAACCAGAACTCTCCCGGTGAAGCCTACATTAACCCATTGAAAATTGTCTAACGTACCTTGACTTACCCAGTGCATTTTAAAACTCACCCACCATACTATAAATTACTGACTTACTTTGTTTCCTGTGCCAAGAGTTCTGTCTGAGGGAGAGGAAAGTCTAAAGTAGACAATGGAAGGGGACCGATTGCTGTCCTAGATCAACTGCTATGGCAGAGCTTAGGCTCCTAGCAAATTCGCCCAATCGGCTGCCATGGACACTGAGTTACACTGTGGGGCAGGATCTACCTAATTTCTGTGTGGTTTCTAGAGCCCTGTTTGCTCAGGTGTGCTCTCTGACTCTCCTGTCCTATGGAGACAGTCTATCATATATGGTAAGCATTGTCTAGAAACGGCCAGAAAAGAGACTAGGAAAATGACAAGTGCTGACAGTGGCAGTAACTCCTTCAGAGGCCTTAAATACTTCATCCAAGAAATATTTGTTGAATATGTATTATGGGTGATACTCTTTTAACTAATGGGGTACATCTGTGAGAAAAGCAGACACCCCCATAACTTCAAAGATTCTCATATCAGTGAGGGAGGTGTATTAAGCTGTATTTGAGCTAGAGGCAAAGGAGAATAAATATCATTAATTGTTATTTAAAATTTGATATTCTGCTCATCATTTAAAAATACCTTTGAGTTTTACAAATGTTTATCCATATCACTCAATTCTGTTATTATTGTGAATCTCGTGTCTTGGCCCCAGATACATGGTGGTAGATGAATGGTGGGTGTTGAAATCGCTGCCCAGCTTGCACTCCTATGCATGCCCCTATTTTCAGCAGCTGCCAGTGTAAGCCCCTAATCTGAGTTCCCCACCACTTGGGGCCCCAGCTGCTGAGCTCTAGCCCAGGGTTGGTCACACACCTTCCTTGTGATGAGCTGACAGCCAATTCCTAATCAAAGTGGAGTGTGAGATCCTAGAATAATCAGGTGATCGGGCTGTCAAATGCAAAGTGAGAGTAGATTATCTCACCTAGCAGTCAAGCAAGAGTGGCTGGCCTAGAAACTGACTCGGAGAACTATGGAAATGACTTGTCTGTAGAGGCAAGACATGGCAGGCTGATTCTCCAAAAGGTGATCTCCCACCAGCAGCACCATTGTCACCTGGCAGATCACCAGTGTCACCTGGGAGATCACTAGGAAGACCAGCCAGTTCTTAAGTCTGCTCAGACTTACTAAATAGAAAATCTGGGATTAGGGATTTTAACAAGGAGTTGGGTGACTGTGATCAATGTCACTAAAGAAAGGACTGAAGAGGTTCAGAGAAACTGGCCCAATAATGTCACAATTCTGTGCTTAGCTCCTGGACCCGATCCAGTGCTTAGAGATAGGTTATTTCTCCACTGCTGGAGAAATGAACAGATTTAAACCAGATGACATTATATGAACGGCAGGTCTATTGGGAAGCTGCTGTTGGGCGAGTTAACTGGCCCCAAGGATTGAGGCCAGGGGAACTGCCATGGGGAGAAAGGGGAGAGGGGAGGAAGAAAAAGAGCTCACACACAGAGAGAGGAGGGGAGAGCAAATTATCTGGATTATTATAGGGAGGGACCTCTGGGGAACAGGCTGGAAAGTTCAGGGTTGGGGGCAGGATATGCCAGGTAGAGACTGAGGAATTCTGGGAGAACCTGAAAGCCAGGCCCGTGTTGGTATGTAAAATATACACCTCAGTCCCTTGTCCTGGGGTCCAAAACCAAAATCTGAAGACAGGTCTGAGTCAAATAGAGATGCTGATGGTAAGGTGGGTAAGAGTCAGAGGCTCACATAAGGGACTACTGGGTGAAAGATGGTACTAAGAGTCCTGAGATGCAAGTACCAAGGGAACAGGCCAGGAGAGAAGAATCCGAGGACAGGCAATCCTTAAAGGTCCGTGATGTGAGGAGAAGCTAAGTAATATGTTGTCAAAATCATCACATGAGTCAACACTTTCAAAATGCTGAGAATAATTAGCTCATAGTAAACTACCAGCAGACAGTTTTCACCTATAGCCACTATTTTTAATGAAGAATTAAGCAGTGAGCCAGGGAAGGAGTCAGAAAGTGGATGTTACAGACCTTAATCCCCATGTAAATAAAGTATGCTTATTATGTAAAAACAAAACAAAAAACTCACTTAAATACTGGAGTATTTTCCTCATTTATCAAGTAGGATATTACCTGAAATTTGAGTAGTACTTGTTATAGTGAGGGCAAAACGAAGCCATGTAATAAATATGCTTTGAAAACTTGTGTATTGGCACTATGGTAACTGGTGCAGATATAGTAAGTCAAGTTTCACTTGGGAAAATCAGCACTCAATATAAAGCTAGAAACATTTCACTTGAATTTAATTTTGGCTCAAAGTTTTTGATTTGTCTTGTTGATGAATGATCCTTTTGGAGAGAGCTTTATACACACACACATACACACACACATATACACACACACACACATACACACATATGTACATATATATGTGTGTGTGAATGCAGTGAACACAAGTTTATGGCTCCCGTGGCCTTCCTTAAGAAGTAATGATGCTGAGGTAAAAAGTGCTGGGCTGCAGCACTTCGGAGGCAGAGGCAGGTGAATTTCTGAGTTCGAGGACAGCCTGGTCTACAGAGTGAGTTCCAGGACAGCCAGGACTACACAGAGAAATCCTGTCTCGAAAAACAAACAAACAAACAAACAAAAGTGCCTGCCTGTCTGTCTGTCTGTCTGTCTGTCTGTCTGTCTGTCTGTCTGTCTGTCTGTCTGTCTGTCTGTCTGACAGTGGCCATCCACAGATGAGTGAGACTCACTCTTCAAGAGGCTGTGGACTCTCCAGGGGCCCGCTGCGTCACTTCCTGTTTACACTGAGTTCCTTTGAAGGTGGCAAATCAAGTTTCGGATTTGTCAGGTCCTGAAGCTGGTGTTTGGTGGGTTCTTCTTTTTCCTACTTTTTATCCTCCCTTGGTTTCACCCCTTAATGTTAGATAGGAGAGAAAGAAGAGAGGCACAGAGGAATTAGGAAAATCCCTGAATCTAATTTCTTTCCTTTTGTTTCTTCTTTGAGCATGACTAACAAACCTTAGCCCTAAAGGATCAACGATCTCCCACCCCTCCTCTCAGGGCCCTAGCACATATATCCATATGTGTGTGTGTGTGTGTGTGTGTGTGTGTGTGTGTGTGTGTATGAAAATACCCCAGTTTCAGACGTCACACAGTCCCAGGAAAGTATCAGGCCTGCAAGAGCACAAGGAAACCACCGTCAGCTGCTTTGGATAGTCAAAGCAGCCCCATATCCTTACACCTCAGATTAAAAGAAAAACATATTTTATATTATTTCTGTGGGTTTTTTATTATTTTTTTTCTTTATTTACATTTCAAAT
>NC_034598.1:19313802-19325236 GCF_900095145.1 Mus pahari
TTTTTTTTTTTTTTTAAAGAAACCAAAATAGCAGAATTGCCACAAGGTCCCGAAACTGTTTTAGAGCTTGAGCATGACTTTTTTTTTTTTTTTTTTTTTTGAGACAGGATGTTTGTTCATAGCCCATGGTTCTTTTAATTCATTATATATCTTAGGCTGGCCTAAAGCTTGCCATGCTCCTGCCTCCATCTCCTAAAGGCTAGGATTATGGGAACACAGCCACAACACTTGGCTAGATTCTCCACCTTAAAACATAATTTCTAACTATGGTAAAACATATCATTAGAAATCAACTTTGTAATTTCAGTTTAAAACTATTATGGACTACAACTTCTGTATCATTCTAAGAATTAAAGCAGGTCTGGAATTTATGTGTTTTTGTCTCTTCAAAGTGGATCTAGTCCTTACTTTGTTGGCAACTGTACAGTTAAGTTTTAAAAAAAAAACCTGGAAAAATGTAAAATATTTTAACACCCTCCTTGCATTCCCACCCATTTGGCTCTCACCTAAGTATTTCTAACTGCTACAAAGATCAACACATACACAAGCAAATGGAGCTGGGAATCCAGCAGTACAGTAGCCAATTCCCTCTGCATTCTGTAGCCTTCTCTGTACCTCAACACTGTCAGCAATGAATGGCTTGTGTGTTTGGAATTGGCTTGCTGTCATCAAGCAGCTTAAATGGTTCCTAGGCAAAGATGATCCAAGTACATTTAGAAATCTATGGTCTCCAAAATTCCCTGTATTACAAAGCTGGAAAGTTATGGTACCTAGACCCTTAAGCCCACTAGGAGATCAGCATGGAGGGGGCTGGCCAGAATCTCTACCATCGGCCCAGGCTGCTGTGCTTGTTTGTGATAGACTGTGATGTAGAAATATAAGCCAAACCAACCCTTTTCTTTCCCTACTTGCTTTTGGTCATGGTGCTTCATCATGGTAATAGTAACCCTAATTAGGTCACAAAGCAAGATGATCTTGTCAGTGGGTTCCAAGTTAGCCAGGACTATACAGTGAGCTATACAATGAGGTCCTGCCTCAACATTTCCCCCATCCCCAAAAGAGCAGAGCCTGCTGTGCATGGGGCTGGAGAAATGGCACAATGGGCAAAGTGCTCACTGAGTATGTATCACCAGCACCCCTGTGAAAGCTGAGTAAGGTGGATGTCTGAAACACTGGCCTTGGGGGTGAAGGGGTGTGTGTGTGGGGGGGAGATGGATCCAGGACGATCTCAGGCGAGTCAAAAAACAAAAGACAGCCTTTGGGTTCAATGAGAGACCTTGCCTGAAAAAATAAGGTGGAACAACTTGAGCTAGACACAGGCATCAGCCTGTTGCACATGCTCAAGACTGGTGAGTGTATTCATGAACTCTCATGTGTATGCTCCTTCCCCCAAGGGGGAAGAAAGACAACCTTTTTTTTTTTTTTTTCCCCACCTTAGTTCTAGGAAGTCTACTGGGACCCCAGAATGAAATAACGCTGTAACATTAGGAATATATTCAGGATCATTCTATCCTTGAACGTTTTTAAACAATTGCAGAAATACATTATGTAAACTATTGTGTTAATGTCTTTGAGTAGGTATAAGTGAATATGAAATACATTTAAAAATTCTGCTTGTGTAAATGTTTTGTGAGCTGTTCAAGGTGCCTGAAGACTCCTAAGTATTACGTATGTTCTAACAGTTTACCATGTTTCAGAAAGTCAGTCAATTTGGGAATTCATTTTTAAATGCTAAAGAAAATTGGGTTTTATAAGTGGGTTTTTTTCTGTATGAATATCACAAAGTAAATATTAACTAAGCACACACGTTTTTTGAACACGCTGCATGCCCCAAAGTCCTCTTATCAATAAAAGAGTCAGTGACTGTTACAAATGCATACTCTGATGTATGTCTGTGGGCGTGGTGGTGCAGGCCTTTAATCCCAGCACTCGGGAGGCAGAGGCAGGCGGATTCCTGAGTTCGAGGCCAGCCTGGTCTACAAAGTGAGTTCCAGGACAGCCAGGGCTATACAGAGAAACCCTGTCTTGAAAAACAAAACAAAACAACAACAAACAAAAAAAAGAGTTCTGATGTATGTCTGTAAGGATAGAGCCCTACCTTCCTACCGCTGCTGGGGTCTAAACAAAAGGATTTTAGAAGCACACAGAAAAACAGAGTTTAGTCATCTATGCCCACCAGTCATGGAAACTTCTTTTTTTTTATTTTATTATTTCTTACATAATAAGTAATGTCATACATGCTACATATACATTCTACTTCTGAGCCATATCCCAATCCAAATTTTCTTGGTTTTATGAAAAGCCAAACCTACCAGGGATCACATTTTCATACTGCTGCCACTGCAGATGTGACAGGGACAGAGCTGGTCTTTTGGACCTCTCTTCTCTTCTAACCACATGATTTAAGTTGTACTGAAGGTAAGCTCCGAGAGCAAAAGGAATGAAAGGCAAGGCCTGCTGGCGCAAGGGGAACAAGTCCAAGGGCCAGTGCTTCCTTCCGTAAGCTACGGTGTGGCTTCCCTGAGGACGCTGTGCAATGAGAGCATGTGTCTCGAAGGCAGAAGACCACCAGTCCCTTTTAATCTGATGTGTGAGAATTAACAGAGGTATGAGAAAACCACATGATTTTGGCAAGTCATTCCAAATGTTAATAAATTCCGCATTCAGCACGTACTGGGCAGGGGATGCAAAGCAAACAGAAAGCCCCCAGCTGCCCTGTTAGACTTCTCAGTGCCACCATCTTGCCATTTGGTCTGGAGATATGACAGAAGAAACTCAGAATAGAACTCCTCTAGTAAAAACCAAACCAAACCCCCAAACAAAACCAATACAACAAAAATGAACCAGCCAACCAACCAACCAAAACCAAAAACCAAAACACAAAAACAAAAACCAAGTGAAAAACTAGAATGTCCTGGATGGTAAGTCATCTTTTGTGAAATGAAGCATTAATTCATTCATCCAAAGCACTGATATCACACTGATCGCAAGTAATTATTCGGCATTTAAGTGATGAAGATAAACCTGACAAGGGAGTTGGGCTTCGGCAGGGCCACGCACGACAGACACACTGTGTGCACACCTGAAACCACGTGGATACTTGGAAGGCACTTGGTTGGACTGGGCAAAACAACTCTGACCAGAATGCTTTTCCTAATCATGGCTTTTTCCTCATCTCTTCATCCCAGTCAAAATCTAACGCCTCGTCATCTAGTTCCGACAGACTGAAGAGGGAGAGGGTGGAAAGTTTCACTCTCTCTGTGGGCTGCTGCAGCTGGAAAGACTGCCTTTGCTGGCCCAGCACCGGAGCTGTGGTGACAGGAGGGCTGCGGCTCCTGTCCGTGCTGTCCCTGCTCTCGGGAGGGAGGGATTCTGATTTGGATTCTGGTGCGGAAGTGAAGGAGAAGCTTGCCAGCCTGGCTATCGTGCCAGCATGAACCTTGCTGCTTTTATTATGGCAGGAAACCCCTTCCTTTCTGTCTTTCTCACAAGCTAGATGCGAGTGCCCAGCCTGGTTCCCAAGCTCCGGCTCGGGCTGAATAACCCTTCCTTTGGGGCCCTGTTCCCTCTCCTCTCTTGGTCGATTACTCTCTGGTGGCTGCCTTGAGAGCTCCTTTGTCTTTCTGGGCAGCTGGTCAGAGCATCTGTCTCCTGAGGTGGATGTCGACTTTCCTGGCACTGCCACAGGCACAGCTGCTTCTCTTCTTGTTCTTTGTTGGGGAATTTTAGAACTGTCGACTGCTATTTTACTAGCACCGGGAGGCGTGGGGCCTTGGCCTTCGGGGGAGTGGGTCAGTTTTGTCTTCTGTTTAAATGTGAATTTGGCCAGCTTTACTGTTGGGGTCTCCATACCTTCAGGCTCAGGCTCTTCCACCTGAGCAGATTTCTGTCTCTTTCTTTTGGGTGTTCCTGTTCTTTTTCCTGACCCAGGTGAAGGGATGGACAGGGACAGAGGGACAGTGGGTGGCAGTGATCGCACTCTGGTTGTGCTTCTGCACACACTCTGGGACCCCTCCTTCAGCAGCTTGGGGAGTCTTTGGGGCACAGAGTCTTGTTCATCACCCCGTCCTGCTTCAGATGCAACCTCTGCCTGTCTTGCCTTTGTACTCTTAACACCGTGAGACCGTAAGGGGGCACTCGTGGCTCCTGATGATGGAAGATGTCCAGCTTCGAATAATTTGCTTCTTTGCTGTGGCCCATGCTTTTCCTTGCCCTGAGATTTATTGTTGGAGATTTTTAAATCCACACTTTGCTCAGTTGTTTTCAGATTGGGAAACACAATAGTGCTTTCTGGTGCAATCTCAGGACTTGACGTGGGGTCCAACCAGTCTAAACCGTCACCTCCGCCATCTCTGCTCTCAGCTGAGTCGTTACAAATTGTTGGTCTATTAAGCCCTGGACCAGGTGGGGAGTCTCCACCAGACCTCTCTGTGGGACTCCAGTCACAGCTCTGTTTCTGCTGTGTTGAAGTCGTGAGCCTTGGCTTGTCCCTGGGATCATTTCTGCAGGAACCTGGAGCCACCTCCACCTCTGGGGAATGTGACCGGCATTGGTGTACACTCTCATTCTGTAACCTGGGCAAGAGAGATAAAGAAAACATACTGAAAGGAAGGAAATGGGCACCAATCTTTCATTTCCAGGCAACACCGCCTGGAAGGTTTAAGAACAACACAATTTCAAGTAAACAGAAGTATAATCTTTTAAAACACAAGAAATTACTTTGAACTTAGTGCTTTGGTATGCCTCTTCTTTCAACCTGAAACTGCAGTAAAACAAAGAAACTGAAACCGAGGCTGGTCTACATTTTCAGCCATTCACTTCACTTGACTGTGAAGATCAGTGTAAAATGCTCACCCATCACGCTTCCTGGGTTGTGTTTAAATACAAGACACACGTGCCAGCCTTGCACAGATGCTGGTGCTCCTAGTGACTGATGTGAGGGCTCACTGGGCAGTTTTTACATCAAGGGAAAGGATTCTACAGTTTTACCAAAGCAGGCACTGGACTTTAGTGTGCACGAATCTTGCTTTCTATAGAAGTGAAGAGTCTATGCCACCGGACACAGCTGCTGCCAGTGCCTGTCCACCTTCATCACCACAGCAGACCCTCTGGCATTGTTCACCCTTTCTTGCAAAGCCCCATCATGTTTCCTCAGAGACTCTGAGCAGCTCTTTAGCAGTCTGACACAGAATTGGCACCTGGTTACCAGCTGAGAATGAAGGGCCTACTCATGAAACCTGCTCTCAATATTGGGCATAGGAAAAGCTCTGCACATACCAGGAGAACCACATTCTCACAGAAGTATAGTTCCCAAAGTAAGTCCTTTAGAAGGTCCTTAACTTAGAAATGTAGGCTCAGCATAGTGAGATACATGGCCCTGCTTCCATGTGCTAAATTGGAAAGGAAATTGCACACAAAAGCAGGTGAGGAAATTATTCTAAAATTCATGTGCAGCAACAGAAAAAATAATTAAAAATATAAATTTAACTATATTAAGAAAATATATAGCACTGGGAAAGATTACATTTTATTTTTGTTTTCTTATTAATTCATTATTTCTAGTTTTCAAAATGCACAAAGAATGTATATTACACTCATAAAATTAATTACAAATTATAAAAGTAGATTATAACTGTATCACCACAGGTTTAGAAATATCAACAGAGTAATAAGCTCATGTTCCTTGTTTCTAATTTGGTTTGCAACCAAACAGAAAAGCAAGTGGCTTTCAAAATCACTGTCTGAAGCAGACACTTCACATCAGATAAATGTTAAGATACTCACACTGGTTAAAGCTATGTAAGGAGGGCCTCAAGGCTGAAGAATTTCAGGAGTAGAAAGGTTTGATCCTGTTATTTCAGTCTACTTCTTGCTCAGGAATTAAATTCCTAGATGAAATTTCTGCAATTGTACCACACCATCCTAAAACCAAATGATATCTCTGCCCTCTGATTTGAGGAAGTTACTACCAAAGTATTTTCAGGAAGAAACTATATGGAAATTTTGAGTGGTTTTGCCATGGGATTTACTAGGGAACTCTTTCCTAAAAGGCGAAAACATATAGGCTAGCTGGGTTCTTACGAGTTGACGAGATTGGCTTTCAGTTGGATCTTGAAGGTAATTCACCCTTAGTGTGAGGCGCTTGTTTCTGCTGCTTTGACAATCAACACTATAACACGGCTGCATGATAAAGATGTAACGATAGGAAACACTATTTAAGGCAGAATTCAGGTTTGCTTTTTGGACAGTCAGTCCTATGTACACTTTTCCCATCCCATTCAGTCTAGGAGAGCCATTCTTAAATATGTGATGACTAATTCTGAGTCTTGTGTTCCTCTTTTCTTGAATTTATCAATTTATCAATTCTGGTAGCAGGAACTAGTCAAAATAAGCAGACTCTCCCTGAGCCCAGCTAAAACTCGAATGGATCACCTACACCTAACCATACTCCTCTGGGTCTTAAAGTAGCTGGAGCCAAAGGAGAGGGTGAGTAATTTCACACTGTGCCACTTCAATGCAGCCCGACCCTGGTGACTGGTGAGTAAAGCCATCTCTCTACTGCCCATCAACGGAGTGGAGAGATGCCGAGAAAAGTATTCTCAGGGTCTGTCTTAATGCAATCAACAACCCCCGTGGATGCCAGTGGCTGACGGGATGCCTGGCAGTTTCCTTCTAACTTTGATTCCCTAGCTGCTTTGATTCCCTAGCTGCCAGAGAAAAACACTGTCCTCCACGTGCCTTCCTTTCCCTCCTTACCTTTCCAGTCTTCTAAGTTCTTCCTGCAAGAGGCTCTGGAGTTCCAGCTTTTCCAGAATGAGTTCACACTGCCTCCGGTACTGTGCACGGGGGCTTTCAGGGAAGGAAGTGTGAAGAGCATTCACACCTCCTAGCAGTGCACCTCCCTGCGGTGGGGCAAGAGAGCACCAGGGACAGTCACAGGTAAGCTTGCACAAGCGTAAGAACACACCAGGAAGCACACTGGTCCCAGGTGTGACAGACCCTCCATGCCCTCATCCTGGGCATCACCGTCACAGAGCTCTTCCAA
Organism: Mus pahari; assembly: GCF_900095145.1. NCBI lineage: Eukaryota > Metazoa > Chordata > Mammalia > Rodentia > Muridae > Mus > Mus pahari. The sequence continues at coordinate 19,320,848 of NC_034598.1, forward strand.
ATTTCTATAGCCCTCCCTTCTCCTACAAGGCAGTGGGTGACCACTGTGCCAGGAAGCCACCTGTCACTCTTGAGAGCATGAACTCCCTTCGGCTTGCTGAGAAAGGAAAAGATTGAGAGCCGCTTCTTCCCAATTTACAGGCAATGGCAATGGCAGAGTGAAGGTCTCTGTCCCCAACAGTTCCCCTTCTTTTAAACAATCGCTTTTGAATCTTTCCAGGAAGAGAATTTGATCATTTTTACAACTCTTTGTATGCTAATAAAGTGTCATTTTATAAAGAGCTTGTAATTAGGGTGAACACAGTATCCTCACCTGCATTGAAGATTCCATCACAGACACAACTGTAATAGCATCTTCCAGAGTCACGGTATTGCGGAACATCAGGCGAGCGTGAGCTACGATAGCAAGACACTGTTAGGATCGCCTGGGATGATAGATGCAATCCTTTGATTTCTCTGCTCTCTAAACTTGCATTTTATGGATGAGCTAAATGAATGATCAGTTAACTTTACTAGAACAGGAAACTACCTTCAGAGTAGTTTCTCCATAGAGGCCTAAGCCTTCACAGTCCAGGCAGTTTTGTGTATTTATATGAGAACTTTCTAGAGTCTAGCAAGAAAGGCACTGTAAAAACATCCATTTAATATTCAGAAACTTTTATTCTGTTTTTTACTCTCATATAAATACACAAAATTAAAACTCATTTCTCACCTCTGGCATCTCTTTTATCTATGACTTATGAGCTTTTTAAAGCACCAGTCTAGCAAGCAAGAATTTTAGATACAACTTGCCAGAATATTAACTATAAATCCTTGAATAAAATGAGGCTCATTTGTTTTGTGGAATTTTTATTAAGTTTACATGATTTCATTATATGCAACATTCAATTCATGTGACTGTTGTTAATTTGAACATGGGTAAAATATAAATACTATAAAGGATAAGTATTAGTTGCTGGTGTATGTGCAAGCCTGAAGCCTTTTGGAGGAGATGGGGTACACTGTGCTGACTGGGTTATAAGAACAAGCATGAGACACTGGGAATCAGGGAGGTGCGTTTCACTCTCCTTTCTGTCCCCCATTACAAGTTTTCTAGTCTTATCCCCAGCCCAGTAGCAGTTGACTTGAGCCTGACCTCCCACTGTAGCTCCATTTCCTGGACTCCACTGACCCTCGATGTGGACTTAGCTCTCCTCCCTCACCCCACCCCTTGTTGTCAGCTGCCTATTAGAGCTAGCAACACTCTCTACCTGGGAGCCCAGTGGCCACACCCGGCTGGGAGTCACCCTCTTTCCCAGTCTGCCATTACAGTCTCATCCCTAGGAGACTGCTTGCAGGGACCTGTCCTTCCACCCCATCTCCTGTCCTGGGGAACACCACCAAACTTTGGAGTGGACCCAGCTTTCCTCCTCCCTGGAGACGGCTTCAGACCCATCATCCTAGCCTATATCCATTCTTTCCTGTCAGCCTCCAATACCTAGACACACTTTCTACCCCGGAGCCCACTGGCCACACCAGTGGGAACTTGAGTAGGTGACTCACACTATCCTTCCTGTCCTCCATTACGATCTCTCCATTCTCACCCTCAGCCAGTAACAACCTGCATACAGATACACCTCCTGCTACCTCAACTCCCTTCACGGCCAGCCCAACTCCAGGTTCAGACCCTGGGTTCCCCCCACCTCCATTCACTGAGGACTCCAACTCTAGATTCAGATCCTGGGATCCCCATAGCCTTTTCACCCCTGTTTCCCCCAGATAATTCTTTACCTTACTACAATATACTAGTAGCATCTCCTCTTTCTACCACATCTCCAACTCCCTGTGACCCCCAATTCTAAGTATGAACAGGTTTCCCTTAGGTCTTTCCTGAAGTCACTCTTAACCCTTTCTCCTAGCCCACCCCTATGACTCTCTGTGACTCAGTGACCTGCAGAAGCACCCACTCTTAGTCAACCCACAGCAACACACTTCCCTGAGAGTCAGAGAGGCCAAAAGAAAACACGGATAACCACCCGACAAAGAAAAGACCAGCTATCAACACCGTATCACAATCATCCCAACCCCAGATGCTGCGAGAACAGCAAAAAACACAATTAGTAACAACCAAGACAATATGCTTCCACTGAATCCAGTATATTATGACAGTAGGTCATAAGAAATGCAATAAAGTTGAAGGACAAGACAAGCCCTTCAAAATTGCTATTATGAATATGTTCAAGGACCTTAAAGAGGATATGAACAGGACTGGAGAGATGGCTTAGCAGTTATGAGCACTGATTGCTCTTCCAAAGGTCCTGAGTTCAAATCCCAGCAACCACATGATGTTTCCCAACCATCTGTATAGCTAAAGTGTACTCATATACATAAAATAAATAAATAAATCTTTTAAAAAAATATATAGCTGGGTGTGGTGGCGCACACCTTTAATCCCAGCACTCGGGAGGCAGGCGGATTTCGGAGTTCGAGGCCAGCCTGGTCTACAAAGTGAGTTCCAGGACAGCCAGGGCTATACAGAGAAATCCTGTCTCGAAAAACCAAAAAAAGGGGGAGGGGGATATAAACAATCCCTTAATAAAGTCTATGAAAACACAAGCAGTGGAATGATATAATGAAAAAAAAAACATGACATGAATTTAACAAAGAAATAGACTTACTTAAAAACAAAACAAAACAAAACCTCAAACTGAGATAAAACTGGAAATGAAAGATCTGGAAAGTCAACCCAAAAGCCTCATCATCGGCATACAGGACATGGAAGAGAGACTCTTGGGTGTAGACAGGACATGGAAGAGAGACTCTTGGGTGTAGACAGGACATGGAAGAGAGACTCTTGGGTGTAGACAGGGCATGGAAGAGAGACTCTTGGGTGTAGACAGGGCATGGAAGAGAGACTCTTGGGTGTAGAGGACAAGGTAGAAAGAACTGATAACTTAGCCAAAGAAAATGTTAAAGAAGTTTTAAAAAATTCCAGGTACAAAACCTCCAGGAAATCTGGAACACTATGAAAAGACCAAATCTACAAACCAGATGAGTAGAAGGTGCTAAAAGGAAAAGTTCACTCTAAAGAGGTTAATCATACCCAAGAAAACACAAGGAATAAATAATTTCAGTCCAGCAAATCAAAAGAGGAGGAAAGACTAGCACCACAATAACAAAATAACTAATCAATAAATGCTACTCATTGATATCACTCAACGTTAATGGCCTCAATTTCCCAACAAAAAGACACAGGCTAACAGATTGGGTTAGAAAACAGGATCCATCTTTCTGCCATATCCAAGAAACACACCTTAGCATCAAGGACACATATCACCTCAGGGTAAAATGATGAAAAAAGACATCCTAAGTAAATGAACCCAAGAAGCAAGCTGGTACTGCCATTTTATTATCTGACAAAACAGACTGCAAACCTAAAAATGAGAACAGAGAGAAAAGGATACTACACACTCATCAAAGAAAAAAATCCATCAAGAGAAAGAATATTGGAAATCTAAATATTTATGTGCCAAAGGTAAGGGTAACCAATTTTATAAAAGAAACACTACTACAGCTAAAATCAATAGATCCTTGCCCAGTGATGGTGGTGACTTCAACAGCACAGGCACTAAGACCTAACAGTCAACAATTGAGACCTCCTGAAACCCAAAAGCTTCTGCATGACGAAGAACATCAGCATTTGGAAAAAGTATCAGGACACAGAAAGGTAATTGATCTGCACCAATTACACATCCAATAGAGGGATAATATTTAAAATTTAAAAAAAGAAATAAAAAAAAACTAGACATGAAGAAAATAACCAATTGATAAATGGGGTACAGAAGCCAGGTGTGGTGGCGCATGCCTTTAATCTTAGCACTTAGAAGGTAGAGGTGGATCTCTGAGATCGAGGCCAGCCTGGTCTACAGAGTGAGTTCCAGGACAGCCAACCCTGTCTCAAAAAAACAACCAACCAACCAACCAACCAACCAACCAATAAAACACTAAAAAAACAAAAACAAAAACATAAAAAAAAAAAAAAAGGGAGGAGGGGCTAGAGATGGCTCAGTGGTAAAGAGCACCAGCTGCCCTTCCAGAGGACCAGGCTCCTTTCCCAGCACCCACATGGCAGTTACAACTGTCCTTAATGCCAGTTCCAGGGGATCTAACACCCTCACACCGATGGACATAAATTTAAGTAATATATATATATTTATAAAAGTTGGTACAGAACAAACTCTGAGGAACACTTGGACACTTGCTGATCTGTGTTCATAACTGCTCCTCATTGAGGAGCCAGAAATTGGAAGTAGCCTAGATGTTTATCAACAGATCAACAAATAATGAAAATGAGGTATATTTATACAATGTAACATTACTCTTCTGTTTAAAAAAAAAAAAAAAAAAAAAA
>NC_034598.1:19325411-19331154 GCF_900095145.1 Mus pahari
AAAAAAAAAAAAAAAAGGAATCATGAAATGCACAGGTAAACAACCATCCTGAAAGTAAACCCAGACACGTAAGACAAATATGGTACATTGTCTTATATGTAGATGCTGGCCTTTAAGCCTTCAGTATGCATACTACACTTGGTCTAACCACAGAGTTTAACTATAGAGTAACAGAATGACCTCCCAAGGAACAAGAAATAGAATATATAGTAATGGATGGCCAGGGCCGGGGTTTGGACTGGAGGATTAAACGAAGAAGGGAACAGAAGAGTTATGGCATAAGGGAGAGGATATGGGACACAGGGAGGGACAGCTACAACTAAGGACCATTTGAGTGGTCATATGGAAACTTATTACAATATGGGTATATGAAAGAAATCTAAGTAGAATCACCAAAAAACAGGGAGACAAAGTCCCAACTAGACTTTTCTCACCATCAAGTGAAACCTTCAGTACCAGAAATGGGTTACATCTAACTGAGTTGTTGGCCAAAGGCCTGTGGAACCTCCAAGCAACTCAGGCTATCTTCAAGGCTGTTGTTTACTCTCCACAAATTGACTGAAAGGTTCTATTACTGAAGACAACACTTAGAAAGTCATTGAACAGGAGGAAGTCCAACTTGTGCCTAGTTAGAGCTTTCACACCAACTGACTAGTGTTGATGGTACTGGAAGTACTCTGCATACCACCCAGAGGAGAAAGACACACCTGCAAACCCTTCGATCTACAATAGTAACAGATTGCATAATATACTGGTACAATAGTGGTACAAAAGTTGTGGGAGCAACCGACCAGTATCTGATTGGATTTAAGGTCTATTCCGTAAGAAAGAACTCATGTCTGATACTGCTCGGGTGACTAGAAAGGCCATGGACTTAAGGGAAAACTGAATGCTATTGTTCTGTATCAAATATAGCAGGATTTAATATATAGGAATTTATATTTAAAATGTAAGAACTCCTAATGACATTCTGCCTTATGGATCACTTATTTGCTCATCCATATCAGAAAAGCTTCCACTGAAGTAGATGGGAACAAATACAGAGATGACAACAACTAGACCATAGAATGAGAGGCCCTGAAACACCTAGTCCTAAATAGGATGTGTTCATCAAATTCTTCCCTTCAGGGCTCACAGAACTATGGGGAAGAGGAGGAATAAAGACTATAATGAGCAGGTGGGGATAGAAGACACCATGAAAATGGTGTCTCCTATACACAACAGAACTGACACACATATGACCTCATAGAGACTGTAATAGCATGTACAGGGCCTATACAAGTCAGATGGAGTCCCAACTATGGAGAGATGACATGGACTCAAGCTCCCATCCTTAACACAGAAGCCATCTCCAATGGACAACCACTAAAAATAAAGGAAAAAAAAATCTGTTTTCTCACTAAGAGTCTTACTGGGTATAAAACATGGTTAAGGCTGACCTCATGCCCAGCAATAAATACCTGCTGCTCCTGAGAGCCAGCACCATAAAGAAGGCTTTCTAAATGAACAATAGCTTACATTGTGGGAGGTCCAGACAAGGCACAAAGACTAACTCCATAATAATTACTTATCCTCAGAAGCATGGTGTTCTGAGGGCTAAGGAGCCCTTACTTTTAATTTATAAAATTTTAAAGATGTTTATTATTTTTAAAATGTGCATGTGTGCCCTCATGTACATGTATACTACATGTATGCAGGTGCCCACTGAGGCCAGGAGGGCATCAGATCCCAGGAGCTAGAGTTACTTTGACAAGTTTGAGACCAAGGGATGGAGCTCAGGTCTCTAGGTTGGAGGCAAGCTCTTTATCAGCTAAGCCAGCCAGCCCATCTCCTGATACCCCCAAGCCTTTACTTTTCAAGTGACTACGATAACCTTAGAGTGGGGATTACTCTTATCATCTTTGAATGCATAGTTCATGCCTTGTATAAACAAGGCGCTCAATAAAAATATCATTTGTAAAATGAAATGAACCTTCTGCTAATCGGATCAGGCTTTCTAACAGGCGGATGGTTGTCCGGGCTGCATTCCGGGAGTCACTCTGCCTTTGCATTTGGTAGTATCGGAGGAGGACTTGATTGCTCACTTCGGACAGTGTGGGGTGAAGATTCCGAATGAGGCAGAAGTAGGTTTTCATCTTCTCCATGCTCCACAGATTCTCTGACTTGCTTGGATAACCTGTGGACAACAGACACGGGATCAGTAAACTAAAGGGAATTGGAAAATATTATAATTTGGGAATTTTAGAACATTCCTATACAAGATTTAATATCTATTTACCTATGTATCTATTTATGTACACATATATCTATCTTGCCTGTCTATCTACCTATCTATGATATCTATCTATCTATCTATCTATCTATCTATCTATCTATCTATCTATCTATCTATCTATGGTTTTTTTTGAGACAGAGTCTCTCTACATAAATATCTCTAGATGCCCTGATACTCACTGTGTAAAGGTGTACACCACTACAAAAACTCCTACACACATTTTTAAAAGATTAGATTTTATGTGCACTAAAATCTAGACCTATTCTCCTTGTAGCATGAAATTCCAGAATAAGCTATCTTACGATATAAAATAATAAAAAGAAGCTCCCTACACCCAGAGTGAAAATTATTCAGAGTCATTCTGAATAAATATAGTAATAAGGACTTGAATAGGTCTAACTTTAAAAAAATAACATTTATGGATTTCCACTTCATAATTCAGTCCAGTTTTCTCTGTGTGCAAAAGTAGTAATACCACTACTATCAAAAAAGATAAAAAGGTATGTATGCATATTATATATACATACATGTGTATGTATACACACATATGTACACACATATGTCAACTATATCCTCACGGTGGAGGTGGAGAAAGTCACTTTCCCTTATGCTATGACTCTGTAGCCCATACCTGGCTTCTCAGCTGCCTTCTGGCTAAGCATCTATTACCTGTCAGCACAGACATCTTGAGTACTTAACTCAAGGGACATGTCCTTTGCTTAGGTCTAATCTTTCCTTGTCACGGTGAGTGACTCATTTGTCTTCACTTACCTTTATTTTCTAAGATAAAGGAAGAAATGATACGATCCCAGTCTTCATTCCTAGTGTCGAGCAAAACCAGGACGAGGTCAAATCGACTTAAGAGTGGGCTCCCAAGGGCGATGTTCACAGACACAGACTCCTGGGGGTCATACTGGCCTTTGGGGTTAGTTGCTGCCAGGATGGTGGTCCTTGTGTTCAGCTTACAAACAAGGCTACCAAGATAAAGGGAAAAATTCATTGACTGAGACTCAAACAAGAAGCAGGATAATACTTGTTAATACAATGGGGATGTAATTCTCCCTTGAACACCCCGAGGAACTTCTGTGAAAGAATATGGAGAGATGGGAGAGGGTACCACAAACACCAAGTTCAAACAAAATGAACCAGAATAAGAATCTTAAAGAGAATTGTTCAATAAACACCTTCTATGCTGCTGCAGCTGCAGTGACCAGGGCCCTCTATGCTAAGTCCTGAGAGGCACACACATCACAGCAAGCATGGATACCATACCTAAGGAGTTTGCACCACAGGCTATAATGGCTATAATCTAATTCAGGGCAGCATACAAGAAATTCTCTACGATTAAAGCTACAGTGGAAATAAGGCAGTGTGTATTTGGCTATCTAGATGAAAAAGATAATCAGAGAAATGAGATGAAGCAGCTTTTGAACTAGACCCTTTAATTCACCAGGGTATTATTAACTGGAAAGGTATGTGTACCATGGAGGGCAGGAGAGGATGGTACTGGGAAATGGTTGAACCAGAAGCCTCCTATGCATTTGATTATTTTATTTTGATTTTTTATCTGTCTATCTCTGTCTGTCTGTCTACCTACCCTATCTGTCATTTATCCATCTATCTACAAATCTGTATTAGGGTTCTCTAGAGGAACTGAACTGATATAATGTATTTGTGTGTGTGTGTGAACTGAACTGATATGATGCATTTGTGTGTATGTGTGAACTGAACTGGTATAATGTCTTTGTGTGTGTGTGTGTGTGTGTGTGTGTGTGTGTATTAGGTTTATTAAAGTGGCTTACAAGCTTTGGTCGTTTTAGTCCAACAAGAGCTGTCTACCAAAGGAAAGCCCAAGAATCCAGTAGTTATTCAGTCCACAAGCCTGGATGTCTCAACTGCTCTTTAGTATACACCAGAATACTAAACAAGTAGGCTCTAATGCCAGTGAGGAAATAGACTTGCCGACCAGAATGAGAACAAGCAGGCAAAGAGCGAAGAACTTTCTTCATCTTTGTCTTTTATACAGGTCACCACAAGAAGGTGTGGCCCAGTACCAAGGTGGATCTGCCGCCTCAAAATATGCTGACTAGAAGTAGTTCTTTCCACTTTAAATAATGTAGTTAAACAATAGTCTCAGGTGTACCCAGACCCTTGGTTTTAGTTAACTGTAGATGTGGTAAGGTTGACAGTTAAGAACATCACCCAACCCATCCACTCCACCTCTGCTGCAGCACCACCTTCACCTTTACTATGTAACTCATGGGAGCTTTAAACTCAAACTCAGGATCTTCTGGCTTAGCTTCTCTAATGTGCTAGGACTGCAGACACAAAACACTTTACCCAGCTTTGTTTTGATTATTCTGTATGTGAAAGAAAAAGAGTGAAGAAGGAACATAAACTCATGAAGTCTAGAATCAATTTAACATGGAGTTCTGAGGGGAAGGAATTATGAAGAAAGGACTTGGCAGAGAGACTGAACAGGAAAATAACACACAGAGAAGGGATGCTAGCATAATGAAAAGTCTGGTAAAAGGGACACAAAGCCCTAAGCAAGGCAGTGGAGGGACAGGAATGGATTGTCAAGAGCCATCACAGGTGAAGCTAATAACTAGTAGGTGGTTGTCCTGAGTCCACCTTGGATTAAAATCCACGATGGAGTTGCTCTCATAGGCAAGGCCCAGGGGAAATTCATTTTAGTTAAGATTCCTGCTATTAATATGCTTTTCCTGTTATTATTAAATATATAACTCTCACTAGGTACAAGCCCACCCTTTTGAGCAAACCTCTGCAGAACAATGATGATGTACTCTTCTTGTAGATAATAATTCTATAGAATTCCTGATTTGATTCAAATAATTTTAGGAAGAAAGTTTTTAGAGATGGTCTTAGTTGCTAGAAAGATGTAATAAAGTTAGAATCAAGAATAGATGTGTCCATTCCTCAGAATAGTAAGTAAAGGCCTCATAATAACAAATACAATGAGTGGCTGGAGATGGCTCAGCAGTTAAGAACACTGACTGCTCTTCTGAAGGTCCTGAGTTCAAATCCCAGCAACCAGTGTTGGCTCACAACTATCCGTAATGAGATCTGACACACTATTCTGGTGTGGCTGAAAATAACTACAGTGTACTTAGATATAATAATAAATAAATTTTTAGGTGGGAGTGAGCGGGGTCAACAGGAGCGAGCAGAGGTCCAGAATTTAAATTCCCAGCAACCACGTGATGGCTCACAACCATCAGTACAGCTACAGTGCACTCATATACATAAAATAAATAAATAAACCTTTTTAAAAAAGGAATTATTTAATAATATGTTCCAAATATGGATACCTGTTATTTAAAAAAAAGAAATACAATGAGCTTTCATAATTATACTAAAAAGAGAAATAGACTTGGGACAATTTTGTATTCAAGGAAACACATTTAGGTCTAAGGATAAAGTCACAGGTATATACTATGATAAGGC
>NC_034598.1:19331354-19344789 GCF_900095145.1 Mus pahari
GCTTTGAACTTTTAATGAGTATATTATAATCAACCACTATTTTAAACCCTTTTGTAACTCCCATTTTATGCAACACTTTATCTCTAAGGTAATTTTCTAAAGAACTTTTTGTCTAAGTAGGTATAAAAAGACCAGAGACAAGAAATAAAGTTGCTGGTTTAATGGCTTGACTTGGGGAACTTTGCCCCATCCATTCATTCATTCACCCACTCATCCATCCATCCATCCATCCATCCAAATGTATATACCTGTTTATATATATGTTTTTGTGTAGATGTATGTGTAAGTGTGCATGAATACTTGTGGAGTTGTGAAAGACGGTTGAGTCTGGCCAGAGTGTTGATGTATGAATGTTTGAAAGTATATGTGTCTATACATATTTGCCTGCACACAGCATCTTAATTCTTTTCCAGTCTTTCCTCTCTGGTTCACAAAGAGTTAATCAGTTTATCCAGAGAGGTTTCTGGCTGATTCACCAGAGAAAGGAGCACCAGCAATAAATCTTTTGACTTATCCCCTGTTAGTTTATGATGAGGTGTTAAACAGCTTCTGCCTCAGAGGAACTCAGACAAGCAGGTCAGCTACTTCAGCAAAGTGTCTTACACTTAGGGCAGGTAAACATTTTATTATTATACATCGACCCTAAATATCTCGTAGGACCAAGTCTTACCCCTGCCAATGCTATTCCCCCTCTGCTGCCTAAGAAGAACCAAGAATGAGAAAGAACTGCTGGGGATGGTCCCTGGCAGAGTGTGCTTAATTTAGGTATCAGTTTAAAACTAATTAATCCTCAAAAATGTGCTACATTTACTAATAGCAAAAGTGTGACATTTTTGTCTGTGGATGTGAGCTCTGTGCTTGATAACCATTTTTAGAGTGGGATACCTATGTGCCTCTCGGAAGTCACAGCCCTGTGACATCAGCCAATTTGTGCTACATTTGTTTATTTCCATTCTATTTCCTGGTGTCTCTAGCAATTACTTCATTCTCTGAGGCTGAAAATGTTTGAAAAATTTTTACTTGTGGCAAATGGCCCCAAAAGCTACTCACTGAATAAAACAAAGACAGACAAGTCACTTTAACCAAAATCTCAGCCCCCTTTAAAACTTGGAAGAGATAATTGGATAAGGACAAGACAGAGACCTGGGATCAGGGAGACACCCAAGAATCAATGGAGGTGACCTTAGCCCCTTACATTGGGGATATGGAACCTGAAGAGGCCACCTCCTGTATCCAGACAGCAAACCAGTGAAGCAATAGAGACACCAACCTACCCACAAAACTTTTAACCCCAAATTTATCCTGTCTATAAGAAATGCAGGCACAGGGGAGGGGGCGGTGACTAAGGGAAAGCCAACCAGTCACCGGCTCAACTATTAATGATACTCTGTTGTGCTTGTAGACAGGAGCATGCTGTCCTCTGAGAGGCTCCATCCAGCAGCTGACTCAGATGCAGACACCCATAGGCCAACAGTGGATGGAGCGTGGGGACTCTTATGGAAGAATAGAAGGAAGGATTTTGGCCCATGAGGGGGTAGGAAGTCTACAGGAAGACCAACAGAGTTAACTAACCTGGACCCTTGGGGCTCTTAAGAATGTGAACCACCAACCAAAGAGTATAATGTAGCAGATATGCGACTTGGTTTTCATGTGGGTCCTGAACAATTGGAGTGGGGGCTATCCCCAAAGCTGTTGCCTATACATGGGATATGTTCTACTAGCCGGGTTGTCCTGTCTGGCCTCAGTGGGAGAGGAAGCGCCTAGCCCCCAAGAGACTTGAAGTGTGTGTGAGGGGATACCAGGGGACCTCATCCTCTAGAGGTGAAGGGAAGGTGGGATGGGGAAGGATTGTGGGAAAGAGTGACTGGGAAGGGTACAGTAAGTGGTATGTAAAGTGAATAAGTAAAATTAAATTAAAAAAATATATATAAGGGAAGGTGAAGGGAAAAATAATACTAAGGGTATTTGATTAAAAAAATAAAAAGAAAAGAAAAAAGAGAAAGAAAGAGCTGACCAGGTCTTAAGGATGAATAAAGACAGCTAAGAAATTTGAGGTTTAAAAAAATTATGGGGAAAACCATGTTAAACGCCTTTGCACAATAAAAGTGCAGAAAACTACCTGAATTGCATAAAGTGATTTAGACTATGAAATCTTCTACTTAAATGACATTAACATAGCCTGGCTAAGCAGCTGATGCCACCCCACATCTCTGGCAGCACTGGACATAACTGCTGAGGGACAAAGACAACCCATTTGTACACAGAACAGATACTCAACATTGTGGAGTTCCACCACACGCTACAATAATGAATAGGTTCCAGAGCACCATAGTAAGGAAAATACTATGACTCTATTTACATGAAGCATCTAGAGTAAATAAATTCATGACTACAGAAAGTACAATTTATCAGGCAGTAAAACAGGGACTCAATGAGTTATGATTTTAGTCTGTAAGAGAAAGAGTTTGACAAACAACTGTATAACACCATGACTATATTTCACAATGGATTGTATCCTTAAAACAAGTCAGTAATTTTTATTTTCCATCTTTACACACCCCCAGCAGTGGGAGGTGGGACCCTTGGGAGGTTTCAGGCTAAGATGAGGTTATGAGGGTGGGCCCTCATGTTGGGGTTAGTGTTTGACATAAGCCACACATCACCTAGAGTGTTAATCTGCTGTATGCTAGAGAAGTTAAGTCAGTCTGCTCTGACTAGTGAAACCCTTTCTAATACATCCCAGACCCTCTCAGCATGACAAACACAACAGCAAAAGCGTCAGCCCCCAAGCCAGTTTGAGATGCAACCTTCACATAAAGGTTTCTAGGCTGTCTCACATTTTTCTCTAGGAAGAGAACCCAGCTAAAAAACACAGCTGCTAAGCACAAAGTAGGAATTAAAAAAAATTCCATCAAGCTATGCAAAGTAAGAGCACACTGATGATATTACAATATACAGATGCATGCATACCATATCCACACACATGCAACATGTTCCAAAGCTAGAACAGTACTACATGCTTGTCTCAGCTATTTGAGAATCTGGAGCAGGAGGAGCCCTCAGACCCAAGAGTTTGAGGTTGGTTAGTATGGGTAATGTGGCCATATGACAATGTCTCACCAAAGACTCTGGGTTTAAGCAACGCGATCGATCAAGGAATGAAATTGTTGGTCGTCTTCAATATCTACTGAGAGGCTTCCATCTGGTTACTGACATAACTTAGACTTTTGTAAGCTCTAAACATTCTGAGGGTTTTTTTTAAAAAAATCTTGTTTATATTCTGATTGTAATAAGCCTTTACACTGAAAAATCACTTTGGTTCCTTTGCAATTTCTTAAGCATTACAATGGACATGTATAGGCTATAATATGTCTATGTAGGTATGTGTCCACTTGGAAAAAGAGTATATAATGTTTAGCCTGAACTCAAAAGGCAATTTGGGTAATAAGCAGAGATAAATGGAATAATTAAGTTTATAGTTCTAGTTTTGAAAAGAATTATTACCTTTTACCAGGTATGAAGTGAAATGTTAAAAAATCTGAGAAATTTCCTGTGGCTTTCTAGGCAGGATATAGTCTAACTGAGTGGTCTACACTCTCATCCTTAGGGAGATCATAATCCAAATCAAAATAGTTTCCTAATAAACAACTTAGTCACATGAGAGATGAGAAAGGGAGAAAGCAAAGCCAGGTATCTTCAAGATCCTGAAAACGATGATATAAGAAAGGGACCAATTGTCTCACAGAAAGACCTGCAATGTCGAGAGACAGGGCCAGAACATATGGATGACAGCTGTAGAACAGGGACTACACCGGATGGGATCACATTCCAAAGTGCTCGAACCGAAAAATAAAGACAACAGTCCCACTAAGACCATAATCCAAAGCAACCTGTCCCTTTAGTTTTTAGTAGAATTCATGATTATGTATCCCTTCCCAGGTAGCCGTACCTGCTGCTAATTAATGTTGTGTCTTGCCATACATCTCTAAAATTTTTTTCTAAAGAGTTCTGCATTTGGCATTTACTTAACATTTTGCATCAGGAAGGTTATCAGGGTTCTAGATAGAGGTAATGAATTTAAGATTCTAATAAGCTGAACCCAAAATATTAGGTGATCTATTGTTGAAACAAATCCGGCTTCCTCCAAAGCAATTCAGTGAGAATTATGAAGAATGAACACATGAGTACTATGACCCTGAGCGGAGTATCCACTGGCTCTTACTACCAAGCGGTTGGCAGAGAAACACTGGTCACTGGGCCACGGTTAGCTGCTAACTCAAAAGCACCTTGTGGTGCTGTTACAATGAAATTAAAAACTACAAAGAATCAAGACATAAATAATATAATCACAGCTTGAAAATACCTATCATTTTCTGGAGAAGTTGGAGAATCTACTGCAGAGATGAATGGAGAGTCTGGATACCACTAGCTATATATAACTGTGTCCTTAGAGCCGCTGAAGTCCTAAGGAGAAGAATTCATCAGATGATTCTCTCTGATTGCCTACTTCAGCTAACCAGAACTTGCCTCATGACCCATTCTTGGTACATTCCTTAAGTGATCTTTTATCCTCAATACACTTCTGGACAGGCCCCATGCTGGACCATGCACCAAACTCATAATACCACAATCTTTTCTGTTTTAACAGCTTCTGAGGAAGAGCAGACCAGATGAGAGACCACCATCGGACCCAAGAGATGCTAAGTTACAAACTGCTTAGGGGCCCTGGGCTATTCTGACATGTTTTAATAAGAATGACAGCAGCTATCGGACCTCTTGAAGGTATCCAAAGTGGTTCCATGAAGGGAAGCTCAGCTACTAAGGATAATGAGAGAATAAACTAGGAGTGAATGAACTTTTTGGGCTATGGCGACAATGGATTATACAGCTGTGATTTTACATTTACTTTAACAAACTCCCACCCAAATCATGATACAGACTGGCAGTTTAGTATTAGAAAAATGCAGTAATATTTGCTTCCAGTTTGGTTTTCTGTCAGCTTGACACAAGCTAGAATCATTTGAAAAGAAGGACCCTCGATAGAAAAAATGTTCCCGCCAGATTGGCCTATTGGCATGTCTGCAGAGGACTTTCTTGATTAATGATTGATGTGGTAGAGCCCAGCCCTTTGTGGGTGGTAGCACTCCTGGGCATGAGGTCCTAGGGTGTGTAAGAAAGCAGACTAAGAGAACAGACTGTGCCAGCCATAAGGAACAGGTCAGTGTTCCATGGCCTCTGCTTCAGTTACTGCCTTGAGTTCCAGCTCCACTCTCCTTAACTCAGAGTACAATTGTAAACTGACATAATCCCTTTTCTCAAGTTGTTTTTGTTCACAATGTTTTATCCCAGTAACAGACACTCGACCAAGACAGATGCCAAAACGCCAAGTAGTGGAGCTGGAACGTCAATATAGCCAGGCTAGCTCTGGACTTTCTACTCATTATTCTAGTTAACTCTGGGGGACTTTTGATGTTGGCTTCTGAACTTGCTCTCTCTAGAATATATCATGTTCTGTACTCACTATATAATATAAAACCACATTTTATGTACATATTCTATAGGAAACCAGCCAACAGCTGAATAAGCTATGGTTCAATTTGTAGCTTAGTCCATAATTTATTTTTCCTCATAGGTGGTACATTAAAGGCTATCTTCTAAGAAACCTCATTAGATACTTGATTTCATACATACGTTTTTTTCTTCTTTAAACTTGAAGACTCTCACAATCCTATAGCTAATCTACCCAACTTGTATGTCACTGTGGCCACTGGAAACTCTTTTCTGTACTGTTTGTAAGAATCCTTCTCTAGATTTCCTATCCTTTGATACTAAAGGGTAGTGGTGGCACATCCCTTTCATCCTAGCACTCAGAACACAGAGGTAGGCAGATATTTGTGATGTGAAGGCCAACCTGGTCTACAGAGAGAGTTCCAGGACAGCCAGAGCTATACTGAGAGACCCTGTGTCCAAAAACAAAAACAAAACAAAACAAAAAAACCAAATAAATTGTGTATTTATACATACTGTATTTTGATCAAATTCACCTCATTATCTTTTCTTCTCTCTAAACTCCTTCCCAACAAGTTCTCTTATCACATCTTTTTTATTGATTTTTATTTTTTGAGCTCCTGAGTTTAATGAGTTGCATAGGTGTGGGATCACAACAAGTCTGACAGCATTTTTACATTTGAACATTTCAAAGTAATTGTACAATTATTTCTAATTCTTTTTCTAATTATAGTTCAGAAAGAGCATGGCCAATATATTAAAATAGGTAGCAAAAGTTGATTATATAGCACAAACAATAAAAAGAATAATTACAAAAAATAAAGTATTGATTTCCATGTTCCTATGGAACAATATCAACTTTTTGTATTTAATGAGACCTCAACATTATTCTCCAAACACATTACAGATAACCAAAGAAATTAAATCCATGAAACAAACCCCATAAAACTAAAACTAAAACTAAGACTAAGGCTAAGAAAGAGTGAATACTATGAACATCAATGTACGTGCAAACAGAAAATAGACATTGGAAACCAGCTCACCGACTCTATAGCCCACCCTGGAGTAGAGCCCCCAGGAGTGACTAAATGAAAGGTTCACATGATGGTAGAAAACAGGATACAGTAAACAGACCTAGTCAGAGGCAGCAGGTTCCTGGGGACAAGTTCTATGGGTAATGACTTTTCCTGCACCCCTTCCATGGCCCACTCTCCTGTGCCACGAGGTTACCAGCTCTGCTCTGTCATGCCTTTTGCCAGACTCTTCTGCCCAGCACAGGCCTAGAAACTGTGGAGCTGGAGCCGGCTGACCTGGATGGAAGAATCTGAAGCCTCTAAATGAAGCCAATCCTTCCATGACTGTCTGAGCAATTGTCAACCTGCCTTTCTAAACTCCACAGTATATAATGATTGCAGAACTGATTTTAAGCACAAAAGAACTTCAAAGAAAGTCTGAATATCATTCTTCTTTATTAAGAGAATGATGTTGATACAATTATTATGAAGCTATTTTAGAGACTCAAATGAGTGCAGACTATGGAAAATACTATAAATACCTTCATACACACACTTAAAATAATTTTGGAGAGTCACTAAATAGTATCCCATCTTGGCCAAGAGCATATTGGCTAGATGTCAAAGACATGCACAGCAGTGTAAAGACACTTAGCACATCTAAGCTATACACTTAACGTTGGTTGAGATGGGAGGTTTATGTTATATGTATGTGGTCTTATTTAATAATAAAATACTATACTTCAGTAGCTATAGCTTCTGTCTATTGATGTAAGACAGGCACTGAGTCAGAAGATGACTTCAAGTTAGGACAGTCTTGGTGTCAGAAGCAGACATGGCTGCATAAACATGATCTGCCCAAGCATGGCACCAGTAGACATGCCAACATGGAAGGGAAAAGCTCCCTGAAAAGAACTGTAGGCAACTAAGGATGCTGAGAGCAGGCGCACACCACTTAGTAATCTAAGATCACATGTGCAGCCCTAAGGACACACAAGTAACACAGAGATTAGGCAGATTGTATTCATATATTTAGGTGTGTGTGTGAGTGTACACATGAGTAGGTTGTGGCGAAGAAAGGGAAGAGGGAAATGACGTAATTGTAGTCACAAAAAATAGTAAATAATAAAAGGAAGGCCTTGGCAATTATTTCATGGAGATTTACAGAGACCAAAACCAGTCAAGCCTGTCCCACAAAGCCAAGCACACAGTAGATGAGGCTGCCACTGACACTCACTGTCTTTGAGCCAGGAACTTTTCCTATCTACAATACCCATTTTGACTGTTCTTGGATCTATCTACAGTTCAAATGTGCTTTATTTTAAGTAAGGGTTGTTCATTGCTGCTGTCCATGTTGAGTATTGGTTGCTTCTGGGCGATGAGAAGGGCAGGGATTTTGTAGAAAATTAAAAGAAAAAATAACTTGGGAGGAAAAGTGTTTGGCCTCTTCTTGTAAGTTTTTAATTCAAGTCATTTCTGTGTATGGAAAATGTGAAATCTAATAGTTCAAAGTTGAAGAGATCAAACCCATATTCTATAACTGATCTGTTTTTAAATGAAATTTAAAATTTAAGGTATGAGAAATGTCAAGCCTAACTGAAAATTTCAGGTCAGCATGCACTCACAATAAACACCATGTTCTGAATAAAAACCAGTCACCTCTTGGATGTTTGTCAACATGTGGATCCATCCAGTGGAGAAAACAGACTGCAACACTTTCCTAAATTCGCAGAGCACAGTAATTCCAGCTCTGTTATCATAATGTGATTATAAATATCCTCATTAAGTTCATAAAGAAAAAGAATCCTTTTCAATGTTCAGAAATCTAATATACAATATTTATGTAATTGCATACTATGCAATGTTAGGAACTGTCTCTTAAAATTCATGCTAGCAATAAAATAGTATAAATGACTATGAATCCAGCAATGGTTATGGGGGAGGGGCAGAATACCACCAATGTCACATATGACAGCAAGTGACTAAGAGCCAGTTTAGCTGTAACAGTGAGAGAACACTGATCCTATCAACCTTGATTGCATTAAATCACAACGTTTACATATTTCAATTATTATTTTACATATATGGATGTTTTGCCTGCATGTTTGTCTGTGCATGACCGATGGACCTGATGCCTTGGGGGTCAGTAAAGAGCTTGAGATACCCTGGGTAACTGGGTAAGGGTAGTGATGCTCTCAACCACTTAGCCATCTCTCCAGTCCCTACAAAGTCTTTAAGTAAAATATGCTAAATTACTTTGCAAAGTAAAATTCTTAAATAAAAGTAAAAAGGCCAGATCACTGAAATACTAGTTGTGGCGAGTGCCTCCTCTCAAGGAAGTATTAACACTGGATAGAAGTCAAGCCAATGCAGAAGGACATGAAGGACTTCGTCTTTTTTTTTTTTTTTTTTGGTTTTTGTATAGCCCTGGCTGTCCTGGAACTCACTCTGTAGACCAGACTGGCCTCGAACTCAGAAATCCGCCTGCTTCTGCCTCCTGAGTGCTGGGATTAAAGGCGTGCACCACCACGCCCAGCTGAAGGACTTCATCTTTAAACCATAACAAAAATGCTCTGTATATAACTCTTCCCACAGCCACAGGCAACTACTCACTAAATCACAGTGTTCAAGCTGCTTCTTAAGCAAACTGTGTAATACATACTATGTATCTGGTAGGTAGATTAGAGAAGAAACAATTTTAAAACTGCCTACAAGTATCAACAAAAGGTTCTAATCCTCTAAAATGAGTCCTTTTCTTTTACACAGACAAGAAATCCAAAGGGAAAATTATTCTTTCAACTATTTCCTTTTGGAGACATTGTTTCCCTTGTAACAAGGCGACTCTGGGTAAGTCTCCCTGCGTCTAGGCACCATGCCTTCTTTCAGTCTCTTCTTATGTAGCATTTTTCTAGGTGGGTTTACTAACAAAGCCCAAAGAAAAGCTGTGAGCTACATTCACACATGGTCACTATTCAGGAAGAGCGAGTGCTCAGAAATCTGACAGTAATTTGGGACACAGATTTTAGTTTCCATTTTTTTAAAAGCTTATTTTACACTCCATATTTTATTTCCCCCTCCATCCACCCTCCTTATTGCTCCACACCCCATAACTCCTCCCCATTCCGTCTCCACTTGGATATCCCCCTCTACCTGACCTCTAAACCCCCTGGGGCCTCCAGTCTTTTGAGGGTTAGGTGCATCATCTCTGAATGAACACAGACCGGACAGCCCTCCACTGTATGTGTGTTAGTGTACACCCTGACCTGCTCTCGCCTTAGTTGGTCTTCTCCAGCACCTTACACATGTGGACGGAATCATGTCTTGACATCTTTCACTTTGAATAAGGCTTTTATTCATGTTGGTTCATGTACCTACAGTGTGCTAGGCTGTTCCTGTATTTCATGCTAGCAGTATTTTATTCTACACATGTATCATGGTTTATCCATTATCTGGAAATGAGCCCGAGTTGTTTGCAGTTCAGAAGGATTAAAAATAAAGTTGCTAAAAACTATGCTTGTACAGGTCCTGTTTTTGCAAATCCATATCAAAATGTTTGAGCATATTTATTTCATTTATATAAATTTCTTTTAAAATTAGTTTTAAGTTAGCATACCAAGTCATGAGTTACATTCTTTTAAAATATATGCAACAGTTACTCTTTGATTTAACCCGCTCCTTCCCTCACTGCCTGCCACTCCTGCCGGCCTATGTCCTACCTCGGCTTCCATATCACATGTCTTCCATTTCTCTTTCTTCCCTTCCTTTCTATTCTGGCAAGATTTTTCTCCCTTCCCTCATGAGTAAAAACATGTGGTATTTATCCTTGAGTCTGGCTTATTTTGCTTAACATAATGATTTCCAGTTCTATTCATTTTCCTGTAAATGTCATAACTCATTTTTCATTATGGCTAAATATAATTCCACTGTGTATATGTAGTTTTTTCCATTCATTTACTGATGGACTTCCATTTCCAAAGACTGGTGTGTAGCTGTCTTCACTGTACATGAGTCATTTACATATATACCCAAGGAAGGTCAGTTGGGTCATAGGGGTCTTCATAGTTATCCCTTTTCAACTTGTTTTGGTAAGTCTAGCTTCTGTGCCTTGCTCTGTAAGTTAATCAGCTTATCAAGAGGCTAGAGTCCTGCCTGGAACAGCGTGGAGTCTGCAGACTGCTTTCAGAAGAATTCACATCATAGGAATGTTTCCTACCGGCCTGTAAGAGGAAGCCTGTCTCCCTGGTCTTCTTATGCTTTCTGGTTTCCACGTATAATCCTAGAAGGCATTCCCCTAAATTTATCTCTATTGTACTCTTTAATCTTTCAAAATCCCCATACTTAAGATGCCCTGAAGACACACAGGACTTTTATAGAAAAAAAATAAGTCCAGTCGTGTGGTTTAAGAGCACCATAAATTGCCCTGAACAAGCCAAGTCAGTCTGCTTGGTAGTTTGAACGCGGGTGACCGCCATAAGCCAGTTGATAGGAAGGACGGGGAGGTGTGGCCTTGATGGAGGAGGTGTGTTACCGGGGCAGAGTTCTGAGGTCTCTAAAGCCCACTGCAGGCCCAGTCTTGCTCTCTTTCTCTGCCTGCTGCCAGAGGATCTTGGCTACTTCTCCAACCCCATGCCTGCCTGCACCATGTTCCCTGCCATGACAGTCTAAGCCTCTGAAGTTGTAAGCAAGCCCCCAGCTAAAGGCTGGTGTCTCTTCACAGAAATATAAAAGTAATTAAGGCAGTCTACTTTGATACTTTACTTCTAACCTTTCCTTTTCAAACCAATTCACTTTCATTTCCTTCTGCACGCCTATACTCTTACAGATGCACCTTTGAACTTGAAGATGGTTGATAATCCCTGAGTATATCAACAAGGTTCCCATCTTCTTTGGATTTATACTGAATACTTTTTTTTTTTTTTCTTCCGAAGGCTTTACAGAAGAGAAATGCTTACCCAGCCTTAGCAACACTTATGGTTTGTTGCTCCATTGCTTCATGGATGCTTGTCCTGTCATGTTCTTTGAGGCTGTTAAATTCGTCAATACAGCAGAGACCAGCATCTGCAAGCACCAAGGCCCCAGCCTCTAGATTCCATTCTCCTGAGTCTTTAACAGCTGTCACGGTCAGGCCTGGGGAGACAAGGAAGCTATTTTAGCTCTTATTTTCCAAAGGAAAACACATAGTCAAGGTTCCTATTTGTACTCAAAATGGATAGCACCAGGACACTAAGTCAAAAGACCTCAGAAGTACGCAGGCTGTGTAAACAATCTGTAAGTGTTCTTGCTCGAGTGGAAGGGCATCCTGGGATCTGGAAACCTAGAAACCATACAGCTCTGAAGGGAAAAGGTGTCCCAGTGGAAGGGCATCTTGAGTCACAGTGGCCCAGGAACCACACTTTGAGGTGGGATGATGTCCTAGTAGAAGGGCATCCTGAGACATGGGAGTTCAGGAGCCACATAGCCCTGAGAGGAGGCTCCTTCTCTTGTCTTCTCTTCATAGCTTCTTTTCTTCTTGGCTTCTTCTGACAAAAGAGTGACACCAGGCAGGAAATCTCATGAAAGAGATTTATTGGAGGGTCTAGGGTATGTAGGGACAAATCCAGTGATGGCTGCACTCTGATCCCAGGAGTGGGCAGCAGGGAATTGGACAAAGGGCTGTGCTTATATAGGATTTCTTAGGGGGTGGAAGTTTTAAGGCAGAGGTTTTTAGATTGAGGATTGGTGGGATTTCAAGTCCTGAGCTTGGGGAGCTCAGGGATTGGTGGGGTTTGTGGGAAGCTCAGGGATTGGCAGCTTTTCTTTTCAGCCCCTTTTCCTTGCATTGGACCCATGGGTTAGGGTGGGAAGTCCTTCCCAGCTGCAGCTGGCTTTTGCTGAGGTGCCATCTCTGTGGGGCTGCTGGGGTGTGTGTGGTTGACAGGTCCTTATGATGGCAGTAGGCTGAGGCAGGAAAGGTCTACCATGACAGCTCTTGAAGGGCAGCTTCTGCTGAGGCAAGAAAGGAGATGTGTCACCGTGGACAGCTCTTGTGATGGCTGCAGGCTGAGAAGCCCTGGTGCTGCCATTCTGGACACCTCCTATAGGGGCATCTTACTGAGGTCATAGGTTAGGGTGGGAAGGAGGAGCTGGACACCACTTTGGGTTTTGTGGCATGCCACTTACAGACTACATTCTCTCCCTCTTTGTTTATTATCAAACAACCAGAGGTGAGAAAGGGGAGTGGTTTTGAAAGGGGCAGCATTATTCTCAGAATGCTTCCTGCTAATCCAGGGTGTTCAGGTCCTTGGGGAAAGTTTGATCATTGATCTTAGGATATAATTGGGTGTTGTAGGCTTCTGGCTCTGTAACTAAGGGTCAGTAATCCTGTAATTACAAGTGGTTAAAGGTCTGATTACAAACCTTCTAATTTGTTTTTGGAGAAGTTTAGGTAAGAAGGTAATAAAGCAGAGTAAATTAGCAGGATTTAAAAAAACGAGGAGAGGCTGGTGAGATGGCTCAGTGGGTAAGAGCACCGACTGCTCTTCCAGAGGTCCTGACTTCAATTCCCAGCATCAACATCGTGGCTCACAACCATCTGCAATGGGAATCTGTGTGTCTGCAGATAACACACACACACACACACACACACACACACACACACACACACACACACACACACACACAAACACATGAAACAAAATCATTTTTAAAAAAAGAAAAGGAGGAGAAGGGGGTTAAAAAAGGTAGTATCTAATTCCACATTGGTCTGTCAATGATCACTAGACAGAGGCACAGAGCTGTTTCTTATGTTTTTGGAGATCTGTCTTGAGTGTTCAATTTTATCCTTTCTTTCTTTCTTTCTTTCTTTCTTTCTTTCTTTCTTTCTTTCTTTCTTTCTTTCTTTCTTTCTTTTTTTTTAAAGATTTATTTATTTATTA
>NC_034598.1:19345119-19363307 GCF_900095145.1 Mus pahari
GCTCTTAACTGCTGAGCCTCCTCTCCAGCCCCAAATTTTATCTTTTATTTACTCCATTGCTTAACATAGAGATGGTGTTCCTCCCAAAGGAAGAGACGAAGACCACCCCCTTTCTGCTGTTAGTAAATCTAGCTAATATGCAGAGGTTAAGGTCTCAAAAGATGGTAAGCCAGGGAAGTGGGATCAGCATCATCTGAAGCGGGTGGTATAGGGTTGTGAGTACTTCTGAGGAACTTCGGACCACTTCTTTTACCATGTCTATACCTAGGGGTTGAGAGAGTGGACTGTGTACCCTCTATACTTTGATTATGCCTGATGTGCAGCTGTGGAAAGTGCTATAGTCAAGTTTACCTATGAACCCCGTCTCCCATTTGGCATGACATGGGTCCTTAATCAGAATATTAAAGAATTTTTTTTTGGGATCATTTGTTTGTGCAGTGACAGAAGCTGCCATCATTGAAAATCAGGCATGCCACTTTCAGCCATTTGAACTGTACTGTGGCCAAGCTCCTGTGGTAACAATGAGACTTTAGTAAAATCTACATCCCTGGAGGAAGAGAGAAAGTGTTGCAAATCAAGCTTTGTGAAAGGCAGCTTCTATAAGCTCCAAGTGGGAGCTGAGAGACAAAGCAGCCCGGGAGAGCAGCTGAGAGACTAGAGAGAGAGGGTCACAGAGGCCCTGTAAGGGAGCTGTGGGGCTTAGCAGACAGCTCCTAGGGGGAGAAGGAAAGGAAACAGGGAGGGTCCCAGTAGACAGTGAGGAGAAAGGGTTTTAGTAACTAGAGAGTTGCCCACATGGTGAGGCTCTGAAGAGCAAAGTAGGCCTCAGGAGCCAGAGAAAGGCTCTGTACTGAGTGGACAAGGAGAAGCAAACAGAGCAGGTCAGGGGAGGAAGCTGCTGGAGAGGCAGACTCCACAATATGGAACCAAATGGGTGACAGACGGCAGAAGCCAGCGGAAACAAGTGATCTGTGTATTCTTTAAGACAGTCAAGACAGTAACTTGAGTCAGTTGGAAATGCTGAGGCGTGGACATGGCTGGAAGTGTAGCATCCTTTACTGACGCTACTTGAAGGGAGAGAGTTGTTGAAGGGGCAGTGTTGGAGACCCTTGTATGCAGGGGATGGTATGGCTGATGAAAAGGGAAGCCTGTAGTAAGTGACTCAGTCTTAACCCTTCTGATTTACATCTAAGAAGCTCAGCTGCAGGCAGAGCTTGCAGACCAGGTGCCCAGCCTTAGGATGGTCTCATTTTTGAGGGGCAAAGGTGACCCCAGACTCTGAGAGCGTATCCCTCCATTTCAGAGACAGAGAGAGAAGGGCCGAGTTGAGTATGGGAGGTGTGGAGCTGGAACATGGAGGAAGGGCCTGTTGAAGTCTATGAAATGGCTTGCTAATGTTCATGGTGGCAGGGGGCGGGGCACAGCCGCCTCACAAGAAAAGAGTAAGAGGCAAGTCATCCCCAGGAATGATAGACTTTCATCCTTGGAGGTGAGGACTGTGGGTGACTGGATTAGATGTTTTCTATCTATGGTAATAGCCTTGTAAGACTTATGTTTAGTCCCAGAGAAGGAACCTGAGGGATACACAAGTGGACCTTAGGGGGTGAGACCCTACATCCCTGGCTGGATAGAGGTGTCTGCCTGGCTAATGTTCAGGGATGGGCTATGAAGGAGAAGGTCATCTACATATTGGATTTAGGAAACTACAAAGAGTAAATCAGAGGCCAGATCCTAGTCAAATAAATATGGGCTTTCCCAGAACCCCTGGTGTAGGACAGTCCAAATGACTTGGGTAGAAATGTGTGTCCTGGTCAGGTCAGGTAAAGGCAAAGCTGTTTTGTGACTGGGAGTCCAGAGGAATAGGAAAGGTATCCTTGAGGTCTAGGACAGAGAGATGGGAGGACTCTTAGGGCATCATGGAGAGGAAAGGATACTGGCTAGATACTAAGGAGTGAAGGGGAACTACTGCTGCATTGATTAGCTGGAGATCCTGAACCAAGGATGGGTTCCATTAGGTTTTTATAACTTCCCACCCAGGGGTACTGAAGAGGGAAGAAGTGGGACGCAGATATTTCCTCCCTAAGAGGTCAGAGACAAGCGGCTTATGTCCCCTGTGACTTTGGAGGGACAGTGGGTATTGAGCCTGGGTTATGTATTTGGTGGGGTTTCATAACTGACTGATTAGTGGTGGTGTAGTGTTTGTCTAGAGAGAGGTTTTGGGTATCCTATACCTGGGGATCTACCTGAGAGGCTGGTAATGGAAAAGGTGTATCTAAGTACATAATTTGGAGAAGGGGAATGACTGCTGAACTTGCTGTCAAGCAAATGTGGGGAGCAAAAGAAATATAAGTTCTCATTTTGGCTTGGAAAACAGCTAGAAAAGGAGCTGCTTTTCTGGATATAGATTAATATATTGTAAGGGGGCCTTTGGAAGGCAGTCTAGGAATTTTGATGGATTTTCATATCTGACCTTTTGGAATTTTTCATAATTTACCACTTTAGAGGTGGTTTTGTAGAGACTGGGCAGGAGACAAGTTATAAACTGATTCCAAGCTGGGATGCTCCCTGGGATATTGTAATCTCAATCAGGGTCCTTGTCTGGGACTCCCCCAGCCCTGACTGGATGGGCATCTTGTCTCTGAGGAGAGAGAAAGAGAAACCAGAAAGGCTGAAGAGGAGGAAGGTAGCCTGAGTTGTGGTTTGTAATGTGATTAAAAATAGTGGAAGAATTATCTGGTTTGGGTCTCACAGCTAGGAGGGGCTGATTTTTCCTTGATTGGCTTATGTCNTGTGGTCACTTTTTAATCAGAGTGGGAATGAGGTCACATGGCAAAGTCCATTCTTTCAAACCCTAGAAAAGCTGGCTGTAAGCCATGTGGCTGCTTCCATTGTGATGGGGGTACAGTGGCTAAGATGGCAGCAACCACATGTTTCCTTTGTGTTAACACCTTTGTTAGAGATTTTACAGGGTTTTAATCATATACCTTAGCAAGCTTGGAAAATTAAACCAAAGCCTCAAAGGTAGAGATGAGCAGCAATAGTCCCTATTGTGAATAGTCTGTCCCTTTATATTGCTTTTCTCTCCTTTCTCTGTCACATAGTCAGGTAGTTCACCTGATACGGGACAGAGATTTTGGGGGAACATTTAAATAAGCATGCTTGGATCTAGAGGAGGGGGAGCCATGCCAAATCTGAAGCCAGCTTTTAAAACTAAAGTGGGACAGCATAAAACAGTCTAATGACACTTGTACCTGAAAGAACTGAAATCCTGTAAAACTGACTCCAGTAAGATGAGAGAGAACAAAGAAAGCTTGGAGACAGGAAAATTGTAAGGTCTGCCTGACTGCAGACAGAGGACACTGCAGGAGAGAGCTGGGAACTCCCCAGGCAGTGAGGAGCACTGAAGCTGGGAACTCCCCAGGCAGTGAGGAGCACTGCGGCTGGGAAAACCCCAGGCAGTGAGGAGCACTGCGGCTGAGAATTCCCCAGGCAGTGAGGAGCACTGAGGCTGAGAATTCACCAGGCAGTGAGGAGCACTGTGGCTACTTCTTTGCTTTCTCTCCCTCCTGCTAGGTTGGCTTTCTGGCTCCCATTTGACAACAAACTTACAGAGCCATTTATGGCAACTTAAAAGACAGGAATTTGCATTGTTTGGGGAGAGATAAACAGGGTCTGGAGAAAAGAGAAATAGGAAATGTGGAATCTCTTTCCATTTCCCAGATCACTGGCAATATTTGTAAAGATCCCAATTAATATTATGATCAAGGATGCTGTTAGGCAGCCATTTGTATTGATTATCTAAGGGATATTAAGGCCAAATTTGATAGGACAGGCAATTTAGGGCCCTTCAGGTTGGGTTTTAGAGATGCAGATTGGAGGTTTTTGTTTTTTTTTAAAGATTTATTTATTTATTATATGTAAGTACACTGTAGCTGTCTTCAGACACTCCAGAAGAGGGTGACAGAGTTATGAGCCACCATGTGGTTGCTGGGATTTGAACTCCGGACCTTCTGAAGAGCAGTCGGGTGCTCTTACCCACTGAGCCATCTCACCAGCCCAGATTGGAGGTTTTCTAAGAGGCATCTCAAGGGAATGAGAGGGTAGGAAAGACACCTTTCCCATAGATGGGAAAGGGCAAGTGTAATGCCACTGCAGCCTGTAGTCAAGGGCAGAAAGTAGCAGAAAGGGTCAGAAATTGCCCAGTAGGCCCTAGGGAAGCTGCAGAGTCACAGCTGCAGGGGTGAGGGTGGGAGGGGATGGGATAGGGTGGCAGGAGGGCCTAAGGAAGCTGCAAGTTGCAGCTCTGGGGATGGTGGGATGGCTTCAGGACAGGAAGGGTTACAATAGCCCAGCAGGGCCTAAGGAAACTGCAGGGAAAATCCACAAGGGCCTAGAGGAACTGAAGGGAAGGTGAGAAAGGGGCAGGAAGGGGCCCGGTCCCAGGAGGACCTAAGGCAACTGCAGAAATGCAGCTCTAATGGTGAGAGAATGGGGTCAGGTGAAGAAGGCCAGACATAGCCTTAAAAACTGTGCCTGGGGCCACCTCTATCTCAAAGAGTACCAGAGGGGTGCTGGACATCCAATGGTCACTTCCTTGGACCCAGGGAAGCACTTAAACCAACCAGAAGGGGAAGCTTGGTGATCAGTAAGCCAGGAAGTGAGATTGCTGCAGGTCAACTAGAGATGAGGGATAGGGGTGGGGCCGAGGGATAGTGCAGCTCAGACCCCAGGATTAGGGAGCATACAGCACCCCGTATCCAGGTGCCAGAAGACCCGAGAAGCGCATTGAGTCATCTAAACTTGATCTGAGTTCTCTGTCACTCTGGCTATTACATCTACTTCAGTTTTTTTTTTAACTGTAAAAGGGAATAACAATAGAAAATAGTGAGTTTAAATGTGTAAATGGGCAGTGGTGGCGCACGCCTTTAATCCCAGCACTTGGGAGGCAGAGGCAGGTGGATTTCTGAGTTCAAAGCCAGCCTGGTCTACAGAGTGAATTCCAGGACAGCCGGGTTTCTATACAGAGAAACCCTGTCTCGGAAATTTTTTTTTTTTTTTTTTGTAAATAGAATAAAAGGAAAGGGCCTTTAAAGGAACATGATACAGGATAAGTACTCACAATGGCTAGTACTATAAAATGAATGTATTTTTGCCCAGG
The DNA here is from genome assembly GCF_900095145.1 of Mus pahari. Lineage (NCBI taxonomy): Eukaryota > Metazoa > Chordata > Mammalia > Rodentia > Muridae > Mus > Mus pahari. The sequence goes on from NC_034598.1 coordinate 19,350,278, forward strand.
TTCACCAAGGTGGGGAAATAATAAAATGAGAAGTCATAAATTGTAAGCATCAGGAATGAAAGAGAAGACATAACTATACATATCTTAAAAAGAACTAAGAAAAAGGAAATATTATGAGCAATTTTATACTATATGTATATTGGTGTCATTATGCAAAGTTTACCTTAACTCATATGCCACATGAGATATAAAAATTAATTCAAAACTATTAGAGATAAATATAAAATATAAAACTATAAAAATAATAGTCAAAACCACAAGAAATGGGAAGTTCTTCTGTTTTCCAACACCATACAAGAAGTCACTATTCCATCTGATGAGTATAAAAATGAGTAACTTAAAAACAAAACAAAACATTTTTAATCAGTCAAAGAAACAAGGACAGGAGACAAACACTGGCTAAAGTTGGAGGCAGTCAAGTAGATGCTGAGAATTACAACTTACTTTGTAAAATGAGTACCTAGACAAAGAAAATGAAACCCAACAAAGCAATACAAAGTCCTGAAAGGTAACTGAGGTTTGCTGGAGGTGTGAAGTGACAAGCTGGAGTCACAAGTCACAGGGAACCCACCAGCCCTCAGTAAGGTTTTACCTCTAGGAGATATAACCTTACAGTGAAGACTTTCTACTTCTAGCAGGCAGAAGAAAAGGACTATTTAAAATATGCAAGATTTGCTGTTCTTAACAAGATCTGTCCTCAGGAGGAATTATTTTACTGTAACTTAATCTACCTGGGAGGGAATATGTCTGGTTCCAGCCTCCCTCCCTAATCCCATAGCAACAGAGGGTGTGAAAATAGGAAAAGAAAAGTAAGACTGAGCATTTGAAAAAGACAGAGGCAAGAGATACTGCTCAGTAAATGGCTTCAGGATGCTCCAGCTTTGCCACAGCTCACCTCCACAAGACAAAGGGCCTTTCTTTTTTGTGTATTTACATTTCATAAGAAAACTCCAGGGGCTGGAGAGATGTCTCAGCAATTAAGAGCACTGACTGCTCTTCTGAAGGTCCTGAGTTCAAATCCCAGCAGCCACATGGTGGCTCACAACCATCTGTAATGAGATCTGATTCCCTCTTCTGGTGTGTCTGAAGACAGCTACAGTGTACTTAGATATAATAATAAATAAATGTTAAAAAAAAATTAAAGTTCAATGCATGACACAAGGCAGAGCCACAATCTGAAGGGACCAAACCACAATCTGAAGGAACAGAACCGTAAGGGATAAAACCACAGTGTGAAGGGACAGAACAATCATCAGATTCAGATTCCTGTTTGGCAGAGATATTGAAATTATCCAACAGGATTTGGAACAATTGCTTTAGTACCACTGGACAAATAGAGAAGCAGAGAAATACAAATCTCAGAAAACAACAGAGAGTGTTACCATAAGCACTGCCTATTAAGCAGTTACATCAAGGAGTACTGTTAAAGCAAGCATATTCTAAACCACATGGTTCAATGACAAATTCTCAAGAGAAATTAAAAATCATTTAAACTAAATGGAAATGAAAGGACAACTTACATTAAAACATCAAACAAACAAACAAGAAAACAACCCTGCAGGATAGCGCAAGCAATACCTTAGAGGGACTCTTAAGACACTGATCATGGTTAGGAGGAAAAATTACCTACGTTTCCATGTTAGAAAGCCAAAACATGAGCTATACATATCCAAAGTAAGGATAAATGTAAATCAGCATAGTAATTAGTGAAATTGGAAACATGAAAAAAAGAGAAAAAAAGCAAAACCAGAAGCTGGATCTTAGGGGGAAAAAGTCAATAAAATTGTTAAACCTCAGAATAACTAAGAAGGAAAGGGGGAGGGGAGACATATTACACGGACATAAAGAACAATACAGAGAGATTATGGGCAATTCTATACCCACAGATTTGATAACCTGAATGAAATGAACCAATTCCTTTAACGATACAATCTGCCTAAATGTAAAATAGAGACAGTCTGCATGACCTACTAACAGTCTTACATTACAAATTAACAACATTCCCAAATGCGAAGCACTAGGATCAAATGATACACCTTACTAAACACTTAAAGAAGCCATTGTGCGAATCCTCTACTATCTTTCCCAAAAGATGAAGACAGAAAGAACGCTGCTTAGCTACTGCTGAGGTCAGCTTTTTTTTTTTTTGTCTATAAAAATCAGACAAAACCATACAGGAAAAGTATAGGTCATTGTCTCTTATAAATAAAGATGTTAAAATCCTCAACAAAATATTGGCACACAAAGTCAATGTACAAAAAAATCATTTTATATCATCACAAAGAGAGATTTATCTCACATATGCAAGGATGATTCAACATTAAAAAATAAGTTGATGCATAAATCACATCAACAGTTCACTGAAGAAATAAAAATCACGTGAGCATATCAATAGATATAACAACAGTTTTCAATCCAAAAGCCATGCATTAATTAAACAAACAAAACCAAAAATAACTCCTAGAAAACTTGAAATAGAAAGAAATTCCTTAGCTCAGTAAAGACCATCTTAAAAAACAAAGCCCTACAAGTAACATCAAGACAATGGAGAGAGGCTTGAAGCTTCAAAACAAGTCACCACTGTCCCTTACCATCATTGCCTTTTAAGGAGAAGTTCTAGCTATTGTCATAAGACAGGAAAAGGAAAAGAGTGAAAAACCAGTGGAGAATGCAATATTAGCAGGACATAGTGTGTGCGCCTGTGGGATCCTGAAAGGCAGCCTGTTTTCTGATCGAGCTAGGTTTGAACCCTGGAGACTCTCAGCAGATTAATCTGCAGGGGGCTGAAGATAGTCTGCCACACGCTCCCAGTCACTAGGCTTCTGACAGGAGGCCCCAGCTCCATAATTCTGTGGCCTTCAGTCACATAGGCTGTGAACTCCACCCCCATGGTTACCCGGCAACAGCCAGGTAGGCCCAGCCCACTCTAAAAGGAGCTGCTTGCTCCCTCCTCACTCTTACTCTCGCTCTTACCCTCACTACTTGGTCCCTTGCTCCCCTCTACCTCCCCCCCCCCCACGTGGCCATGGCCAGCCTCTACTTCCCAACTCTCTCCCTCTCTCTACCTTTCTACAATAAACACCTTAAAACCATGGACTGTCTCATCTCATCAGGATGCGCTGTGCTGGAGCAATGGAGCAGGTCTTCTCCTAACTAGCTGCACTTATAATCTCCTGCGGGTGGCCTCTCGGCATTCTCAGCCACGGCCACCAGCCAAGACAAGCTGTGGGACCTAGCCAGAGCCCTTCCCCCTGCCCTTTTCCCTTCAGCCCCAGGCCAGAGCCTGCGCAAGGGCCCTGCTCCATTCTCAGCTCTTTCCGACATCGATCAGAGTCTGTGGTGTCCAAGAGCTAGAACCTGTTGCCCCCCCCCCCCCCTTGCAGGCCTGGGAACCCTGAGCCAATTCCGGCAGGTGCCTTCCCGAACATCCTGGAGCAGGGGTCCTGCGCTCCGGGGGTGGGGAAAGTGCAGTCTGTGATGCACTCAGACTTCCCGAGTCCTGCCTCGCCCAGTGGCCCGAGCCCTAGGCCTGATGTGGGACCCCATTTTAAACCCATATCTGGTACTCTCGCCCCATGCTCTCCTACCCTTTTCCCTTCAACTCCGGACCAGAGAGCACACTCCATTCTCAGCTCTTCCGCAACATATAGCTGCGTCTGCGGTGTCCAAGAGTTAGAACCTGCTGTCCCCAACCTCTATGCAGGCCCAAGGACCCCAAGCCAACTCTAGCAGGTTTCATGGAGATCACAGACTGTGCCTCCCCCACCCCTGGAACGGGGTCCTGGGCTTCTCACAGCCTGACACCCTCCGGGCAGCTGCATGGGATCCTAGCAATCAGACTTCCCATGACCCGCCTCGCCCAGCAGCCGAGCCCTGAGCTGGACTTGGGACCCCGTTTTTAACCCAAATGCGCCTGTAATCCCAGCTTTGGAAGACAGGCACAGGTAGATTTCTTTGAGTTGGAAGCCATCCTGGTCTACATAGAGCAGTGGTTCTCAGCCTGTGGGCTAAGACCCCTTTGGGGGGTTACATATCAGATATCCTGCTTATCATATATTTACAGTACGATTCTTAACAGTAGCAATTTTTCAGTTATGGAATAGCAACAAAATAAAGTTATGGTTGGATAACAAGTATCAATGGGCCACAGCATTAAGAAAGTTGAGAACCATATTGATATACAGAGTTCCAAGATAGCCAGGCCTACAAAGACAGACCCTGTCTTAAGAAAAAGAAAGAAAGAAAGAAAGAAAGAAAGAAAGAAAGAAAGAAAGAAAGAAAGAAAGAAAGAAAGAAAGAAAGGGAGGAAGGGAAAATCAATGCAAAATTAGTATAGGTCAGAGGAAGAGAACAGAAATCCCATCTAAATAATCAATTGATTTTTGGTAAAGTATCAAAGATAATACAATGAAACAAAGAATAGTCTTTTCAATAAGTGGTGTTGGAACAACTGAACATCTGCATGTAAAACAAGTAATCTAAGTATCTAGGTATAGACCGTACAGCTTTAAATATATATACTGTACACTGTAGCTGTACTGATGGTTGTGAGCCATCATGTGGTTGCTGGGAATTTGAATTCAGAACTTCTGCTTGCTCTGGTTGATCCCACTCGCTCTGGCCTAAAGATTTATTTATTATTATATCTAAGTATACTGTAGCTGTCTTCAGACACACCAGAAGAGGGCATCAAGTCTCATTATGGATTGTTGTGAGCCACCATGTGGTTGCTGGGATTTGAACTCGGGACCTTCAGAAGAGCAGTTGGTGCTCTTAACCACTGAGCCATCTTTCCAGCTCAACCTTATAGATTTTATAAAGATTAACTCAAAATGTATAGACTTAAATATAAAACATGAAACTATAAAACTAGGATACAGTAATATGTGAATCTTAAGATTTAAAATTACAGGGCTGTGTGGAGGCATACACCTTAAATCTCAGCACTTGGGAGGCAGAGGCAAGCAGATCTCTTGAGTTCAAAGTTTGTGGTTTGTATAAAAAGTTCCTGGGTAGCCAGGACTATATAGTGAGGTATGTACAAAATAAAACAACAAAAAGAACTAGATAAAAGACCTGGATATATACCTCACTGATAAAGATACACAGATTGACAATAAGATATTCAATATAGCAAATAATTAGCCAAATATGAATTTATAATGAGATAGCATTAAAATCCATTTAAGTGGCTGAAATACAAAGCTACTTGCGACAAGTGGTAACTCCAAGTTATGCCAAAACAGCAGCAACTCATTGTGGATGGAACTGGAGAAAACTGTTGCAACTACATTGGAAGACAGTGTGGAGGCAGCTTATAAAAACAAACTCTTACCATGCAAACCAGCAATATCAGGTGCTGGTATTTACCTTAAGGATGCAAAAACCTATATTCATGAAAATTTGGTCTACAGTTGCTTATAGAAGAGGTATTTAGAATTGCTGGGCGTCGGAAGCGTCACTCTGTCCTTCAGAAGGCAAATGGTAAACAAAGCATCCCACAACAGAACGGCACTGCTGCTTGAGGGTCAAGGAATGAAAGGACACCGAGGTAAAGAAGCTGAAAACAAATACAAACTGTAGGACTCTAGCTGTATCAGATTCTTGAAGAACTCTGGAGAGAGAAAAAAGATCAGTGGTTGTCAAAAGGTAGCGGGCGGGAGGGATAAATAGGCAGAGCACAGAGGAGGCAGGAGGCAAAGCTATTTGGGGTAAGACAGTAACGGCAGAAACCTACATATGGTAAAACCTAGAGAACGTAGACAAGAATGAACTGTAGTACAACAGTGGGCTTTAAAGATAAAGATGTGCAATATGGGTTAGAACAGGGATGCTGATGGGAAGAACATATGTGCATAGGAAGGTATCTGGAAATAGATTGGTACTATATTTTTTTGTTCAATCCTGTTGAATTCCTAATACCACTCTAAAAATAAAGGGAAAAATTGTGACTGTAAAGATTTTATAAATATGACATGGAAAGAAAAATGATAAACTGAGCTTCATCAAAATAAAGTCAGTAGTTAGGAGCGCTGGCTACTCTCTCAGAAGATCCAGGTTTGATTCTCAGCACCTACATGGCAGGTCACCATCATCTCTAACTCTGGTTCCAAGGGATATGATGGCCTCGTCTGGCCTTCATAGGCACCAGGCATATGTGTATTGCACAGAACACATGAAACCAAAAGACAAATATAAAATTTAAAAAAATCAAATTAAGAGTACTTGTTCTTACAAAGACAATGTTAAGAAAAAGTGAATGACCCTGACTTCTCAATGGAGACTCTTAAAATCCAGAAGGGCCTGGACAGATGTGCTGCAGACTCTAAGAGACCAGATATGTCAGCCCAGACTACTGTACCCAGCAAAAATTTCAATCACTACAGATGGAGAAAATAAGATATTCCATGATATAAAGCCACTGTTAAACAATATTTATCTATAAATCCAGGCCTACAGACAGTGCTAGAAAAAAGTTTCCAACCTAAGGAGGTTAACTATGACCATGAAAACACAGAAAATAATCTTAACAGCAAAGTCAAAAGGAACACACACACACACACACACACACACAGACACATATATACATACACACCAGTATTACTACCAAGAAGAACATAAAAAAAAAAGATCAACAATTATTGGTCACTGATATCTCTAAATATTAATGGTCTCAATCCCCAATAAAAAGTCACAAACAAATAGAATGAAAGCAAAAACAGGACTCATTCTTCTGCTGCATCCAAAAAACTCACATCACCATCAAGGCTAAACATCACCTCAGGGTAAAGAATTGGATACTCCAAGCAAACGGACCTAAGAAGCAAGCTAGTGTAGTCACTGTAATAGCTACCAAGATAGACTTCAACCAAAACAAAATACAAGAGATGGGGAAGGCCACTACATACTCACCAAAAGAAAGATCCACCCAAATGACATTTCAATTCTTAACATCCATACCCTAATCACAATGGCACCCATATTTGTAAAAGAAACATGATTACAGCTTGAATCACATATTGACCTTCACACACTGAGAGTGGGAAATTTCACTACCCCACTCTCACCAATGAACAGGTCATCTAGACAGAAAGTAAACAGAGAAATAAATGCTGGAGTTAACATATGTTATAAACCAAATGGACCTAACATATTTTTAGAACATTTCAGCCAAACATAAAATAATACACCTTCCTCCCTGCACCTCATGGAACTTGCTCCCAGACCGGCCACATCCTCAGACATAAACTTGCTCCCAAACTGGCCACATCCTCAGACATAAAGCAAGTCTCAAAAAGAGAAAAGAAAACAGAAATAATCCCCTGCATTCTATCAGCCAGAAACAACAGTAAGCTTATGAACTCATGGAAATGCTTTCCTGAAGGAAAAATGGGTCGAGACAGAAATAAAGAAATTAAAGACTTTCTAAGATTGAATGAAAATAGTTACACAACATACCCAACTTATGGGACACGGTGAAAGCTGTGCTACAATGAAAGTTCATAGCACTAAGTACCTACATGAAAAACAAAACCACCACCCAACCTCAAAACAGCACACCAGAAAGCTCTAGAACAAAAGGAGGACACAAACGAACTGAAAGAATAAAACCCATGTGGGGAATTGCAGGCTGGTCTCCAGTCGAGCTGAGGTCTGAACCCGGATGGCCATAATTCACCTACATGACAAGGTAGGCATTCCCTCATGTTCCTGGAACTCTGGCTCCTACCTAAGTTACCGCCCCCTACAGCCCCCCACAAGAGAAGCATGGTCAGTAGTCATGTAAGCAATGGCCCAAGCTTCTGACCTTCGGGCTAAACTCCTCCCCGGTTACCTAGCAACAGTGAAGACCATAAAAAGGGGTGTTCAGCTCCCATCTCGCTCTCTTCCTGCTCTGTTGTCTCCCTCTTACCCCTCTCTCCCCTCTCCTTGTCTTCTCTCCTCTCTCCTTTCTCTTCATCTTCTCCTCTCCTTTTCTCTCTCCCTCTTACTTTCTCTCTAGCCCCCCTCCCTTCTCTCTTTCCCCCTGCATTTCTATAATAAAGTTCTTAAACCATAGAGAGTCTCTGCTCCATCAAGATCCGCTGCGCCACTCTCCCCAGTGTTGGAATTCCTTCCCTCATCTCTCTCTCCTATAACCCGGGGGGAGGGGGGGGTCACCTCGGGTTCCCCGGTCGGGGGCTGCCCCTTCTCCACCCCCGCCACGTGGGTCAGGCATGCCCACCCGGGGCCGAGCCGGAGAAGAAAGTGTCCAGCAGCTCTGCCTGCGTCCACCTGCCCAGAGCACAGGAACTCTGGCTGGCCGTTAGGCCCCTTTTACTTCCCCTTCTTCCCCAGGGCCTCCCCCAGGTCCCCCCCTTTATTTTGTTCCCTACAACCCCACATGATCATCTCATTAGATGCAGAAAAGGCCTGCTACAAAACCCAACACCCCTTCATGATAGAAGTCCTGGAGAGATTAGGGATAGAGGGACATACCTAAACAAAGAAAGCCAGTTTGTAGCAAGCCCATCCATAGTCAACATCAAATTAAGTGGAGAGAAACTCAAAGCAATTCCACTAAACTCTGGGACAATGCAAGGTTGCTTACTCTCTCAATACCCACTTAATATAGTATTTGAAGTTTTCGCTAGAGTAATAAGATGACTGAAGGAAATCAGGGGGATACAAACTGGAAAGAAAAAAAGTCAATGTATCTTTATTTTCAGATGATATGATAGCATTTATAAGTGACTGCCCCTTCCCCCAAACCCACCGGGAAACCCTACAGCTGATACACACTTTCATCAAAGTAGCTGGATAGAAAATTAACTCACAAAAATCAGTAACCATTTAATATACAAATGAAAAGCAACTGAGAAAGAAATCAAATAGCCTCAAATAATATAAAATAAATTCAAGCAACTCTAAACCAAGCAAGTGAAAGGACTGAATGACTAAAACTTCAAGTCTTTGGAGAAAGAAATTGAAGAGAGCAGAAGATGTTAAGATCTTCCATCTCATAGATCAGTAAGATGAATAGTGAAAATGGCCATTCTACCAAAAGCAATTTACAAACTTAGTCCAATCCTCAAGAAAATTCCAACACAACTCTTAAGAGAAATTGAAACATAATATTCAACTTATATTTGTGTATGGAAATCACACACAGAAATAAGATAGCTAAAAGAACCCTGAGTAAGAAAAGGACTGCTGGGGGTATCACCATCCCAGATTACACGTTGTGTACACAGAGCTATGGTACTAAACACAGCATGGTATTGCCATTAAAATAGACACATTAATCAATGGTATACAGTTGAAAATCCAGACATAATTCTACACCTGATTTTTACAAAGGAGCCAAAAATATACATTGTAAAAAAGACAGCATTTTCAAGAAACTGGCCAAACTGAATAGCTGCATGTGGAAGAATGTAAATAGATTAGTATCTACCACTTGCACAAAATCTAAGTACAAATGGATCAAGGACCAGTCACCTTGAATCAAAAAACGGGGAATAGGTTTGAACTACTTGACACAGATAGATCACCAATAGCACAGGCATTAGTATCAACAAAATGTGTAGCCTTGTAAAACTAAAATGTTCTGTATATCAAAGGACACCACCATTCAAGCAAAGCAGCAGCCTACACAATGTGGAAAAAAAAAAACCTATCAATTGTAGAAGGCCTATATCTAGACCTTATACATATGTAGAACATATAAAGAACCAAAAAAATCCTGAGCTTTAAGAAAATAAATAACTCAATAAAAATTTGGGTGAAGAACTAAATAGTTTTCTCAAAAGAGAAACCACAAATGGCTGAGAAACATTTTTTAAAATGTTTAATAACCTTAGCCATCAAGAAAATGCAAATTAAAACCATTCTGAGATTTCACCTTATACCAGTCAGAATAGCCAAGATCAACTAAAAAATTACAGCTCTGGCTGGCAAGGAGTTTTAGAAAGGGGACATTGCTGGAGGCTGTGCAAACTGGTATAGACACTATGGAGATCGGGCTGGCAGTTCCTCCGGAAGATGGGACTAAATCTACCTAAAGATCTAGCTATACCAATGCTGGCCATATACCAAAAGGACTCTATATCCTACTACATCTTCCACGCTGATTGCTGCTCTGTTCATAAAAGCTACAAGTTGGAAATTGCTTAGATGTCCATCAATGGATGTAAGAATAATGTGGTACATTTACATAATTGAATATTATTCTACTGTTAAGAAATGTGGAATTATAATATAAGCAGGTAAAGGATGAATGAGGTAACCCATATCCAAAAGGACACATATTGAATGTTTTCTATTATATTTGGAAGTTAGCTTTTAAGCTTTAGATATATGTGTGTCAATCCAAATAACCAGAGGTTAGGTAGTTATATGACGGGGTCATGGGGGAAGGGGTGTCTAGGAAAGGAAAAATGGAGTGTTATAAAGGGATAAAGGAGAAATGTTAGTAGGAGAATTAAATGGGGTAGAAGGTTGGGAGGGTAGAGTAAAGGATGCTATTGGAGTAGAAAAATAATCATCAGTATCATTCAGGAACAAATCCCGTGACCCGCCTGCATAATATCCTAGTTCAGTAATGTTACAAGTACTATGGAAGTACCCAACTTCTTTTTGATTGGATTTAAGGGCCACTCTGTGAGATGACACCCATATCTGACACTCTTAAAGTGGACAAGGACTTGAGACTAGATAGGTCATGGGTGCTAGGGGGAAACCTACGACTATTATTCTGCTAAAGGGACATAGTAATAAGATGACTCTTGAGGACATCTTGCTGTACCATAGATCAGTGGATCCCTCAGCCCCATCACAGAAGCTTCTTGCAGAAGATGATAATTAACAACAGACCCACAACTTGACAACATGTGAAGAGTGACTTTGGAGCACTCTATCCTAAATGTGGAGTGTGTGTTAAACGTCTCCTGTCAAGATCTATGTGGAAAAGGAGGCAGAAAGTGCGTAGGAGCCAGAGGTGGTAGATGACTTCAAGGAAGCAGCCCTTAAATGAATGACCAAAACATCAGTAATGGTACGGATATAAACCCACAGAGACCGTGACAGCACATAGAAGACCTACACGGGTTTAAACCACACCAAATTCCAGCACCTTTTGAAAAGGGGGAGTGGATTCAGAGTCTCGCTCCTTACCAAGAAGCTATTTGCAATTCTTGGCAAAGGGGAAACCAGTTTTCTCTTGTGGAGTGTTACTGGGTCTATGTACCATGCTCCAGGGCAGACCCTGTACCTGGGAGTAGTTCACCAACACAAACTGTAGTTCTTTTCTTCAGTGTAGTTCGTGTTTCATTTTGGTCCTTTTGTTTTGTTTTATTGGGTTTGTTTTGCTTTGTTTTTGAGGGAGTCAATGAAGTTGTGGGTAGGGAAGTAGGGAAGATCTATATGGAGCCACATGTGTGAACACTGCTGGCACAGATGAAAAGCAGGGGCACTAGGCTATATCCCATCCTTGCCGATGCCGAACGAGCTTGCATACTACTCAGGGGAGGTGGAACGCAGCCTAACACACAGGCAGGGACTGTGGATCCCAATATCCTTGACACCCAGACACCACTGGGAACTGCAAGGAGTTGGGAAGGCTGGTGATGAGCACAGGGGTGGGCACCTGGGGTGAGGGGTTCTTTATGTCTGGCTTAGCTCAGGGTGAGTGCCAGGAACTTGGGAGGGGCCTTCTGCAGGAGACTTAGGCAGGGAGCCAGCGCAGCTCAGTAAGGAAGGCTTCCCCCCATGTGGTTCTTGACAAGAGAGATGGTGGTTGTTTGTCCAAACTATTTTATTCATCCTTTAAAATGGATGCACACAACTTACTCAGGAGATTAAATACCTTTTGCAGGAAGGACTGTCTGGGAAGGGAAGCTTATTGGCCAAAGCCTTGGGGCCCATTTAGATAGCTCATTAGCATAGAGAACTATGAGCTACTTGCTACAGGACCAGTTGCCCTGGTCCTCATAGTGGGTGTCCTGGTCACATGCTCTAGAACAGGTACCACGTCGGTAGCAGATTCAAACGCCTACCATTCTCAGTGATGAGAATGGCCGGGGTTTCTTAATCTGCTCGACCTTTTCAGTTTGATGACACGTTTCCACTTGCCCCATAGATCTAGGAGTTGGGAGAGATGAAAAAAAAAATGATCTAAATATGTTATATAAAAACATTTCAAATTAATTAAAGAAGAGAAAGAGTAGATGTTCTTATATCATTCATATTAAGAAAATACTTCCGGCCTCTTGTGAGGCTATGCCACTGCTTGGCAAACACAGAAGTGGATGCTCACAGTCAGCTATTGGATGGAACACAAGGCCCCCAATGGAGGAGCTAGAGAAAGTACCCAAGGTGTAGGTGCAACAACAATATAAACTAACCGGTACCCCCTGAGCTCGTGTCTCTAGCTATATATGTAGCAGAAGATGGCCTAATCAGCCATCATTGGGAAGAGAGGCCCCTTGTAAACTTTATATGACCCAGCACAGGGGAAGACCAGGGCCAAGTAGTGGGAGTGGGTGGGTAGGGGAGCAGGGGCGGGGAGGGGAGTAATAGGGAACTTTTGGGATAGCATTTGAAATGTAAATAAAGAAAATAATAATAATAATAAAAAAGAAGATACTTCCATTATTACAGCCCCCAAAAGCAGAAATGAAAGTACTGCTGAAAAAATGTAAAGTGAGGGAATGATTCAAATCCCGAATTTGCAGACTAGAAGACAATATCGTTACAATATAATACCCCTCAAATTGGGGCTAGAGAAATCGGGGGAGGGGTTAGAGTACACCCAGCTTTTTTAAAAAGAAGGGCCTGAGTTTACCTCCCCACAAGCACATCAGTCAGCTTACAGCCACCTGTAACAGTCCCATCCCAGTGACACCTCTGGCCTCCCAACAAGCATCAGTCAGCTTACAGCCACCTGTAACAGTCCTGTCCCAGTGTCACCTCTGGCCTCCCCACAAGCACATCAGTCAGCTTACAGCCACCTGTAACAGTCCCGTCCCAGTGACACCTCTGGCCTCCCCAC
>NC_034598.1:19363552-19403637 GCF_900095145.1 Mus pahari
CACCTCTGGCCTCCCCACAAGCACATCAGTCAGCTTACAGCCACCTATAACAGTCCTGTCCCAGTGACACCTCTGGCCTCTGTTGGTATCTCTTCCCAATGCACAAAACCACAGACAAACACAGACAATTTAAAAAATTTAAAAGTACTGAAAAATAAGTACAGGTTCAATTCAATCTTCATCAACATTCAAAGTGGCTTCTGTGCGGCACTGACAAAATATCCTTAAAACCCACAGGAAAACTTAAGGACCCCAGGTAGTCAATCTGAAAACTAGAGAACAAATGGAAAGACTTCCATTCCTCACTTCAAAACTGCAAGGTAAAGGAACCAGATGAGGATGTGACAACGGGTCAGCAGTAGAACCGTCCAGACAGAAACCCAAACGTTGATAGCAAATTTGCTTTTTATAAAAATTCTAAACTAACGGGGCTGGAGAGATACGTCTATGTTTAAGAGTGCTTGCTGGTTTTCCAGAGAATCTGAGTTTGGTTCCCACCACCAACATCAAGTGTCTCATTAATTCCAGTTGTGGACCTGGAACCCTCTTCTGCCCTCCATGTGCACACACATGGCACATACTCACACGGACACAAAAATAAAATCTAAAAGAAAAAATATCTAAGCCAAGTGACTAGGGAAACGTTTTTAATAGATGCTCTTGAATACTGGACACCCCCTTGCAAAAATATGATTTTGGATTTCATGATTCACACAGCATACAAAAATAATTTGAAGTGAAATCAAAGACATAATTGTAAAGTGCTAAAACTACATTACAAGTGAAGGGACTCTAGCCAGCCCGAGCCTGGCAAACATGATCCCAGCAGGCCTTGCCTTTCTCCTCATTCCTTCTGCCTTGCTAAAAAGCAAGCAAGCAAAAACCTCTGCTAAATTACAGTCCTAAACTAGCCGCCAAGGCCTATCTTACCATATTTGGCCACTTCCTCTTACTGAGACAGACTTCCAAGGCCCTGGTTTCAAAGTACTGAAGTCCAGCAATCAAGGCTCCTTTGGTTCACTTAATTAACCTGCTTAATTAGAATTAAACACCTCCTCCTAACATGGGACTCCCCTGTTATAAATCACCATTTCACTCTCCTCTCTATCCAGAGGCAGTCCCTCAGGGCAAATATCCCTTCCTGCCTCTCCCCTCTTCCTTTTCTCTTCTGCCCTGTCCTCTACTTCCTGTCATTTTTTTTTCTTATCCCCCTGCCCTTTGTCCTTCTGGGGTAAATAAATATTTGTGCTGAGAAATTGGTCTTGGGGTGCCCTGAGCTGACACCATTTCTAACAACAAGTAGGAAAAAAAAGAAAGACCACTGTAAATCTTTGACCTTGGAATGGTAATGATTTTGAGAAATTACAAGCACAGGCAAAACAAAAACCCAAAACAGATAAGACAGTTCACACACACACACACACACACAAGCATGCATGCACACACACTCACACACATAAGCATGTACGCACACACACAGGAATGAGCGTGCGCGTGCACACACACATATGCACACACAGAGAGGCATGCACACACGCATACACAGGGTTTATTCTGGAAAAGACACCACCAAAAATACCAACCCACAGAAAATAATTAAATCCATGTTTTGAAAAGTCTTGACTTCAGTGATGGAAAGAGCACAACTCCAAACTAAAAAGACAATGAGCCAACTGAAAATGGGAAAAGATCTGAAAATAGCTTCCTCAGAAGATATAGCAATGTCCAACAAATGAAACAGAACAACAGCTTTAGCTACTGAGGAAATGCGAAGCAAAATCTCAATGAAATATACTTTATAGATCACCATGGCTACAGTCAAAACTATATTTTAAATCTTTTATTATGTCATTAGTGTTCTACAAGCACATATGCCTGAGCAACAAGCATGTGCCTGATGTCCATGGAGACCCTAGGAGGGTTTGGTTGGATCACTTGGGACTGGAGTTCTAGAGGGCTGTGAACTGCCGTGGGTGGGGCTGGGAACTGAACTTGAGCCCTCTGGATGAGCCGTTAGTACTTGCTAAGCCGCATCTCCAGACTTCTCAAGAACACATTATAGCAAGTGTAGATGTAATGAGAAATTGGGACGCTTGTGTCCATTAGAAATGGTAAATGGTGCAGATATTTTTGGAAATAATCTGGTGGCTCCTCAGAAGGAGTTAGCTACCATTTGTGACCATGGTCATCCCTAGACACAAATGTAGAGAAATGAAAACAGCCATATGCTAAAGTTCTGCACACAAAGGTTCCTAGCAGTAGTGTACATAATAGACAAAGGTGGAAGCAACTCACACGTCATCAACTGACAGGGAAGGAAATGCGTTAGATCCAGAAAGTACAAAGTTATTGGCTAACAAAAACAAATTAAGTGTGAATAAGTGCTATACTGTGGATGAAAATATCAAGGACATCTTTGAAAAAGATGCTGGGCAGGAAAGACAAATCTACAGATGAAACACTGGGAGTGGTAGTTAAAGACTAGAAAGATATATATTCACATATACCACATACACATATATGTATATTTATATTATATTTACAAGACAGAGCTTGCATATTGCTTTGGTCAGCCTGGAACTCTCTATGTAGATCAGGCTGGCATTACATTCATTCCCGCCTCAGTCTTCTGGCGCTGGGATGACAGGTGTAAGCTATCATGGCAGGCCTGAAAGTACCTTCATGAGATGATGAAAATACTCTAACACTGTGGTGATGATTGCATGAGCCTGAAGATCCTTAGTAAGCTATTAAGTTAGATACCTTAAATGTGAGAATATACTACGAGTTAAGCTGTATTTTTTAAAAAGTACTGTATAAGTGTATATAAGGATGCTTGGACAACATCTACCAATTAATCACCTGTCAGCTCATTTGTGAAACTGGTCCCCTTCATATCCTTCCTAGTTTCTGTCTCTAAAAGGCCCCAGCCTTACAAAGCCTACGTGCTTAGACTCTGCCAAATCTGACTCCACTTAATGTCATTTGTCTCTATAGCAACCAACTAGAAAAAGCTGCTTTGTTTAGCAACGACTTAGTATAAGCAGTGGTCTAGCCTAGAGATGGATGCTTTAAAGATCTGAGTCCTCTATTCATCATCACTTCGCCCCCCACCTCCTAGTATCAGGTAAAAAGGAAAACCTCTGATGAATGGGAGAGGCAAAGAAATGTAAAAACCGAAAGAAGACATGCTGCAAGGAAGACTGAGCTAGGAGGTTAGAAGGCCCTGCTTTAAAAGAAGGAGGAATCCTATAGAAATCAGAACGAGGAAACACAGAATAATTTTAGACATTTCCATTAATGCACTGGTTATAACACTTCAATAAGACATTTCAACATTCACATAGCTATGCTGGGTCAGCAAGCAGAATGCTCTCATTTGTAGCAATCTAATGGGCATTTCTCAGTGGTTCAACTCCACACAGGTATCAGATATATAGCTGGCATGTTTAACAAATTTTTAAAGAGCTGGTAGATAGCAGTGGACACCCAAACTGTAAAGCATTCATTAATGCTATGGAGCACATGATGAGGAAAAGGTATACTGTATTTAACACATGAAAACCTTAGGTAATTTAAAGATCTGGCCAGCGGGCTCACCGGGCAAAGGACTGGCCAGGCCAGCCTCACCACCTAAAAGTGATCCCCAGAACCCAGGCTGGGGTTGTCCTCTTACCTAGCATACACAGGCTGTATTTTATGTACACACACACACACTTAAAAAATATAATTACCTTTAAGTGAAACCCATGAAAAAACAGGGGATGGGCTTTCTAATTTGGCATCAGTTCCAAAATATCTAAGGATTCAGGGTAGGATGAGTGGCTCTGTCCTCCCCCACTTTCAGGGCTTTCCGTCTGAAAGGCCTCCATGGGGAGATTCTGGTTTTGCCCTGGCTGGATCAAGCCCCATCTCTAGCACTGCCTTGGCCATCCACAGTCACAGTTTTGTTCTTTGGGGATTCATTAATGAAGTCATTAACACAGTGCTGGCTGGCCTATGTTTACCTGCCAAGGAAATTTTATGTCTCTATGTTTCTCTGCATAATGAATACTTTATATGTTACCTGCTATGGTGAAGACAGAGTTGTAGCTATGACAATAGTGAATGTAATCAGTTCCTAAGTACCAGCCCTCAGTTGCTGTGCTGGATGGTAATACCTTACCTTCTAACCATTTAAGTGTACTGGGTTGCTATTTATACGTTCTTTACAAAGAGTAAAGACAATTTCTTTCACTCATTTAATGTCGCTGGTTAAAGTGGAAGCTAAATCCTTCTCTTTCAGTTGTACTTTTGATCATATGAGCTACCTTTGCTACTGGACCACAAGCTCTTTATATGCTTTATCTATTTTATCTTTATGTTAACACTCAGCACAGAGATTTAACATAATAGATACTTTCTGTATATATGCAACACATGAAAATCACTAAGACTTCAGTTAGAAATATCTGGAAGGTCACTCCAGCAAACAACAACAAAAACAAGCCAGCAAACAGAAAAGCACCACTTATGCCGAGTTTTGTTTCTCAGGACGGGAGTAATGATACAAAGGGCCTTCCCAGACAACACAGTGGCTGTAAAATAAAACGAGGAAAGTGCAACAAGAGCGAGGTTAGGGGTCTGGGGATAGCTCAGTGGGAGAAGGCTCTCCATCTGTCAGTCAGTCTGGGCTCCACCCCCCAGAACCCACAAACAGGTTGGAGAAAGCCTACTATACCAGAACATCCTCTGACATCCATGCTGTGCACCCCCCCCATCCCAATAATGGACTTTTAAAAAGTTACTCCACCATTTCTATTTTACCTTTTGTGGCAGGCAGGACTGAGACTCCATTTCACTCCCAGCTCCAGGGAAATTTTCTCCAGCCCATTTAAATTCTACCGAATTTAACTTGCGTTTTCATTGGTCTCTGTGAAAACTCAATTTAAGTAAATGTTTCAGTCCTAGAAGCCCACTGCAGAGGATTTTTGGATCCATGGAAACACACTGCTCGTCTACTCAAATTACAACCAACATACATGACCGTCAGCAGATTCTTCCACTGGAGAATGGCTGTGCACAGCATCCCACATCCTCACGGCATCCTCCCCACTGCATCTCATGGCTCATAAGGCACGTGATAACTCAGGAGTATGAGGATAAAACATGCTTAAATACCCAAGCAACCTTAATTTGCTATGAGAAAAAGACATATTATAGTTTGTGTGTTTTCTAGGGTTATCATAACAAAATGTCATAGGCAAGTTTAAATAGAAATTTATTTCCTCACCATACTGGACAGTAGACCTTGCAGGACTGCTAGCACTGCCCTGTTCCTCACAGCCAGTCCCTTGGCTTGTGAACGGCCTTCTTATCCTTTCCTTGAGATGCCTTTATACATGTATCCTGTGGTGTTTCCTCATATACTTTTCTTTTTGTAAATGAAGATTCCAGACTGAGGTAAGGTGCATCCCTACTGCTATCCTTAACAGCCTCCTGCAAATCAGTTCTCTCTTATGAGACGTACTTATAGCCAGCGTCACATTCTGAGATACTGGACGATAGAGCTTCAATATATGAATTCGACGGGAACACAATTTAGCCCGTAACAACAGCCCTTGGCAGTTCTTTCATGGTTTTGATTTTTAAAAAGCTAACAAATCTTTCAGGTAGCCCCCAGAGTAGAAAGTAGTTATTTGAGGTCTCTGATCTTTATGTCGGACCTCTCTGTTTTGACCCATCAGTTCTAATATGGTTTTCTGTCGGGGAGTCACCTAGCCATTGGTCTGACTGAGTGAGCGTGTTATACATTATTTCTCCCAGAGCCCATCAGTTTCTTAGAAATGTGGCACAGTGCTTCTAAGGGGTTTGTGGGGAGGAAGGGCAGGTTTCAAAAACAGTGCTCACAGTGAAGAAAAACTACTGGAGCAAACGTTCTCTTAAAAACTCTTGATGAGCAGTAATAAAATAGAGGGGTAAGATGAGAGTCCTGGAGACAGCTCTTGGAAAAATGGAAGATACCTCCTCCAAACTCTGTTATATATGGCTTTAAACAAACAAGAGACGAGACAAAACAAACAAACAAGCAACCCCCCCACCCCAATCCAAACTTGTAAGAAAATGAAGCAAACTAGTGATAACCTGTTAGATATCCTTAGTCCCTGATACATACATGTGTGTGTGTGTGTGTGTGTGTGTACATCCACTAGAAATGAGTCTTATACACTTCTGGTCAAACAGCAAGAAGCATGTAAGAAGCACATAAGAGCACTTTGATAAGTCAATTGGGATCTCCAGGTTGCCTGCCACAACTGCATGTTACCTCACTGTTGCCATGCTTCCTTTATCTTGGCTAATATCTGATAAAACTAGGGTTAGTAAGAGCTGTGTGTATTATTTACCAGCCACGGTCATCTTGCCTACCCCAACAGTGTGACTTTTACTCTGATGCACATAAACAATGGTGACTGAACTGATAGAATCAATCGGTATTGATTGCCCAGCCTACTGACAATACAAGTGGCTCTCGCCCCACTTTAATCTCCTTAAACTTGGTTGGGCCTGCTGCACGAAAACTGAAAGGCCTCTGGACAAGGACAGATCACCCACAGCAATCCAGCTGAGTTTCCACATATCCAAGGAAGATTAATCAAATTCTGCACACTAGCAGAAACTTCACTTGCAGATTAATACTAAGACATAATTTTCACTCCGGATTTTATTGATTAGTTTAGTAGTTTCATTTACAAGGAAAAAGAAAAGAACCCAATAGTTAATGAGTAAGACTCCCACAGTAAAAAGAATCAGTTCACATTCACAAAGGTGTTAGGTTTCCGTTTCCTAGCCTACCCACAATGGCTAAGTACTATAAACAAGCGACATTTCCTCAAGTCAGCCTTGAAATGGTCTCACAGGCAACACAGGCATGGGAGGTTTCCTCAGAATTTGTGTGCTGCAGTTTTTCGTTTATGAATGTTTGTTATAAATGTCTTGAAGAGCACATGGCATGTTGTCTGTGTCTTCTCCTTTCTCACGCTCCACCAATAATACATTTGATGTCCTTTGGTCCTCTGCCACTTCCATTTTCTCGACTTTTAACTTCTTTCTCTGCCCCCGCCCCCCTAAACAACAGAAACCTCGCTGTAACTGATCACGTTTCCCCCTTTATTCCTTTTCTTTCGTTCTACATCTGTTCAGATCCGAAATGGGAAGAAACCCAACAGGCAGCTGAAGATCGCATATTTAATTTTTTTTCTAGGCTGTGTGTGTGTGTGTGTGTGTGTAAAATCACCCCGCCCTCATTTTGTATCTATTTCACCGCACTGTCGTGGCCAAGAACTTGAATTCCAAAATGGCTTGCTCCTTTCGAGCTGACATGAGCTATAAAATGCAATTTATTCCCACTGCACCAGCCCTTCTCCCTATTCCCTACCAGTCCGATTATGAGAAGCACAGACAGCTGGCTGGGCCTGACTGGCTGCTGCAAAGCGCATCTCATCTGCTAAATCCGGCAGAGCCCGCAAAGCCGCCGGCCCTGGTCTGGGGGGTAAGCGTCAAAGGCGGGGAGAAACCCGAAAACCCCAAAGCCCACGCTGCGCACACGCGGGGCCGCCTCGCGCCCTCCCGCCACGACCGCCGGCCCCGCCCACCCCGCGGGCCCCGCCCCCTCCGGCCCGCCGCGGCCACGCCCGACGTGTGGCGCGGGCCCGCCGGGCGGGGGCGGGGCCTGCGTCGCCCCTCCCCCGCCGGCGGCGGCCTCCGCGCGGGCCTCCCAGCCCCTATTCCACTCACTTTGTTCTGCGCCTTTGTCCTGGTCCGCACCAGCAGGTGGAGCCGCAGTGAAAGTTTCCCGGCCGTTCCGCGAGCGGGAGCCCATCTTGCTCGCCGCCGCGGCCCTCGCTGGAGGAGGAGGGTCAGAGCTCGGGGGCAGCCAATCGCGGGCAACGCTGCTAGTTATCCGGGCAGAATGGGCTGTAGTTTAGTGAAATAGGAAAGCTGCAAAACACCGTGGAGTGCTGCCGTGTAAATAAAAAGGAAGGGAAAAAAAAAGTTTCTCAAGTCGCAGCTGCACGACGTCGGGCCGCGCCGCGCCGGGGCGGGGGTCTGCGCTCTCGGAGCGGCCGCGCGCGGGACTCGGTGGTGCCGCCAGCCCCGGCCCCATTGTTTGTGTTTTCTTCAAAATATGGCAAAGGTTCAGGTGAACAATGTAGTGGTGCTGGATAACCCGTCGCCTTTCTACAACCCGTTCCAGTTCGAGATCACCTTCGAGTGCATCGAGGACCTGTCTGAAGGTGAGCGAGCGGCGCCGGGCTGTCAGTTGCGGCGGCGGACGTTAAAGTTTCCCGGCCCGGCCTCGCGCGGGGTGGGCCGCGGCCGGCGGCCGGCGGGAGGGCGGCCATGCGAGGGAAACTTGAAGTTGAGGGACGCCGGCCGCGCCGCAACTTGCGAGCAACTTGCCCGGCGGAGGGAGCCATGTTGTCAGCTTTGTCTGCGGCGGGCGGCGCTCGGCGGCCCCCGGCTCGCGCGGCGCGGGCCGGGGGGTCGTGCGGCCTCGGCCGCCCCAGGGCCCCGCGGCCCGGCGGGGAGCACGCGCGGCCGGTGGGAAGCGGAGCCATCTTACACGACGCCTGCTCCGGACCGCCGGGGGCGAGCGGGCCCGCGCCTTCCCGCCCGAGCCCCGCCGAGGCTGTCCTCGCGCCGCTCTCCGGCTCCCTCCACCAACCAGCGCGGAAGGCGGGCGCTGGGCTCGGCCCCTCGGCGCCCGGCTCCCCGGGGGCGGCCGTGCTCTCCGCGGGCGCCCGGGATGCTGTGCGCCGCCTCTCCCGGGGACGGAGACCTCTGGGAGAGAAATGGTGAGGGGCTGGGAAGTTCCAGGGCACCCTAGAGCAGAAGCAGGGTGCTTAACCAGTTCCTGGCACTTCTCGGGCTTCTAGAAAGTCTGAAAGACTTTCTTCAGAACGTGTGAAGAAGATGCAATTAAAATAACTCCACGTCCAAGCAGATGGAGAAAATGCAAACGTTAGCTGGGAGGTAAGAAGGCGAAGTCCTTTCTGAAGCACATTTTACGGTTTTAAAAAATGCGAAAGAGTGAGGTAATACAGAATTTAGAAAGGTAAAATGTGGCTTCTTATCGCTTTTCTTAGATTTTATTAAAATCAATGCTTCATTTTCAACATTTGAAACAAAAAGTTTAACTTCATTGGTGTTAAATTTTAGTTAACTTAGGAGGACATCTTGGCACTTGGAAGTATTTCGACAAAATGCCTTTAGGAGTGATTATTATCCTAATTATGACGAAAAGAATTTTTCTTTTAAAGTTTATAATCTCTACAATGTACTTCATGTAAGATGTTAACTTTAATTATAAAAACCATTGCAATAAACCTTCAAAATTGTAAAAAGGAAGTCACAGCCCCTTTCTCTTCACTCCTTTGGCTAACCATCACCATCACTTAAAATGTACCCTGCTGTTTTTAATACCTATGTAAATTATAATGTGCATACATTTAGTGAGTGGGACATATTTTGAAGATTGACTAAAGATTAAAATATAGTAGTCTCAGAATAGTCTGATGATTAATGTAAGTGTAAGGGTGTTTTGCTCATTTCTTCATTTGAAATGTAACAGCATTTCCACATCAGACCTATTTCCAACCCCAACACTGATTTTAATTTTCTTTTTCGAATTGCCAATTTATATACAAATGATCAAATATAAAGGTCATGGCTGAGTCCATCCTAACTCAGTGCAGTGTTCGAGGCCTTAGAAGATTACACTACAGGTGTTTCTCATATGATGGCTTCCATTTTAGGTCCACATTGTATGAGGAAGATAAGCTCTAGGATATTGTTACAGAGTCATTACACTGGATAGTTCGAAACCAGCCACCCACAGAAACCAAACAAGGTTCCATGTTAAACAGGGATCCTTTCACAACAGTGGTATTACTCAAGTCAAGAATATGCCTCCCTCTAGTACAATTCAAAACCAGCGCACCATTATTTTAAGGTATTTTAAGCTGAGTCATTCCAAAGCTGCAAAGGAACCCTTGAAAAAGGTGCCATTCCTGTCTACTCCATCTAGAGGCTCTGTGGAGTAAGGAAATGGGAGTTGATTTATCCTGCAGAAGCTCTTTTCTAGGGTCCATACTTTTGTTGTACTGTGACTTTTTAAGTTACTGATCAACGTACACATTACTGTAAAGGTAATTTTGAGTTTATGATTCGTGTCCTCCAGCGTACCGATTAGCCACCACTCATTGTCAGTAGTCTTGAGATACTTTAACTTTGCTTTAAAAGCTGTCTGGTAGTTTTGCTTCAGAAGAAGCCGTAAGTTGTGTTTGATCTAAAGATAATATGGTTATTTCTTTTATAGGCTTATGTCTAGGAGTAGAGCATATTAAAAAGTGGGATTTAAAGGCCAGTGAGATGGCTCAGCCACTAAAGCTGTCAGTCACCTGAACCCACTTGGTAAGAGAGAGCTGACTCCAACCAGTTGTCCTCTGACCACCACATCAGTACCCGTATATATACAGAAACACACTTAAACATTTTTACAGAGATTTTAAGTAGGGGCTTTATTATGCTTGATCACTAAGCCTATAAGTTTAATTGGCCTTCCTTCAGTTTCTAAGGTTTAATATTTGCAGTGCATCAAAATTGACCCTGTGGCTTTATACTTTGAAAGTTCAGGCCTGTTCTGATGACAAAGACTGTATATTTTCTACTAGACCACAGATCTTCCCAACAATGTAATTAACTTAAAATTTCCTTGGTAGTATCCCTCCCACCACATATGGAGATACTTTCTGCCTGGGATTACCATGAGTACATGGAAAAGTTAACTTTTAAAATAAATGAATAATTTTCAAATCATAACTCTTGTAGTGCCACAGCCCTTAACCGTAACTCCATAAAATACAGAGGCGTAGAAAACTGGTTTATAAACAAATTGATAAATAAGCATATCATCACACTCAGACCCAATTTGTGTCTGTTCCTTGAGTCACAGCTTGTTCTTATTAAGGTTGGATTAACCCACTCTCCATTACCTTTCTTTTTCCACTCTCTTCTATATTCTTTAAACCTATTACTTGAAAGCTAGAAAGAGCAAGGCTTAAAAGCCAAGGTTTTTGAGTAGCAGCAACCCATCTTTAATTATGATTCTGATTTGTAAACTGTGAATTTTAGATTACTTACCTTCTCCAAATCTCAGCTTTCTTATTTTTATTAGTGTGCCCACACAAACACAAAGTATATATGTGCTTGAATAATTATATCTGTATGATAAAGTGTTTACGTAAGTCAGTAGCTTACATGTACCCTTCTCCTTAGCTGTGTCTCAATGGGCTTTTGGATCACTTCCTTCATTGGGTGCTAGCTTTCTAAACTACTTTCTTGATTCATCCTCTTCCTGACTTGCCTTCCAACTTTAGTGTTGAGGAAGACTCATTTCACTCCTTGGAATTCAATTCCTATCCTTGTCATTACGTATTATTGCCAAAATTCAGTTTTTTAAAATTTGACCTTTTTGTGTTTATAATTAAACATCTAATAGGCATCTTAGACACGTATAAAACTAACTCCTGATTATTTTGTTCTTTACACAGACCCCCTCCCCCCAAAGTGGCCACTGCTGCTTCTACTTCCAAACTTTATCTAGGATGTGAATGCTTTACACCAGCCCTATGGCCACCATAACTCACCCACACCAGCATGCTTTCTGTACTGAACAGTTGAAATAATCTCTTGTTCCCCTGCCCTCATACAGCTTACATAAGCACAGCAAGTAAAATTATCCTTAAGTATAAAAGGAGGATCCCTGTTACTTCTCTGCTCAAAACCTTCAGGCAGTGTTTCTCAACTTGTGGGGCATGACTCCCAGAAGACTACACATCTAAAAAACACAGATGTTTATATTACAGTTCATTTGCTACATAACAGTAGCAAAACTGCAGTTATGAAGTAGCAACAAAATAACTATGGTTGGATAGTCACCACACCTTGAGGAACTTTTACAGGGTCACAGCTGTAGCTGTAGCTTGATGATTACAGTGGGCACCTAGAATGTGTGAAAGTTCTGAGTTTGATGACCAGCACAACAACAAAATGGTGCTGCTAAGTGTTGAGCCAGAATCTTTGATGGTGGGCATCAGGCCTTGTATGATGGACTATGTTGCTCCCCATCCCAACCTCAGGATTGGGTAGCTTCTCTCTGTTCCAAAAGCCCAGCTTCTTGGCTTATTCTTGAACCCACCAAGCAGGTTTTTTACATTTGTGGCTGTTTTTGCTCTTCTTTCTGGTCAGAAAATTGTTGTTTCCTAGATCCAACAGCAAATAAGTGACCTGATGAGATGCCAGATGCAGAACCCTGAAGCTGAAAATGTACTGAAAGCTGAAAATACAAATAGCCTTAGTCTATGATGGAACCATGATATAATAGTAACTACTGGCTTTTAAAGCATTACAAATAACAAGGAAGCTGCAATTAAAAAAGTTTCAGTTTACAAGTATAGTATGATTCAAAGGAGTGGCAATACTCTTACAAATTTAGGAGATAACTACATAGCTACACATAAAGGATTTGTTGACATTCTCCAGAGTGAACTAGAGATTCAACCCCTTGGGAGTGCTTAGTATAGTCTTTCTATAATGAAGCTAAGCATAGATCACATTATAGGAGATTGTCTGTCATCATCTTCCTATATTTAAAGAGCAGATTCCTACATTCCTTCAAAGAGCAATGGTTTTAATCTTCTCAGTTCTCCACAGAGAAACTTTTTAAAAGGATACTTAATGAAATCTAGGTTGAATTACAAGACAAGTCTTAAGTTAGGTTGTACTTGAGTGTATCATGTCCTTGCCTGTATGCTATGTAAGTACTCTGCTCTATGAAGAGGTATAAGGATCTTGGTTTCCTCTAGTTTTAAGAATGTATGGCAGACCATTTGTGGATGACCATTTGTGGATACTTCATTCCTCCTTAGAATAAGGAACATAACTCTCATGAAAGGTTATAGGTACAGAGACAAAATTTAGAGCTAAGATGAAAGGATGGACTATCCAGAGAGTACCCCATTCGGGAGTCCATCCCATCATCAGCCACCAAACCTAGATACTAATGCTCATGCCAGCAAGATACTGCTGAAGGGACCCTGATATTGCGGCCTCTTGTGAGGCTATGCTAGTGCCTGGTCAACACCGAAATGGATGCTCACAGCCAGCTATTGGATGGAACACAGGGTCCCCAATGGAGGAACTAGAGAAAGTACCCAAGTACCTGAAGGGGGCTGCAACCCTGTAGGTGGAACAACAACAGGAACTAACCAGTACCCCCGGGGTTTGTGTTTCTGGCTGCATATGTAGCAGAAGATGACCTAATTGGCCATCAGTGGGAATAGAGGCTCCTTGGTCTTCCAAACTCTATATGACCTAGCACAAGGCAAGGCCTGGGCCAAGTAGTGGGAGTGGGTGGGTAGGGGAACAGAGGTGGGGGGAGGGGTATGGGAAACTTTCGGGATAGCATTTGAAATGTAAATAAAGAAAATAATAATAAAAAGAAAAAAAAAAAAAGAATGTATGGCAGAAAGGAGTACCAACAGAGAATAGCACCACTGTCTGGTTGGTATCCAGTTGGCATAGTTTTGAATACAGTGGTAAGTACACAGTTAATCTGTTAGCCAGTAAGAGTGATAAGGTTGACAAATTTATGTCAGGAGATGAGCTGAAACTTCTGAACCACAAGGAAGGTTTGCTAATGATTTTTCCACTTTAGATTCTGTGATGATTTCTGTTTCATAGGGCAGCTTTTCTATAGGGGTGAAGTTAAAAATGGAGCACAAAAAGAGGCTGGGAGATGGGATTTCTGCTGCCAGTGTTCTTTACTAAAGGAGGTCTCTGAGAACTTACGGTGCTATTTCGCTTTATGAGTACCTATAGTAAACATTTCATGTTTCCCCAAGTTTAGTTCATGTTTTACTTGTGAGGAACACTCTCCAGGGACCAGTGCTTTATGAAACATTATTTGGAGAAGTTATTGGCATGAGATATGAATTCTGGTGAGAAATACATAAGTAACATTCCCATATCTCTGGTAAAAAGCCATTTAGCAGTTAAGTGGTCAACAAAGGGGGCTTTATTATGTTAATATATAATTGCTGCTATGAAATAATGGTTTTCATTTTTTTACCCTAGACTTGGAGTGGAAAATTATCTATGTGGGCTCTGCAGAAAGTGAAGAATACGATCAGGTTTTAGACTCTGTTTTAGTGGGTCCCGTTCCTGCAGGAAGGCACATGTTTGTGTTTCAGGTAAGATTTCTCTTCAGATAAATATGTCAAGGATGTTTCTAATAGTATGAACTACCTCAGAGCCCTACCCTTTCTGTGTTAACTAATTGCTTTATCTTTTCTCACTTTTGGTCTGCTGTCATTTCAGGCAATGTCTATCATAAAGGATTTATATTAGAGATTATATGCAGGGATGTTAATTGAGTTTACTTTTAGGAACTAGACAGGCTACAAGTATACTGTGCATACAAGGTTGGGTTTGTCCTATGGAACTGTCTTTCAGGATGAAAGCATCCCCAAACATGTATTCAAGTGCTGGTCAGCAACGTGCATGCATCTGCTGCTAAGATAGCAACAACCTCACTTTAGTATAGGAACTGCAACATTAGCAGATAGAGACATGTGGCACGAGCCACTGGAATTATGGTTTAATACTTCATTAAAGTTTCTTATCTAGGTTTTTATAGAGGACCACTGTGACAAATCCATTACCCTGTTAGAACTTGTGAGTAGAAATACTCT
The DNA here is from genome assembly GCF_900095145.1 of Mus pahari. NCBI lineage: Eukaryota > Metazoa > Chordata > Mammalia > Rodentia > Muridae > Mus > Mus pahari. The sequence continues at coordinate 19,378,345 of NC_034598.1, forward strand.
TAGTATAAATTATGTTCTCAGATACCTCTGACAGTGTTTAGCTCTGTGCCCAAGCTTTAGACATTATCTTCTGTCAGAGTGTTCTTTCTCCTGCTTTATTAAGATGCTATATAAAACTAGTGACTTTTTTCAATTATCCATGCTTCTTAGAGGAAGATATTTATAATACTGCAGGGAGTAATGAGCTAACTTTTAAATAACCATTAATTTTTGTTAGAGGTATTTCTGCCTAACCAAATCTCACTGCAGGCATAATCCAGGAGAAAAGTCTACTTCTTCCTGTGCTTGGCCTCTATTTTTCCCTTCACCCGTTAGAAATGGGTGAGGATTTGCTTAAGAGAACATTGTTAGAGATGCTGCCTTTTAAATACAGGACTGAATCTAGGCCTGAGTGTTTTCTACTAGGAAGCCCCAAATAATTTAGTATATATAAACAAATGGCTAAGAAAGGCTCAGCTATAGTAATTTAAAGGCTTCAATACTTTAATTAAAAGTGCCATCAAACCGAGTTGTGTGTGTGCATAACCTTGTGAAAGCTGTAGCAACACTGACTGCCTAAGGAAGTCGTGCAGTCGCAGGCAGCCTGATGCCTCTGCTCACTAAGATACGGGACCCCACCAATGACCTACCGCATAAGAGTATTAGGGGGAATAAGGCAATTAGCAGATTACTGACAAAACTAGCTCTATCTATAATTAAACTATTAATTTAGTCTCATTATGTAAAGAGGCAGGATTTCCTTGCACCCAAAAGCCTGGGGGACTACATACTGTACTGATAATTCATGATGTAGTAAAAGAAAGTCAGCTTAATGTGTAGCCATATATATACACTTTGTATTGCTGTAAAATCTTGTCCATCATGGTTTTAAAGTGAGCCTTTGGGAGTCTTGTATGTTTACGGTAAGAAGACCTCTAAGCTTCTGACTTGCAGTGCTGTGAGGACATCTCAGAAGTACGCAGCTTTTTGTTGCTATCAGTGTAAATGTTGCCAAAAAGAACAGAGAAAGCACTGATTTAGGTCACGTGTTAGCCTGTGAAGTTTTCAAAGTCTGACAGTTATTAACAAAATGAAACTAAGGCAGTTTTTGTTTTGTTATGAGCAAACTGTCCTATTTTCCTGGTCTGCCATTTTGTGTAGTATAGTCAAATATGACTGACTGCCTTAGGAATGGGTCTAAGACTAGCAAGGAGATGTCCAGACACCTGCCCAGTACTGATGGGATTGGGTCAACAAAGTAATCCCCATCACTTTTCCATTCTTAATAACCTGAGAGGTATGCACATTTCTTAACCCAAATTTGCTCAAGTTAAATCCTTTGGCAAACAACATTTTTAACATAGATGCACTTACTACTAATTTACTGGGTGGTATCAACTGAACTCCTCCATCTTCACCCATTTCTGGGTATATGAGTATCCCTGAAAGTAACCTGCGATGTTGAGTAAGATTTGTAGGACATACTGTTTATGCTACAGGAGGGTCTCTGTCCCCACACTTGGTACCTGTCCACAGGGATCATATACCCCCATCAAGACAGGAACTGAGTAATGAGAAAATTCTAAAATAATAAATTCTTATAGCTGCATTTAGACTAAGACATATATTAGGAAATTTGTGTCAAACAACAAACACATAAAAATGGAAACTGCTACCTTGTGAATCAGAAAGGACTTTGTTTGGAAAGTAGGTTTGATGAAGATGTCAAGAGATTGAGGCACAGAGGCATGAAAGATTTCCAGCTCATCTTACAGGACTACACACACACACACACACACACACAAGAATTACAAAGCTGTAAAGAGCCTAAGGAACTAAAAAGCATCTAAGGTTTAAAACCTGCCAAAGGGCTAGAAATGATGATGTTTAAATGGCAGCGATAGAAACAGCAGGCTGGAAACTGAGAGGCGTAAGAAATGGAAGTTGGCAGCATTCTGCATAATAGATGAAGGAACACCCAACCTTTAGACATGAGATGTTGAGAGTAACAAGGGAAGAGAATAAGAAAAGCTGAAGGTGACTGATAGCCTTGAAGTGTTCATATGCAAAGGTTATGGTGCTAGAATTTACTTTGTTTACTATGCAGAGTAATGCTTCAGGTTGTACTTGGATGCCTCAGTCATCACTGACTGTCTGTCTGTCTCAGAGGTCTTGCTGATGAGGACTGTGGACAGAACCCTAGCCTTTTCTGGCATTTTTAATGTCTTCTAGTTCTGTTGTTTCACTTTCTTAATTCCTTTAGGTTCATTCAAACCATGGTCTTTGGTGTCATCTACCTAAACAGTCTTTGACTGCACTGAATATCCACAATGTATGTGGCTCAAATACAATAGGATTTTCATTTCTTTCAAACTTTGCTGTAGACTTTTTCAGATCCATTGTCATTTGTATTCACTATTTATATGTACTTCTTAGTTGGTGGTGCTGGGATTGAACTGAGCTACGTTGCTGACCTCTGCTGTCAGTTTTAGAGGGTTCACTACTGAGGAATCCACGTGTCTTGGATAGAAGAGGAGACTAATAGAATAAACACTTACTGGAATAGACTCTGAAACTTAATTTGGTACATAGTAATTTGGGACTGAAAATCAGGACTGTAAAAGGTTAGGATCACTACAATGATTGACTTGGTTATAAAGAATGGACTTTATAATGAATATTATGTAATTAATCACCATACAGTAAAACCAGAGTTATTTCTTTCTTTAGCTATAATTATACCTGCAAGTAATAAATGTGCCCAGTACTACTACAGAGAAACATGAACTTCCCACCAAAGTTCATTTGTTGGGCGGGTGTGGTGGTGTCCACCTGTAACTCTAGCACTCAGGAGGCAGAACAGAGTGAATCTGAGGCCAGCCAAGGCTATAGCAGGGCTCTGCCTCTAAAAGCCAAAAATAAATTGTAAAAACATTTTCCCCACTAATATGGTTTCAAGTAGTGCTAAGGTAATGAATGCTCATTTGCTATACCTGCCACTAACAGCCATTTTGTGTTTCTTTCTGAATTACTCTAGGCTGATGCACCGAATGCAGGGCTCATACCAGATGCAGATGCAGTGGGGGTAACAGTTGTACTGATAACTTGCACCTACCGAGGTCAAGAATTTATTAGAGTTGGCTACTATGTAAATAATGAATATACTGAAACAGAATTAAGGGAAAACCCACCAGTAAAACCAGACTTTTCTAAGGTAATTTTCTTATTCTTCTTTTTAAATTACTTTTACTATCCGGTTTTTCGGGGTCGGTGTTTCATAGTATACCATGAACATGGCCTTAAAGCAGATCTGGAGCTTTGTAGCACTTTAACAAACTAATCATTGTACCATGTGCATTGATGGCTCCCACCCCGCCTCCCCACGAGTTGCTGCTAGGTGGGTACTTTGAGTCTGATGGTTTATTAAAATGGAAGGGCTTCCTGCAAAAGCAGGCCTTTGTTTCTCTATACCGTTAGGGATTTCATTTCAACCAAGGCCATGCACGGTCTTAACGTTTGTAGTGACTTGATTAAAAATAGTTTTGCTTATGACTCTTCCCAAAATCATGGCCAAGATTGTTTATTTCTTTGACAGAGATTTTGAGACTGTTGTAGACTGTTGTAGATCAAGCTGTCTTTGAACTATGGTATACTTCCTTCCTCAGATGTCCACATTTTAGGATTACAGTTGCCACCATGCTCAGCTTGTGCTTATTTTCATTAATATTTAGGATGTCTATATAGTTACCCTGCTATTCTTAAAGGTTAAACTAAAGTTCTTAAGTATTTCTGATGATAAGTTAAATTCTGAGACGTTAAAATCTGATTCAATAGTCTTATAAAAACACTTATAAAAACCTTTAGATTTTTCCACTGGGAATGGTTAAGGGGTTTAGTTACTGGTGACTGACTAAACTGACTGTGGTACTTGGTATCTGCTAGGCCTTACCATGGACTAGAGAGTTAGTTCTCCTTTCTGCGGGTGACGTGGGATGCTTTCCATAGTCTGAAGACCTCCTGTTGATCCAGGGTTACTCTTTGGAGAACCTTTGTATGGCAGTAAAAGAGACTAGAGCACATTACTGTTTCGAAAACTGAGATTTAATATATAACTGCTAGGATCCCAATAATTAGGGGTTTTGTTTGGGGAAAATTGTTCATTTGAAGTGTGGTTATTGTATTTTATTTCTTAGTGCTTAGCATTGAACCTAGGGACTTTTCCAGGGTATGTCCAAGGCAATGAGCGATATCCCCAACCTGAAAATGCATCAGGCTAAAGACACTTATTTAACTACCTCTAACAGGGATACAAAAGGACCTTTTCTTCCTGTATGTATTCTTTAGGTAGCAGAAGTATAAGAGCAGGTACTTTGTTGCGGGGTGAAATATGTTCCCCACCCCTTACTTCCTTTACCTTGTTTCCAAAGGCTAATAGTTCTTTGGCTGTTTGCTATTGTGGTCCTTGCTTATTAGTTATGTTTAAGTGCTTCACTTGTTGATGCCTTTGCATATGAATTTAGTCTTCTAGAAAGATGAAGAAAACCACCCAGTTTGCACATGGTAATCTAACTTTCTTAGTGCTTACCACTTAAATGTTTCTCTTTCTAGCTTCAAAGGAATATTTTGGCATCTAATCCCAGAGTCACAAGATTCCACATTAACTGGGAAGATAATACAGAAAAACTGGAAGATGCAGAGAGCAGTAACCCAAATCTACAGTCCCTTCTTTCAACAGATGCATTACCTTCAGCGTCAAAGGGATGGTCCACGTCAGAAAACTCACTCAATGTTATGTTAGAATCCCACATGGACTGCATGTGACCACGTGCCATCCCATTAGTACAGATTAAGCTATTAAAAACAGAACTATTTCCCTGAAGTTCCGTAAGTACATAGTCAACGTGAAATGTGAAGAATTTGTTTAAAAAACATCCTGTAGAAAGTTTATAAGAAAACCAGTATTTGAGCAAATTGTGGATTATAAATACAACTATTTTTAAGTACTTTTTTCTCTAATGTGTTATTTTATTTGTTCATGAAACTAATCTGATTAAAGCATATATATTATTTTCTTCTCTTTTATATGTAATTAAAGCACTTATATCAAATTATTAGACCAGGTTGTAAAGGTGTTGTTTTAGCCTCTTGGACAATAAGATTTACTAGCCTTTAAAAAAACAAAGTTTACTTCAACTAAAATGATTTTTTTTTCCTGTGAAGATAGTGTCCTTTTAATTTGAGGAGAAAACTTCCATTCTGTAGTAAAAAAGATCACTTTAAAATGGGATTTGAAATCAATTACATGCCACCAGGGTTGTCTAGGCCACCCCAGTGCATCTCACCACAGCTTGTGTTACACCAGACTTGTAGTTTTTACATAGCAAACACGACTGCCTTTGAAGTCCCTCTGACTATGGTGTGTGCTTCCTTACATCTAAAACTGAGAAACCACGGTCATAAATCATCATTGTCCAGAGATTTCAACATGGCAAGAGCAAATACAAGGTCTCTAAAGTGTAAGATTACATTAAAATGGCTCAGATCTGCTCTTGGAAAGAAAGAGCAGAAATGCTGAACTTGTGGTGTTGGCACTACTAATATACAAGGGTCATTTAGAAAGGTCTGGTTAGCTTTATTCTGGCTGGCTACTTTAGGAAGTATGTCTTACCTTTTGCAGCTGTATTACCCCATACCTCCGGTTCTCATTAACGTGTAAGATCAGGACTATTATCTGTAGTTGACATAATCTAGACAGCTTTTCCAGACTTTTTTTTTTTTTTTTCTTTCTGAAGAGCAGTTTTAGAAAGGAATTCACCAAATAAATGGGCCAAAAGCTTATTTTCTTTAATGAGAAGTAAATACCATTGATCTATTAAATTTACACTACAATATTTTCATTTGATTATGGGTGATGATGCACAGGAGAGCCATGGGATGCAAGTTATGCAGTGCCTTCACATCCAAGCTTTTATACTGCACTTTTCAAAGCATTTTGAGGAGAAGGAAAGGGCATTTGTTTAAATACAGACTCCTTAAGTAGTATATATTTCTTGCTATTTTAAAAGGTAAATTTGTGCAACCAAGTTTCGTTAAATGTTAAACTTTGAAATTTAAGACCCCAGATTATTACAGTATTGACCATTACCCAGTTCATAGATTTTAAAAATAAAATCTCACTACTAAAATGATTTAAAAAAATAAAAATCTCATTTTGTCTAACTACAATTAGGAGAAAATGTTAAAACAAGAGTTCAGTGATCAAAACAGTAAGAATAAGTTTGTTAGAAATAAAACAAACTAAATCGCCAAGTTAAGCAATTCACTGGAGTATTTAGTCTGATTATAAAAACTACTTTGTAATGAGATTATGTGGTTAAGGTTTTATATCAATTTTTAAATATATGGTCCATTGTCACAAAAGTTTGAGACAAAAACTATTGCCTTTTATTATTTAAAAGTTACTGCTCTATAGAATTTAGTAAAAGAATAATAATAGAAACATTTAAAATAAACATTAACAACTAAGAAACTAGCATGCAGCAATTTTAGACATTGTGTCTGAAGTACAGTTACAAGGAAGACTGCCCTCCACCCTGTTTCTTATTTTTGAGATAAGGTCTCTCAACATAGCCTTGGCTGTTCTGACCTCTCTATGTAGACCAGGCTAGCCTTCAGCTCACAGAGATCCACCTGCTTCTGCCTCCTGAGTGCTGACATTAAAGGCGTTCCACTCCACACCCAGTGCCACTTCTTTTTGATGAGTGTAAATGAATGTCTGGTGAATACACAGCACATACAATACACATACTCCATTCGTGCAGCTGAAGAGCTAGGTTATGATGGTATTGTTTGAGCTGAGGAAACATTTCAGAATCGAAGCATGCACACAGTTGCTCATTCGCAACCTTGTCTGACCCTTCATTTCTGTTACTGTTTTACCAAGAAAGTCTATGGGGGCCGTCAGTGTGGCTCAGTGGGTAAAGGTGCTTGCTGTCAAGCCTGACTACTTCATTCAAGTTCAATACCCAGGATTCACATGGTAGAAACTAATTCTCCCACAAGTTGTCATCTGACTTTCATATATACACACACAAAAGAAGTAATTGAAAGGTAATTCAAAATTTAAAGACTATGACATGTTTTCTATCACAATCCATAGTGTAAAATACGATATGACCATGCAAATGCAAGTATACGTTTATATTAGATTTTTCATAAAAGTAGCCCTTTGCTGTCCTTACTGTATGCAGCCAGATTGTAACATAAGAGTGCCAAAGGCCACTGACATCTTTTGAGTGGGTAAGAAGTAGCAATAAGTTTCTACAATTGCAAAATCTTTACCAATTTTTTTTCTCACCTTTGGATTATGATCTTGACACCTAAAATGAGGGGAGAGTGCTAATTCACTTTACATTATCATTAGCACATTGAAGCCATGGCTGTTTATGTAATACTTCCTCATTAATAGTGGCCTGTAAGATGGTATAGGCTTAGTGCTTGGCACTCCACATGATTGGTTGGCAATCATTTTGTATAATTACTCACAAAATGTCACACTCAGCCAGAAGGATTTCAAAGTGTATAGGGGTGGCTCTTTATAGGCCAACCCTTCTCTTTTGGTATTGTCAATTCATAAAGCCCATCCAATCAACATTTACTGATAAAGTGTTTATAGAGTCCTCAAATGGGACTATTGGGATATTTTTCTTTTATGATGAGTTTCAAAGTGTAAGTATCATATAAGAACGCTGAGAAGAGACTACAGAGGCGAGGGCATCTTAACATGTAATAACACTAATAAAATATGGGAAACCAATTAGAACAGGAGAGATAAAACTAAAAACATCAAAAACACACTTTAAAAAAGAATTTTCCCTAAATTTCCTATCTCAGTCTATGTGTTAGAGCTTTTATATGTACTTGCTGTAGAATTATTACAATGTATGAACAAAATCTCTTAGTACCTATGTGAAAATATACTTTATAAATGCACAAATTTCCCTAAAAGGTGTCATTAGGAGCCACTGCTGTCCATGAAAATGCCTTAAGCTATATGCTATCTACCTACTTTGTAAATGAATTTCCCTGTTTTGATATTATGTTTGGTAGAACTTTATAAAATGACATCTTTACATTTTCCTATATAAAACTAAGTTCCATAGAGAGGACATAGACCTTTTTGAAATATCTTTTTAATTGTACATAAAGGATATTACATTTCCTTCCATTTTTGGCAGTAACGTTGAAAAACCTAAAAATTTACTTAAAATGTATCCCACGACAACTACATTTTTCATAAGGAAATAATTGTGTTCACTTCTATATTAATCTTAAATTATGTAGAATTGTTATACAGTACCTGCACTGGTAGATCCAATTCCTGTGGTTAAGACGGACCTTGGGGTAATCTTCGCTGCATATTTAAGGAATTGTGATTTCCCTGTGCCAGGATCCCCAACCAATAAAAGGTGAGATTCCCCTAGAAAAAGTAAATGTAAAAGTTCAAAAAATCTAAAAGGATCTATGAATAACATACAACTAATAAAGAAAGTAGACCATATGAAATGCCAACACATTTTATGTGGTATTTTTAATATATTTTATGCAAGGCTTTTCAAGGAAGGAACTAACTAGAAAATCTTTAGAAAAGTTAGCTGTCACAAATATAGCAATTTTGATTACTGAATGTAACATTTAAAATTTAAAATCTTTTAATAGAGTATGTGCTATTTCCAGATGCTTAGGCCCATGTTCAACATTTTAAAAATCCTTGACTTATAAAATCCTTGACTTATAAACTTTCTGATTGTATCTATTTTTAAATCCAAACAACAGTGATTAAAGCTATCCATACAAGTCATATAAGGCTTTATTCTATTTTTTAAAAGTACTTCTAAATGTTGAGGACTTTTTAAAGTGGTATATATATATATATATATATATATATATATATATATATATATATATNTAAAGTGGTATATATATATATATATATATATATATATATATATATATATATATATATATGTATGTATATATATATATGTATGTATGTATATATATATATATATATATATATATCCATTATGATTATATTAACTGAATAAAAACATTTTTCACTTATATAAATTTCAATAGCTCAGTGGAATATCTACCTTAAAATGACCATGTACTCAAATTTCACACTTAACAGAAATGGACACATGCCAGTCCTAAGGCAGATATTTTCACTGGACAAACCAGTTTCTTTAGTAATAAGTATTTCCTAAATACATTAGTAAGATACCATTATTTAAGCTCAACATTTAGTAAAGTGCCTTGCAGATAGTAGATGATGGAAACACAGTTTATAAAATGCTTCTGTCTGTCTGTTTCTGTGCTCTGTGGTTTTAGAGTTGTACTACTAGCATGGCTTAGAGTATCAGTATTTTAGTGTGTGGTTTAACTGGTTAACAGCTCTGTGGATGTGTCATGCTTGCTAACAGGAGCTTTCTGCCATCCAGATAGTGTTGCACGCTTAAAGCAGTCTGTGCTTCAAGTGTGACCTACAGCAGCAACTCCTGGCAGATGGCATATTTGCTGTCTACCAGCAGGAGAATCAGCAGGCAGATGACTGCATAGCAGTTGACAGTCACAGATGGAAACCAGCATGGAGACATTAAGACACACACACACTCTCTCTCCTTCTCCCTTCAAGAGAGCTAATTAGGCTTGTAGTATATAACCACTGAAAACTTAATGATTTCTTTCATCTTTCTGGAATTAGAGAAAGTAGCCTCTGGTAAATATGGATATAGACTAAGTATGAAAAACCCAATTAGAAACTACATTTAGAAAATAGACAGCTCTAGAGGCAGCTTTTAAAATTAATTTCTTGAAGTTAGTATCTTAAGTAATAGGTTTTATTTGGGCATTTTCAAACCTGAGTCATTATAACTCACCCTCCATCAAGCAGGTAAGGGCCTCCCTTCCCCTCTACATGTTACTATTTCTCAGAATGTATCAGTAGGTACTGACCTCTAACCCTTGTTCCTGCAGCATCAGTTCTTTGAATTCCACCAGCCAGTACCATGGCCACAGCAAGCTTCACTAGATACATCCCAAACACTTGAGGACACAAGCTGGCCAATATTTCATTCCTCCCTGGGAAGTGAGAAAGGTCAGAAGTTATTTCCTAGGACCTCAACCTGAAATCTCCCTGGCCTGTAGCCATTTTCTTATAAGTACACTATTTGTTCCAATCTAAAATGATAAAGAAGGCCAAGTCAAGTAAGAAAGAGAATGAGGAGCTTTGTTTAGATTCTGCTTTTGTTTTTCCGTTTGGTTTTTGACATGGTCCTGCAAGGTAGCCAAAGGTGGTTTCAAATGTGTACTCCTGCCCCAGTTTCCCAAGGGTTGGGACTACAGGTCTAGGCCACCATGCTGCACTGACCTTGTTTAGGTTTCACAGTTAGTATCATGAAAAGAAGACTGGTTTCAGTTTCTATAAATGTGTCATACTGAATAAAAAAGGGACTTCTTTTTCTCTTTCAACTTGTAGCTATCAAGCCAGCACTATTCCTTAGCACAATGCAGCCTTGTTTTCTGGAAATGTCACTAAAATCACCCCACTACTTAGGTAAAGAAAAATAGCCTCAGAAATGAGGCACTGTAATAACTAGTATCTTCTATAGAGGTAAGCTGGAGCTGTGGAGCTTCTGAAAGAAGGAAAGTTAATTCACCTTGCAAGTTGACTTGGCATGTGTTCTTGATTGTTTGAGAAATTGTTTTATTTGGAATAAGTTACTATGGTATTAGTATATTAAGATCACTGCAAAATAGAACTCCAACAATCCCAGGTGAAGACCTTGAATTCCAATTGTGTGTTTTAAATAAAAGCAACAAACTTGGGCATCATTTTAGTGTATTCATAAAGTAAATATTTCATCCAGTCACTGGTCTCATCAGTCAACAAGATTCCAACGAGTTTTCCTTGAACCTGTTCATGCTTTATGTACAAAGACTATTTGTAATGAGTTAATCTTTTAGTTTGGGGAATAGAACCAACCACTGAGCTACTTCCTATCCTGTAATGGCTCAACAATGACTCAGTGGCAAGTACCCAATGGTGGTGAGCCCTTGAACAGCAGGAATAGCAAACCCCTTGATTAAACGGAAGCCAGAAGGATGATGTAGAAAATGCTGAAGGTGTATTACTAATAGAAGGACTTTCCTTTCCTACACAGAAAGCCTAGAGAAAAGAGGTCAGTGCTTTAAGCCAAGAAGACTTGAGATTCTGATTAAAATCCAAGGGTTACACATTAAAAACAGAATGGACCTAAGAACCAAGTTTAAGAGTAGGTAAGGTGAGCCAGAACTATCACATGCTGGCAGAAGCCACACTCCAGTGGTAAAGGGCACAGGGTCAGAGTCTAGCCTAGACATACGTCCCAGTGCTTATCTTGAGCAAGAGCCTCTACTTTTCTGCTTTACTGTCTCTCTCCCTTCTCCATGGCTTTGTAATGGATCATGAAACATTCAATCCCTTCCTAGTTTCTATTTTCAGACTATGTTCTTATAGTGTCTGGCCGAGCTTCCTCTCTACCGTTACCTTGCAGAAAACCTTTCTGGTATAAGATAATCAAATCAGCACAGTATGAATTCAAATGATCCAGCAGACCCAAGTACTATGCTTGGGGTCCCATCAGTCTCCACAGTTTCAGGAGACAAATCAAAACCCAAGAGAAGCAGCACTGGTTGCAAAATAGAGATGCCCTTTGGATGCAGCTTCTCTTCTCCACTCCTGCAAGATGCATATACAACTTCAAAATGGTCAAATATACAATATACCAGTATCTACAACCTGAAGAGGGGAGTTCATTCATACTAAGAAATGTTGCCTGAATTTCACGGTGTCTTCCTAAGTTATAAGGTTATTATATGTAATTCATTATTTATCTGACAAATGAGTTGCACAGCTACAACTTCCTAATTACAGGACAGATCTTCAGTCATCAGCACAGGGACTTGGGAATATCCAGGGCAGAGTGCGGTGTAATGAAGGCAGATGAGCTGTGGCACTGGAATGGATAAGGAATGAACCTGACCTGAACCTAACAACAGTTGAGTTAAAAACTACACTGAAAATTGGATGATTTTTAAAAGTACTTGCTACGTGAAGCCCAGCTTAGAGAACTTTGGGCTCCTTTTTATACTTATTACATAAAAGGAAGATCAGGGAATGCTACGTATGTATTGTACGTGGAAGATTAAAAAGAAATCCCACAAAATAAAAGCAAACTGTTCATATATAGACGAATGGAAGCTTTACTTTGTAAAATAAATGTCTAGTTTGGCTTGTGACTTGAGAATAAAATAATATACGTTAGAATGGAGATATAAGTTTATTTTTCTTGAAACCTCCAAAGAAGAATGAAAACAGAATTTAATTCATGTTTTATATGTGTGGGTTTTTTTTTTCAATAAAAAAATAATAATTTCTAAACTCAAGGCTGTGGTGTGTTATGTAATACATCGAAAGCTCACAATGTTATGCTATAACGACAAATGTGTTCTGTCCATCGTCTCTCCATCAGTCTTTCCCTATTTTAAATCCTCTGCTAACACGGTCTTTATTTGGAAGTATGCTAGAAAACTATGTTCTTAATGCATAAAAGCCCGAGGACTGACCTGTGTTTAGTCCCCAGCACCCCCATGAAAAACTAGGCATGGTCACACATGCTTGTCATCCCAGTGCAGGGGAGATGAGACAAGTGTCCACTAGGCCTCACTGACCAGTGAGTCTAGCCTTCTGTCCAAGGCAGACAACTTGTTTCTGTGACTTGGGAGTAGGGGTAAGAAAATACGTGATGGCTCTTGAAGAATAACATAAGATTGACCTCTGGCTTTCAAAGGCACACACACACAAGAAATAACAAAATCTCAATGCCGGAAACAGACTTGAAGATATTGACTAAATGATACCCATCAACAAAGCCACACATCACCAAAGTAAGTCATATCCCATTTAACTACTGAGTTGAATGTAGTCCATTCTGATGAGACTTTAGCCCTTCATCACCAACCTGCAAAGGGGTCACTCTTATAGTATTCCCAGAAGTCTTCAAATTCTTTTCGAGTGTCCTCATCCATGACCATCCCTGAGGACTGCTCATTATTCACTTGGACATAGTTGGCTTTCAAGACAATCTCCACTTCACAGCGTACATCCCGCTGAAAGGGTTTCCACCGTTGCATTACAACCCCATAGATGGTGAGGTCATCTCCTAAGGAAAGCACCCAGGTGAGTCTAGCAGGAATATCATGCACAGTAAGATGGCACTGAAGCACTTGGCAAAAGACCAGAAATTAGAAATAAGCTGTCCATACACTTTCTGATTCCAAGTACATCTATCTGTTCATTCCAAAAGCGATGACCAATTTTAGGTTAAAACACACCCCAGATTCTCAGCCCCTAAAACAAATTGTTTCTGAATACATAAAGTCAATGTCAGCATTTAACAACAACAACAAAAAATCTTCTACATAATAAGCACATGATTAATACCCTTTACTGGGAATAGTGCACTAGATTATTTATCATTGTTATGTTGGGTGACATGTTCATTCTCTCAGAAACTAATCAACCAGAAACTGAAACCACATTAGCTTGGAATCAGGAAAGTAGACAGCCTAGTGCTGTCTGCATGTACTTTAGTTTCTTATGTGTTCTTTTTTACTTTTTAAGTACTTTACTCAGTCTGCTTTTCTCAATGAAGGAATGACTGGTAGATCAGTAGATAGTGACTCTACTTCAAAGCGTAAAATACTGGTCTCCGGTCCCAGGCCAAGGGACTGAAGTGCAGATGTGGCATCTAGGTTCTAGCACCCTCAGCCCTACCTGACATATCCTGCCCTCAACTCTGAACTTGCCAGCCCAGAAGCTGGACTGCTTTCCCCCAGAGGCTTTCTATAATCCAGACATTCTGGCCTTGCCTCGTCTCTCTCTGTGCATGCACCCTTTCTCTACCCCACTTCCCCCAATGGCGACTCCCCAGGCCTCAATCCTTGGGGAGAGTGAATTTGCCTGAGAGCAGCTTCCCAATAATCTTGCCTTTAATATAATCTGGCTTGAATTGGCTCATTCACCATTGGAGAAATAACTTGTCAGATGGTGCTGAACCCGAGAGGAGTTGAGTCCCCAGCCCAATGGCCTAGGTCTTTCCTTGCCACGTGGAGTCCTTTTCTCTTCCCCCATCTTTCTGCCAGATACATCATTTCTTCTGACTCTGTGAGAGAGTCCATTAGGATCCAGGACCCTCTGCTCTCTCTGCTGATTTGTGGCTGTGCCAGTGTTAGCCCCACCCAATCAAAGAACAGGTCTTTGTTTGGGGGGGGTAACCTTTGATACAGAGATGTCTTATTACACACCCCACCCCATAAACCATTAGATCACAGACTATCAATTGGGATGCCAATTCCATAGTGTTGGCATCTCCAGCAAATGCTGGGAAAATGGGTGCCACAGGATCGAAAACAAAAGTTTATTCAAATTGGTCTGAATGCCCTGTGTCCACTTCTTTGGAAACACCCCCTTTCCACTGAGCACAGGGATCCAGGTACAGTGAAGCCCCACCCTCTCTTCTCTCACTGCCCACTCTTACCTCCCTCCTGTCCTTGTGTGGCCCTGGCCCCGGCATCAGCTGCCAACTCCATGTGATTGCAACAGTGATGGTGAACGACCAGCCTGCTCATGTTAAATTGCTCAACTCTGCCTGTGAGGGGTTGCCATCTTGACTTTGGAATATGACTTCATCACCATCTTGCTTAAGGGCAGCAACATGTGACATGATCAGACCAGGGAAGCAGGTCTCCAAACAAATGATACTTTTGAATTGAAATAAATATATATATTTAAGATTTATTTAATGTATGTGAGTACACTGTCACTCCCTTCAGACCCAGCAGAAAAGGGCATTGCATCTCATTACAGATGGTTGTGAGCCACCATATGGTTGCTGGGAATTGAACTCAGGACCCTAGAAGAGCAGTCAGTATTCTTAACTGCTGAGCCATCTCTCCAGCCCATATTTTTATTTTTTACTTTTGTACTGTCTTGGCAAATAGTTTACAAGATTGTTCTATGTTTTCACTCTTTGAAAGATGGTTTATTTTAATATTACTTTAAAATTTACAACATTAAAAAGGTTAAAGATCACTGCCTTAAAAATATGTTTGCCTTGTTCTTATCTACCAGTAAGAACCAACTTGTTCCTTGGTTATTCCTTCCTGCCTGAGGAAAACCTATTCCTGGGAGGCAGATGACCATGCTTCTATGTTATGTTCTTGTAAGAGACCCTAGGTAGCTTCTAGGCACATTTACTAACCCCTGATGCCTGTGATCATACCATATACAATACAGCATGTCGCTTAACAAGTATTTAAGAATTTGTGACATCCAGTATTTTAGGAATATAAAAAAGGGGACCAAAAACATAACAAAAATTTCATAAATGTAATCCCCCCAAATTTCAGTCATCTTAAATGCAGAATGTTGAGTATATCTCAAAGCCAATCTTTATATTTATATTTTATATAAGAAATAACATCTTGCAGCAGGTAATTCTTCATGCCCAAGACTGCCATATGCCTTTCATTCTCTAATCTCTATGGGTAATGTGTAATCTCCAGAGCTTTTGATTTCCTGGAGAAGGGTTTGTTAGATACTAACCACATAAAAATGGTGGAGTTACTGTATGTATATACTATCAGGCACATTTCTAGCTAAATGCAACTTCATGCCAAATGCAGACAAACACAATAACTGTGTTTTACATATGTGTTTCCAAGAATTTTCATACACCTTTCAAGGTCAATCTAGAATAATGGCATTTTACTGTATTCCCTCTTAAAAGTTTTAGATAAAAATAACTGGAATAAGTTTCAATACATACTTATTTGAAACACCCCCTTATTACCTTCACTCTAATGGATTATACTGAAGTTCTTTCAATATTCATTAAATGAGGACCATAACGTTCAATATAATAGAAATCAATTTCTATAAACAGTGATTATATAGAAAACAGAGTATGGAAGAATGGCCAAGAATAACAATTTCATTAGGATTGGGTGTAAATCTTATTGCCACCATTCTTGGGCAAATTATCTGACTCAGTCATGATACTACAATGAAAATTAGATCATATGTATGTATATATGTGTATGTATGTATGTATGTATGTATATATACATATATATGTATGTACACATATAAATTAATGGAATCTCAACTTAGTAAGTATTACCTATTATTATACTAAAATTACCTTGCATTTGTAGAACATTTAAAAACACTTAAATACAAGCTGGGCAGTGGTGGCACACACCTTCAATTCCAGCACTTGGGAGGCAGAGGCAGGTGGATTTCTGAGTTCAAAGCCAGCCTGGTCTACGGAGTGAGTTCCAGGACAGCCAGGGCTATACAGAGAAACCCTGTCTCGAAAAACCAAAAAGAAGAAAAAAAAAACCCAAAAAACAAATACATAAATGGTTTCGTATGTGCAAGTACTTTTGAATGGCAGATTTATGTGATCATTGTAACTGTGAAGTTCACAGAAACAGAACATTCACTTAAAGGTTTTGTATTTTCTTACAGTTAATATGCACACTATTCACGAAGCTACAGTTCTTTCACTTAAACAGTGCACTCTCTGTATATCCCTTTCCCTTCCCCAGCATCTGGAGTCCTGCAGACATCCCCAGTCAGGTCCATCTGTTTGATCTTAGCAAAATTGTTAGCACAGCAATCCACTTCACTGCTCTGAGGAGTGTGAATTCCTCAAGGGCAAGGATTACATGCTTTCATCTTTTGATTTCTTAGGTTTACAGCTATGGGTAATGGTGCAAATATCTGTTAGCATACAGTTTTTACCTGTCCTTTATATGAAAGAAATATGGCTTAAGTTTTCAGTGTAGATATAATTCAAGTTCTATGCACTACAATACTGTTCTCTACTGAGAATATTGTTTTTCAAAACCTGTGACACTCGCTCGTGGTGTCATCAGCACACAATGGAGATAAACAATGACTCCTTTTGCTTAGGTATCAGTAAGATTTTTAGTCACTCATGACAGTCACATCCTGAGTCCTTTGACTGCCCAATCCATCAGAACCCTTTTAAGATGACACTGTTAAGCATGGTGCCCTGACTGAAGAGAGGGCTGGGTCAGAACTCAGTGACCTGGGTCTATGTTCTAGTCCTGCTGCTTAGGTCTTTACATGGAGTTAGGTAAGTCTAGTTCCTTGTCAGAAGGGACCGTGTGAGCAGCAGAAGTGTGAGCAGCGGAAGGCCGCTAAGCTCCAGCTCAGTTCTTCCTCCTTCCTCCCTCTCTAAGCCTAACTCTTTACAAGGTGACCACTCTAAGCCTAACTCTTTACAAGGTGACCACTTAATGCCCTCTGTCCCTTGTCAGTAACTTTGTGAGACATAAAAACAAATAATGACTGTTCAGACCCTCCTACACAAACTACCAAAGTTTAATCTTGCTGGCTACATACAGTAGCACCCATCTATAGCCCCATCTACTGGGGTGGAGGTAGATGGTGGGAGGGGGAGGAGTTGAGGACCACACAGACCCAAAACTAACCAGAGCAACACAGAACTGCCATCTCAAAAACTAAAAGGTAATTGCTTACCAGATTTGCAACTGTCAACTAGGTCATCTTCCAGAATAACCTTCATAGATCGTGGGATACTTCCAACAGACAGCCTTTGCACCTAGCATGCGAAAGATAAGAAAATGAGTGTGCTTCTGCTTCCATTCCCAAACATGGGGCACTTGACACTGCTTCCATTTCTCATACTATAATGTAGTTTGATTATTATAAGACTTAAGGAATTTTCATTAAAAATTATGACTAGTATCAATTTCAGAATTCACTAACACTAGCTGGGTGTGTTGGTATGCTCCTTTACCCCAGCACAGGGAAGGCAGAGGCCAGTGGATCTCTGTGAGCTCAAGGCAAGTCTGGTCTACATAGTTTCAGGAGAGCTGGGCTATGTAGTGAGACGCTGGGGAGAGAGAGAGAGAGAGAGAGAGAGAGAGAGACAGAGACAGAGACAGAGACAGAGACAGAGGATTCAGTAACACTAGGCACTAGAGAGATGTCTCAGCAGTTATAAGCTCTTCCCGTACTTCCAGGTGACCAGTTTCACACCATCTATTACTCCAGCTCCATATGACCTGCCACCCTCTGACCTCTGTGGGCATCCACACACAGAGATTCTTACACATGCACATACACAAAAATAAAACTAAAAACCAAGAATTCACTAAGGTAGAATAAAACTGTAACACCAAATATGGGGAATATTTCCGACTATAATCTACATTGTAGATGGTTAAAAATCAATACATATTCTAACAACTTATTTCTTTCATAATCTCTAGTCTGAAGACCTGGAAAACCAGCCAGTCCCTGGGATTACTCCTTAGTAACAGATCGCTGGCTTTATTCCACATAGACATGACCTTAGAAATGACTGGTTCCGGGCTGGAGAGATGGCTCAGCGGTTGAGAGCACTGACTGCTCTTCCGAAGGTCCTGAGTTCAAATCCTAGCAACCACATGGTGGCTTACAGCCATCCATAATAATGATGCCCTCTTCTGAGGTGTCTGAAGACAGTTACAGTGTACTTACATATAGTAAATAAATAAATCTTAAAAAAAAAAAAAAAAAAAGAAAAAGAAAAGAAATGACTGGTTCCCAAGTTCCCGTGAAGCTGGGTGTGGTCATAAGACTAAGTCCTGGCCAATGACAGGTACGCAAACATGTAATGGCAGGCTGAGAAGACTTGATTACATGGTAGGTTCATCTGACTATCATCCTTCCTTCCTCAGCCTTCTGACTAGAATACAGGTGTCATGAAACAGAAGCCACCATCCTAAACCATGCATCACCACAGGAATAGAAGGCAACTGTCAGGAATGGTGAAAAAAGCCTGTCACAGTGGCACATTTCTACAATCTCCATCTCAGCACTTGGGAGGCTGTGGCAGGATTACCGTGAGTTTGAGGTCAGCCTGGAATGCGTGCTGTGGCAGGGTATAAAGTGAAAGAAAAACACTTGATCTTTGCTATCATTTATCCAAGAGTGGGCCTGCCGTATTCTGAAGCATTCGGATGTCTACTCCTGAGCAATGCCTGCCCTCCCTGTTGACTGAACAGCACAGCAGACATGGAACCGTAAGAGGAACGAAGCATGCCTGTCTTACTCTTTTACAGGAATCTCACAGGAGAGGAAGCTGTTCTGCTGGCCGGGGTTGTCTCAGAACCGCACACGAAGCTACAGATAGTATAAGTCTATGCCCATGTTATTTTCAACATTCTTCGTGGGAGACACTGCTTTCAACGCACTACTTCCAGTGAGTGGTCTTAGTCTCGCTGCCACATCTTACACACACTGTTCTGAGTCAGAGGCATGAATTGTCATGATGGAGAGGTAGGGGACAGGCATATCAGAGTCCAAAGCACAGTGAGACTGAACATACAGTGTATCAGCAGAATGAGCCCAGAAGGGTCACAGGATGGGAAAAGTTAGAACTGTAAGGGCCAGCTTCAAATAGCATTTCTCAGAAGGTATTCCCACACATGGGTAGTGCCAGGCCTAGATGCTGAAGTGAGACCTATTTAAATAAAACAATAGAGGGATAAGAAAGGTGAAGTGTAAGAACTCCACACTGAGGAGCCTACATGCTGCCCTTGAGCTGCCTATCTCCTTAGTTATGTGATTTAAGGAAAGGAAATTAAATTCTTTATTTGTTAAAAACCAAACTCCCAATCTCTGTGTTTGCCAATGTTTGGCAACCAGTTAAACTGACTGAATTTTTATCATACTCCTAAGTGCAGCTAGTTTAGAATGCTTACTATAAACTTTTTATTCACTTATTTATTTTAACTTTACGTTATGGGTGTTTTATCTGTGCATCATGCACATGCAGTGCCAGCAGAGTCCAGAGGAGGGTGCTGGACCCTCTGGAAGTGGAGTTGCAGACAGCACTTTGTAGGTGCTGGGAACCAAACGGAGGTCCTCTGCAAGAGTGGCAGCAAGCGCTGTAATCCTCAGAGCCATCTCTCTCCTCCAATATCTACTTTTAATTTTAATACAACTCAGAGGTTCTAAAATCTCATCATCTAAATCTCCAGAACAGTGACTGCATGGTTTCTAAAGCCTACACTCCAGTACATTCGACAGCTCTGACTTGGATCTCCCATGGTTTCTAAAGCCTTCGCTCCAGTACATTCCACAGCTCTGACTTGGATCTCCCACAAAGGACAAGGCTCTTCATTTCCATTTTATATTCTCCGATGCCCGCCATCTGACTGGAGTAGAAAACATGTCCAAATCTGTTATTTTTTTCTCACTGACTTGATCATTTACCTGCTCCTGAATTTTGATTTCCTGGTAATCCCGACATCTGGCCGGAGATGAAGACAAGTCTGAGAGGCAAGTGAATTTTGAGGAGTCACAGCTGTCTAAGCTTGGACATGACGATGGCCGACTGAAGGTGTAATACTGCTCGAAGTCGGCCTTCACCACGAACACATGCTTGCATTTGTTACACATGTAATCCCGCTCGAACTCCAGGACCTTCACCAGACTCGTTCGGATCACTGTCCCAGTGACAGATAAGAAGTGTCCCACATCCTTGGTTTTAGGAATGTGTTCCCTGACCAGTTCTGGACAAACAGGCAAACCTAATGAAAAGATGGCATCAACTTACACTTTTGATAGCTGACTCCACAGAATGTTATTTCGTTCCCAGAAAATACTGTAGTAATATTTTAGGGGAGAAATGTTTGTCTTAATGTTTACTTTGCTGTATGTGTGGGGATAGATTCACATATGTAGAGACCAGATACTCTTGTACAGTACCTCTCTAAATTATTTATCCACAGTGTATTGTGTGACCAAGTCTCTCCCTCCATGGGACTGGCTGCCCAGCAAGCCTCAGGGACTCTCTCCTGTTTGCCTCCAGAGTGCTCGCTACCACACCCAGCGCTATACCTGGATGCTAAGGATCCAGACACAGGACTTTATGGCTGGACAGGAAGCACATGACCATGTTTGTGTTTTACTTTAAAAAAAAAAAAAAAAAAAGAATCAGATCATCAACCCAATTAAGAAAACAAGTACAGATCTCAGACAACAGAAAGTGGTGGAATCTTTTGAAAGCACATCTCTAGAAACTACCAACGGGGCTAAGAAAGATGGGCTCTCATGAAGACAGTCTCAGGGGCACAGACAAAATTCTGCCACCTGACACGCAAAAGATCAACTTATTTAGTCATCACTCAGTGAACCGAAAGAGTAACAAGGAGCAGGATGACCAACAGGCCCATTTGCCTCAGATTTGGAATTTAAATATGACTGTTTGCAAGCTTTGGTTTGTATGGAACTTTATCCACACTATCTTTTTATCCTTTCAAAAACAAGTGGTTTTCAATACTTAAAAAGAGGCAACTAAAAGGTTTGAATATGCCAAAGAAAAAAATATGCAAAAACCACGAGCCCAGCTAAGCCACACCACTGGGGTGCAAAGTTTCCAGTCCTGCTAGTCAAGGTTATCATTTTATCAGTAGTGTTTGCTCTCCTGGCTGATGCTGAAGAGTCATTCTAAAATTTAGTGGCTGAAAAATTGAGTAAGTATTGTTTGTCAGCCTGTTGGCTAAGATCAAGTATAAAACTGGTTGGCAATCTTTTGGATCTGCTGAGCTGTTAAGAAATAGCTATAGCAAGTATCACAGTGGCTTCAGTTTCTTAGGTCAGCACTCTTGGTCTGTTGATACAGCTACTCTGAAAGCCTAGCAACAGCACCAATAATCACAAGGTATCTTAGTGCTACATTCTTTCCAGTAGTGACAAGCGCCAACAGGCCCCAAAAACCTGGGCACTGTCCCGAGGCAAAAAGTTCAAGGAAACTCAGTCTCCTAGAATGGTAGCATTTTGTATTACGAATGCTCCAATGTCCTTGCTTTAGTGGGAAAACAGATCCATGTGCTTTCCCTTAATACCTAGCAGTGTTAGATCCTAGGCAGTCAGTCCTTGAGCTGACCCTGAGTCTAGGCAGCTAGTCACTGCCCTACATAGGAATTTACNACTCTCTAGGAAGAAGGAAGTTTGTGATCTAAAGAGGAACCAGGGTAGATACTTAGAACCATAGGTAGCAGAGTTACACCCATACACAAGTATTTACAATGGCCTAGGAGGAAGGTGGACTATAGGAACTATGGCAAGAGCATGTAGCCCTTGCCCCCAGCTACTGACTTTGAGCTGACTTTAGGTGGAGCTGTTTTGATTCCCAGCTGTTNACATTGAATGTTATCCCAGTTGGTTCCTGCCAGCCCTTCCAGGTTTGCATTCCTCTGTTCTGTGTAACTTCCCTATTTTCTTCTGTATAAATAGTCTGATGCTCAATTTGACAATTCGAATTCAGATACCACACTCTCTTGTATCCGTGTCTGTTTGTTACCCCACATTCCCCGAATCCTCGCTCACCTGCAACCAGAGACCCGTTCCCCGCAGATCAGGGACCCCAGAAAAGTCCGTCTGCGGCATCTTAAGATTACTGACAGGAAAAGTCAAATCAAATCAGGTTGGGTGTATGTCTATAATTCTAGCAATCTAAGGAAGCTGAGGCCATAGGGTTTCAAGTATGTGTGTGTGTGTGTGTGTGTGTGTGTGTGTGTATACATACACACATACATACATACATACATACATGGTTTTGTTATTTTTTTGTGGTGGTAGGGTTGAGGGGTGGTTGAGACACAGTCTCATTATATAGCTCTGCTATTCAGGAACTCAGTATAATCTTAAACTCAGAAACCTACCTGCCTGGCCTCTAAGTGCTCAGATTAAAAGTGTGTGTCATATAACACCTGGCTTAATACCCAGGTTTCTTGACAGCTGGTGGTGGCAGCACATGCCTTTAATTCAAGCACTTAGAAAACAGAAGCAGGTAGATCTCTGAGTCCTTAAGCCACCCTGGTCTACAGAGTGAGTTCTAGGACAGCTAGTCCTAGACACAGAAAAACCCTAACTTGAGATCCCCTACCAAAATAAAACAACAAAACCCCCAAACAAGCAAATAAACCAACCCCCCCAAAAACAAACAAACAAAAAGATTTCTTTCTCTTTCATATTATGTTGCTGGAATTTTATAATAAAAAGACAAAGGCAACACAACAATAAGCAAAACTGACAGCTGGGTAGTGGTGGCGCACGCCTTTGATCCCAGCACTCGGGAGGCAGCGGCAGCGAATTTCTGAGTTCAAGGCCAGCCTGGTCTACTGAGTGAATTCCAGGACAGTCAGGGCTACACAGAAAAACCCTGTCTCAGAAAAACAAACAAACAAACAAAAACAAAAAACAAAAAACCAAAAGCAAAACTGACAATTTGCAACAAAATCTTCATAGTATCTAAAAAGCTGGGGTATAAGGCATGGAGGCCTGGCCTCTCACACATACACACCCACATGCTGAAACACACACACCTCCGTGCACACACACGTGCACACACCACCAAGAATTCAACAAGCATGTACCAAGTTCCTGACAGCTGAGCAGCACGCCCCTCACTGTGATCTTGTAAAAGAGTTCTGAAGGCCACAGGGGCAGGGTCTTCTCTAAGTCATACATTATCAATATTTTACTGATAGTAGTCACACAAAGATGTTGAAGATTACAATTTTATGTTGTAATACACTGATGTCTTCATATTCCCTCCCTCCCTGAGGTTGGCATGGCAAGTATCCTATGCCCAGAAGACAATTATTATTCTTTGCCATATAGAAGATATGTACTTTAAACATCAATTATTTTTTAAAAATTCCTTTTAGATTTATTGTGTGTGTGTGTGTGTGTGTGTGTGTGTGTGTGTATGTATGTGCGCACGCACGCGCACACACATGCACAGACACTTGTGATAGTGTGCATGTGGAGGTGAGAGGACAACTGGTAGGCTCAGTTCTTTATAAAAGAACAAACTCAGTCTACCAACCTTGGCAGAAAACACATTACCTGCTGAGGCACAGAATGACAATTATTTCTTAGTGCTCTGAGTCCCATATGTGTTTCAGTTTATCTAAGTCCTCCCAGAATATTACACGCCAAAACAGACTCCTATGACTTACCTGATATCCTGGCATGAAGATTCTGCTTCATAGATAAGCCCTCGGGCTCAGGAAGGGACTGCAGAATTGCCAAGGCTGACCTGCGAAGTGCACTGTCAAAGACTGTTAGTACTTCATTGGGGAACACGGTGAAATAGTCTCCGATTTCCATGTTGGTCTCGAAAAGGGTCATAGCATTAACCACAACTGGGTAGTGAGCATCTTCATCTCTCTCTTTCAAGATCAGAAGAATATCGTTCTTATGGTACTCTGAAACGTAGGACTCAAACACCTGCCCCACCAGTATGACCTGCTCACTGTTCATCTTGAATGGAGGTTACTAAAAAGAAAGAAAGGACGGTATCATACCTTTGCTATTCAAGCTTTGCTCACAACTTACCAAAAAGATCCTTTGCTTACAACCATCCCAGCTTTGGGTCACACAGTACTCATAAAATATCTGAATTCAATCTTACCTAGAGATGAATTATCTATTGTAGTTATGTAAAATGTGCTTAAAAAAAAATCAGTGAAGTTGCTAGGCCAATGAGATGCATGCCTGTAATTCCAGCACTCAGGAGGCAGAGGCAGGTGGAGCTCGGCGAGTTCTAGGCCATCCTGTTTCTACAAACACAGTTCTAGGACAGCCAGGGCTATGCAGAGAAACCCTGTCTTGAAAAATCAAAATCAGTGAAGTTGAGGCCACAGGGGAGGCTCAGTGTTGGCAGCACAAGCCTAAGGACCCAAGCCTGGATGCCTGGGACATTCTTAACCAGCCGGACAGTAGCACACACCACATATGCAATTCCAGTGTTACTACTGTGAGATGGGTGGTAGAGATGGGACTAGTACCCAGTAGCTGAAGCTGCCAACTATCCTAGACTATACAGTGCAGCTGCAGAAACAAGAGAGCTCACGTCTCAAAGTGGCAGGCAAAACCAATGCCCTAAAGTCTCTTCTGACCGCCGCACAGATGTTATGGTATACATGCACCCATACTCTCACAGATGTTATGGTATACATGCACCCATACTCTCACAGATGTTATGGTATACATGCACCCATACTCTCACAGATGTTATGGAATACATGCACCCATACTCTCACAGATGTTATGGTATACATGCACCCATACTCTCACAGATGTTATGGTATACA
>NC_034598.1:19403892-19410828 GCF_900095145.1 Mus pahari
CACACACACACACACACACACACTTTTATTTGTGTGTGCACAAATAAAACAAAAAGAAAAAATCAAGAGGTTCTTCCTGATGCAGCAGCCATCTTAATTCCAGAAAATGACAAATTTTAAAGAGGAGAGATTCTGTTCTGTGTTCTCCAAGCCCTTTAGAAAACATAGAGGTGTTTTGTTGGCCATATACATGCAAATCTACAGGAGAGGTTTTAGACATTAAGGAATTGGGTGCTGTTCCAAAGAATGTCCCATAAACACCACTGTGGCAAAAGTGGGAGAGATTACAGTGTCAGCATACTGATGGCATTGCTGTAAACATACAGATTAAAGGTAAGGTTCTTTCCAGGATTCGTGTGCATTCTGAACATCCTGAGTCCTCTAAGAGCCAGGGGGCCAATGAGAGAGGCACCTGGGTTCAGCATGAGTCCCACTGCACGCAGAGAAGCATGCTGTGCGAGGTCTTGGCAAGGAGCCTGTGCTGGTAGTCCCTATTCCCTGGGAATTCACGACTTAATGTACACAAGCATATTACAGACCCTGATTGTACAGTGTTTTCTTAAAAACAAACAAAAAGATAGTGAAGTTAATTTTAATTCGTGGAATTGGTTGATAGTGAAACGTATTAAACAGCACAAAATATTCCTCATGTTTTCCTCAATCTTTCTCCTCGCTAGCCCTTTATTAATATATTATAATTTATATGTGATCTGTAGGAAGTTTTAGGCCTCCCCTCCCTCATCACTGCCTTTAGTGGCTTTTTTTGAGGCCATCTCTGCTGGGCAGGCTGTCTTGGCATTTATTATGTAGCCCAGGCTGGATTCGAATTTGCAGTAATTCTCCTGCCTCAGTTTTCCAAGTGCTGGGACTACAGTCATGTATCATCACCATCATTATCACACACACACACACACACACACACACACACACACACACACACACACACACAGCTTCATACACAAAGCATACCATTAATCAGATTGATAGTTCTAACATGACTAGTGACTTGTTTTAGGATTATACACTGTAGTAAGTTTTGTTTCCTGCTTTCTCTTATTAGCATAGGGAAATGATGGGCTTCAGTAAAAGCAGGTGTTAAAGGTGTAGAAAAGCTAGGCAAACTGACAAAAGAAGGGAGCATTAAGTTTTGGACAATAAGACTGCAAAGAAATATTATATATACTTTACTTCACTTATTTGACTCTCTGAGCAAGCCTTTCTTTCTCAAAAGTGTATTTACAAACATAGGGAGTCTACCTCATGTTCATATGTACAGTCATGTCACAAATCCTAAACCTGATTCTTTCTCCAATTCCTAATGTCTACCATGCACAAGCCAGTCTCCTCACAAATGAAAGAAAAAGCACAGTAAAAGGTACCAGGCCCTTGGAGAGCCAAGTGACGATCTAAACCAAACCATTCCAGAAGGACTAAAAAGGTGATGTGAGTAAGAGTGAGAGGAAGGTTCTGGACAGACAGCACAGAGCTAAGAGCACTTGCTGCTCTTCTAGGGGACCTGGATTTGGATCCCATCACCATGACAGGAAGGGCATCACATGACAGGAAGTTGTCTGTAACTCTAGTTCCAGGGGATCTGATGTCCCTAGACATGTGCTGCACAGAACATTCAGGGGCACACACACACACACACACACACACAGACAGAGATCGAGAGAGAGAGAGAGAGAGAGAGAGAGAGAGAGAGAGAGAGAGACAGAGAGACAGAGAGACAAAGACAGAGAGAGACAGAGACAGAGACAGAGAGACAGAGACAGAGATAGAGACAGAGACAGAGAAAGACAGAGAGAGATTTTCAATTGAAATGAGCTGACAAGTACCAGAGAAGAAGCCATGAACCGCCCTGGAGATTCCATACTAGCTCCAAGCACCTTAGCAAAGGTGTGGTTTATATTGGACTTACTTTATTTATATAACATATATCATCCTCTATAAATACTATGCCTGAAGAAGACTATATATAGTTCAGTTAAAGTTCAGTTTGGTATCCCTTAGGTGGATCATACTGGATACTGATTCTGCCTTCTCTGAACACCTGCTCAGCTGGGAGGTATACAAGTATAAAGTTGCATCACACTTAAGCCAAGAATACTGACAATTACAGGAGGCTAGTATGAGATTAAGAGAGAAGTCATTTTTTCAGAGAATCAGTGAAAGTAAGCCAACACTAAAATACTAAGCAACTTGGTTTTGGTTAGGTAATAGCATAATCAATCAGCCAAGAGTAAAAAGGAGATTATTTGGATCATAGTACTTCATGATGTGAATCTTTGCTGGAAAAAAAAAAATTACAGCACTACCCTCAAGAGTGACCAAAGGAATATCTTTACGATTTAACAAATACAAAGTGAATGTAGAGCAGGAATGTGAAACAACAATTAACAACATACCCAACTCCAACAGAGCAGAAAGAGGGCGGGCAAAGAATTTTAAATTCCTAATAGGGGCAGGTTAAATTTTTGTCTAGTTAAGCCGGCAAATAACAGTGTTAAATGGGACGATATTTTTTAAAAACAGCTTTTGCTTCTTTGTTTTGTTTTGTTTTCTTCCAACATCCGTGCAATTAGACAAGTTTGTCACCCTATAAACTCAGACATCCCGATACAAACTTAAGTCATTTATTGTCTGGGGAGACGATGGTTGTACAACTATCAAATTCTCTCTCCTCTTGCCTCTGGCATCCAAACAAATAAAATGGCTTTGCTTTATTGCATACTATCCACTGCAAGGTGGCGCCAAAAAGAGCAGTTTGGGGATAGAGCCCTGCCCCTCACCCAGGCTCGCGTAACCCCGCCCCTCGGGAGCTGCGGCCACGCCCCGTCGGGGGGAGCGCGTCTCAGTCCCGCGTTGCGCGCCATTCGCGGGTGCGCGCTCATTGCGCGCCTCCAGGCCGCCCGGAGAGCGACAGCCCAGCGGAGGGACGGTTCCCAAATGAGCTTCTAGTCCACAGGTGGCTGGCTGTGGCCTCCCAGTCCCGCGGGGAGTTTAGAAATTAAAGGTTGCGGACGAGACCTGACGCTCACCACGGGAGGGAAACGATCCCCGGGACCCGAGGCTGCGGCGATCACTTACGGGCTCAGCACGCACTGTCTTGGTCGCCGGGACCGCGCTGCGGCCGTGGTCACCCTAGCCCGGCCCGCGTGGCGTTGGAGGGGGCGGGGCGTGCGCGCGGCCGCTCGAGGGGCCGCCTTGCGCGGGGACGCGCAGGCCTCTTCGCGCCGCTCTCGCCCGGCCTCCGAAGGACTCGTGCTTCCCGCGGACCCCGAGCCGCGCACTGCCTCAACTTTCCGGGCTGCTGGGGCTTCTTCCGGATGCGGACGCAGGCGGGCGCGCGCCACGACCGGCGCTGGAGTCTGCGAGCCGGAGGCGGGAGCAAGGAGAGAGGCGGGACTCGGGAAGCTGGGGGCGGGGTTTGGGCGGGACAAGACGTCTGAGGGGCGGGGCTCGGAGATATGGGGCGGGGCTTGAGCGGGACACAGCCTTCGAGGGCGGGCTTAGGGCGAAGTGGATAATTCAGGCAGGCAGGAATTCCGCGGCTGGGTATTGGGCAAAAGCGGGGTGGAGACTAGGGCGGAGAGACGGGGAACCCTGGAGACGTATTAGGGTGGGGTGTGGGCGATCTGGGACTCGACTTTGATTTGCATCTTCAGGTATCTTAGAACACATGTGATTTTGTTTTTTGGTTTTTGTTTTTTGGGTTGGCGATGTATTTAAGGAATCTGCCTATTGCCACGTCACAATATTTTCTATTTAGTATAGTTCTCTGATTCATTTCGAGCTAAATTTTATAAGTGGTGTTATGGTTTTGTGAAGTCATTTCTACTTTAAATCCTCAGACCGCACATCTACCTATCAGCAATTTTTATTAAATCAGGCAGCTGAGGGCAAAATTGGATATAAGAAATTCATTATCTTGACCCCCAACTCAGCTTCAGCAAGAGAGTCACATCAGCACGTGCTGCCACCGTTCATGTTCCCTGATCTCAAAATGTCCCTAGCTCAACTAATAAGTGTTTTTTCTGAACTTCAAATTGTTCCTGAAGACTTTCTACATCAGAGACACTAGCAAAAACATCTTTTTAAATTTTTTTATTTTTAATTTTTATTAGATATTTTATTTACATTTCAAATGCTATCCCGAAAGTTCCTTATACCCTCTCCCCGACCCTGCTCCCCTACCCACCCACTCCCACTTCTTGGCCCTGGCATTTCCCTGTACTGGGGCATATAAAGTTTGCAAGGCCTAGGGGCCTCTCTTCCCAATGATAGCCAACTATGTCATCTTCTGCTACACAGGCAGCTAGACACACTAGCTCTGTGCATACTCGTTAGTTCATATTATTGTTCCTTCTATAGGGTTACAGACCCCCTCAGCTCCTTGGGTACTTTCTCTAGCTCCTCCATTGGGGGCCCTGTGTTCCATCCATAGATGACTGTGAGCATCCACTTCTGTATTTGCCAGGCACTGGAATAGCCTCATACAAGATAGCTATATCAGGGTCCCTTCAGCAAAACATGGCTGGCATGTGCATTAGTATCTGGGTTTGGTGGCTGATGATGGGATGGGTCCCCAGGTGGGGTAGTCTCTAGATAGTCCATCCTTTTCTCTTAGCTCCAAACTTTGTCTCTGTAACTCCTTTCATGGATATTTTGTTCCCTATTCTAAGGAGGAATGAAGTATCCACACCTTGATCTTCCTTCTTCTTGGTTTTCTTATGTTTTGCAAATTTTATCTTGGGTTTTCTAAGTTTCTGGGCTAATATCCACTTATCTGAGTGCATATCTAGTGACTTCTTTTGTCATTGGGTTAACTCACTAAGGATGATATCCTCCAGATATATCTATTTAGCAAAAACATCTTAATCTAGCTTCACTAGCAATTTTAGTTTTCCAAATGCTTTCTAAAGGTGACAATCTACAGCTCTAAGTTCTTTCCTAGATTGGTTGAGTCATTAATCTGCTTCAGCAGCAGTGCCTGAGAGAGATCAAGCACCGTTATTATGACTGCCAGTGATCTTGCCCAGTGAGGGACTGGAAGCCCCCTTAGAATTTCCATACAATTCTTAGATTCAGAGGGATGTGAGGGCAGCAAGCAGAGCAGAACTCCATAGCAGCATGCCGTCCTCAGGACACGCGGTCTCCAGAGCTCTGCCTGTCTGAGGAGACCCACCATGGTGCTAAACAGTGGGCTGCATCCATGATTCTAAAGCTCTTTGTGGTTCCTTCTGCGTGGTCCTCAACACAGAGCCAAGAAAACAAAACCAAGAAAGGTTCCAGTGCACTTGAAGAACCATATCAAAAGTGCCTGCAGCCAGGCTTGACATTACTAGACTTCATTCCTAGCACAGGTGGATCTTTGGTTGTTGAGGGCCAGTCAGGTCTACATAGTTCATTCTAGACCAGCTAGGGTATATAGAACTGTTTTAAAACAAATGACTTAAAGTACATGGAAAGAAACCATACTTTCCATTGAACTTACTAAAGTCTGATTAACTGATTAGAATTTGATTGTGAAGATAGGAATAGGACAGCTTCAAACCCTAGTTTGCCTTAAGCCACCTTTAAACTCCTTAAAAAGTATTTCTGGCCAACCTTTTTGTCTGGCTGAATAGTCTTGTGACTAGCTGGTGAAGCTTTTTTGAATGCATTTATTTATTATTTTTAATTAGGGGTATATGTGTGTCTCTCTGTGTGGGTGTGTGCATGTGAGTGCAGTTTCCTAGAGAGGCCAAAAGAGGGCGTTAGGCTGGTGCTGGAGAAACAGACAGTTGGATGTTCCCTGGTACTGGGTATCAAACTTGGGTCCTCCAGACAGGCAGTGCACGCTCTCAACAGCTGAGTCATCTCTTAAGTCCCTTCTGGAATGTATTAACACTTCAGACCACTAGCTTCCCCCAACTCAAACATTAGGAATGTCACACAATAGCATCCGAGGCCTTTAGCAGAGAGTTCCAAGCTGTGTTGTAATCTCCTCTTCTAGTTTCCTTTCTGCTGTTGAAAAAAATATCCAGGCCAAAAGCAACTTTGAGGGAGAAAGGGTTTATCTGACTTACAATTCCAGGTCCTCATCCTTCACTGAGGAAAGTCACAGCAGTCACTTGACAGTACACCTGCTATTCCATCCAGAATTAACTCTGACCCAAGAATAAACTTTCCAGCCAAAGAAGTGTGGCAGGAGCCATGGGAGATGCTGCCTGCTGAGTGGCTTACAAGCCAATACTCAGCTAGCTTTCTTATATAATTCAGGACTACTCACCTAAGGATGGTACTTCCTAGGGCTGGGCCCTCTTTTTACATCAGTTAAGAATACAGTGTCTCAAAGACATTCCTACAGGTCAATCTGATACAGACAGTTCCTCAATTCAGACTCCCTTCTGAGCTGGATGTGCTGGCAAAGGCCTTTAATTCCAGCAGGTTGAGTTCAAGGCCAGCCTGTTCTATAAAGTGAGTTCCAGGACAGCCAGATACATTTCAACAAAACAAAGCAAGCAAGCAAAAACAAACAACAAAACAAAAGAATCTCTTTTCTGAGGTAATTCTAGGTTAAGGCAAGTTGACATTTGAAATTAAGCAGTACACCTGTATCATACATTGGTTCCATCTTAATGATCTTATGTTCCTATAAAACCTTCACGAAACTGTTAGCACACTGGACCACAGAAGGGGAGCAACTGGACCGTGGCCACTCATCGTTCGTTACAGGATAAATTGTTCTCTCCTTTGAGGTGGGAGTTGTGGTTTTGAGTCTACAATGAATAGAAGTACTATTTTTTTTTGAGACAGTCTTGTTAGGAAGCTCACAATAGCCTCCAGTCTGTGGTCCTTCTGCTTCTCAAGTGCTAGGATTACAGGTGTGAACCACCATAAATGGCTAATAGAACACTCGAGTCTTGTTACACACACACAGAGAGAGAGAGA
>NC_034598.1:19410916-19457368 GCF_900095145.1 Mus pahari
AGAGAGAGAGAGAGAGAGAGAGAGAGAGAGAGAGAGAGAGAGAGAGAGAGAGAGAGAGAGAAGCAGAGCTATTAACCTGCAGAAGAACATGACCTATAGTGAGCTGGGCAGTACAACTGATACCCAGGCCTATGGTAATGGCAGTTGAGTTGTGAACATTCCATCTTGGAGAGAAGAGGGGACTTAAGACCCACAGAAGATCTTTGCTTCTCATTCCAGTCACCACTCTCTCCTACCCATCCTCATGAAAGCAGTTAAGAGATTTTTAAAAATGACTTGGAGTGATACATTTTAAAAAGTTTAGAATTACATGTTTTTTTTTTTTTTTTTTAATTGTGGTGGATCCTGGGGCTCAAACTTAGGCAAGTCAGAGAACAACCTGTAAAGAGTCATGGGTTTGAACTCAGGTCCAACAAGTACTCTTGACACTGAGCCACATCCCATGCGTGGGCCTTTTGCGTGGGCTTTTCTGTGGTGCAAGCTTCCCCTGCATTAACCATCTCATGTGATCAACTCCAAATAAATTCATTTGGGAAGTAGATTTGGTAGAGTCTTTGGTCTATTGCTTCCTTCCCTTTTGGGATGAAGAGACTTTTTTTTTTAATGTCTCTAAGGAAGTCCCAGGACAAGCCCGTTTTGATTGCTGCACTGATCTGAAGCTCGCGCACAGCACTGCAGCCATCAAAAGATTTGTTGACAAGAGTTCACAGAAACTACTTATTAGCAGGTAAAAGTGACTTAACATAACTAACTTTTTTGGAGAAGTCTACTGATCTTAGAGTCACCACAAAGTATTTGGCTAAGGTGGACTAAAGCTTAAGTGAAATGTGGGGCAGGAGAGAGGGCTCGGGTGCAGCACTTGCTGCACAAATGTAAGGTCTGGAAGAGTTGGGGGGGTCTTAGGAACTCATATAATTGCTCGGAGGGCAGGGTCGTCCACCTGCAATTTCAGTCCTGGAAGGTGGTGGAAGGAGATCAGCTAATAAGGCTCGTCACCTCAGTGAACTCTAGGTTTGACTAATAAATTCTATAAAAGGGGGATGCATGATGATTCCTGACATCAACTTTAGGCCTCTTTATGTATGTGCACATACGTGCATACAGAAATACATGCACATAGACACATACACTCATAAAAAGTGGATTAAAAAAAACCAAGTATGTCATCTTATATGTCAACACAAACCATGCTACTATGAAAACTGGCAAGCAGGCATTTGTTTTGTTTTGAAGACAGGGTCTCACTATATAGCCCTGGCTGGCACTAATAGACCATGTTGGCCTCCAGTGCACAGCAATCTCAAGTGTTGAGATTAAAGTATGTGCACTACACCTGGCATAACCTTCCTTTTAAGACAAATTATAGTAGACCTTTTTTACATACCAACTTTGGCCCTAAATAATATTACTCATAGATACTAACTTTATTGAAGGTTTACATCTCATGTATCAGAATCAAAAAAGAAAAAAAGCTATAAACCAACAAGAATTTATGCTCTCTTTCTCTGTCTCTCTCCTCTCTCAACTCCCCTCCCCATGCCCTGAATAAACTCTATTCTATACTTAAAAAAAAAAAAAAAAGAATTCATATACTTGAAAGTACACAATTTACATAAATTTTTTTATTCTGGATTTATAAATGTTAACAATTATATAGTTAGAATTATACACAACAATGGAAGATAATAATAAATTCCCCTATATTGATATTAAGACTCTTGAAGTAACAATTTAAGATCATTAGTGCAGTAAAACTTATTGACAAGTCTTATACCTGGTATTAAAAAGTGTTTAAAGCACACTTGATAGAAAACAACCACGAAAAACATTTGTTCTAACAAAATTTATTATGCAGTAATTACAAAGATTAAGACTTCCATCTAAAATAAAAATAATTGTTATAATTACACACATAATATAGTACCTCAGAGAGTGATTCCAATAAATATCACAGGAAATACAGTGCATTTTCAAATCGGAGAGACAAACACTTTCTCATTCACAGTGTTTGATGTAGAAAGGCCTGTCCACATAATGATTCCTATGCAGTCATGCTCTTGGAACAGTCCACACAGAGCTGTGCCAGCAAAATTCAGTCAGAATGTGAAGTACCGGGCAAACCACTCCTGGCGCTGGGGGTCTGGAGAAGCCACCGGGGAAGCTTCACTCTGAGGAGGACTGAATTCATAAAAAGAGAGACATGTAGCCCAGGATTAAATGGTTTGCAAAGCAATGGGAAAGCAATGAAATACAAGCGTTGATTTCCACAACTGGTACCCCACGTCAGAACTGGATGTAAGGACTGGCTACTCTGCATTAGTGCTTCCTCTGAGACCAGGAGTTCCAGTGGCAGCTCACGTGAACTCTGTGACAGAGGAGCCACATCACAGCTACTCTAGGACAAAAAGTAAACTACTGGCAAAAACAACAGTCTCATCTTTGAGGTTTGAAAAACTGAGTGTTTGTGGGAGAGAAAAGCAAACAAAATAGTGTCCCCTCTTTTGGCAACTTTCCCCTTTAAAATTATCAGGACCTGGCACAAGGGGTTGAGTCTCATATATGTACTCTTCACAGTAAATCAAAGTATAGTTCTTTCTACTATTTGCATATTTACATTAAGCTTCCATCATTCTATCCGATACTTCAAAGAGCGCATTAAAGTCTCGTTTTCTTCCTACTTTGCAAGCTCTAACATCTTAATTCTATCTACCTAAGGTTCTTTGGGCTACTTAAGAAAACAAAAGCATCCCTACCGTCTTTGGGGGAATTACAAGGCACGCAACAATGTGTTATGGAAAGTCCAGCGGTCAAGTTCCTTGAGCTCATGCACATGCATCTTACTGATACCTGAACACACCCATGCACGGGAAACAAGCAACACAGAGTATTTAGCAGGAGACACATTCAGAGACAGCATCGACTATTTTTCATTGTCTTTTTTTTTTTACTCTTTAGTCATTAACTACATTAGAGATCACTTAGCTTAAAAACAGAAATATAAACCCCACTTGTAAGACTTAGTAGTGGGGTTATTAGGATTTAGAAAAAATAAAAGAAAAATTAACTTGAATAAAATAGTAATTTTTAATTTTAATCATTTAATGACTTAATAATTTCATTCCCTTCAAAATTTACTTAATATATTTAATCAACTTGGAGGCAACTTTAAACTAGAATTAGTTTAAAACTGGTTTGTTTCTAAATGTATTTGAATTTAACTACAGCATTAAGTTCTCAGAGCTTAATTTTCTTTTAATTTGGCCATATGTATATTTATGTTAGTAAGCCTGATAAAAGGAAATATATATGTAAAGCATTAGAAATGAAAAATTTAATAAATAAAAATGATTTTAAAGTTCTAAAAATTAAAGTTTGCACTAATAAAATCTTGGTAAACTATAAATATTAAAAATTCTTAGCACATGAATTATGTGAACTTTTAGAAAATTCACTACTGATAAATTAAAAATAAAGTCTTTGGACAATGTAAAAACAGAGTTTTCTAGATAGGTCATAAAACATTTTCAAACTATCTCATGTTATTTTTTTTTAATTTTTTTTTTTTTTAGTTTTTCTGAGTAGTGGATTTCTGTAATGTAAAAAGGGAAATTTCTTAAGTTAAAATCGAGAAGAAGGGAAAAAAAGCTACTGGTGAGACGTGGCTCACCTCAAAAATGTCTTGGGCTCTTTGGGTGGCAAAGGCTGTGGAAGAGGCTTGCTGCTGTTGAACTCAACATCATGGGCTGGAGAATTGGGAATGGGTTCCAGACGGGTAGGATGTCCATTGCCCATGCCACTGGGTTCCAGGGCACTTAGATTGGGAACACTCACAAACCTGTTTGCTGGTGACTTATCATTCTTCTTCTTTTGCTGCGTTAAAAATAACACACGTGAGAACACTCATTCCCTGCACAAGAGCCAACAAAGAAAACAGGAAGAAGAGGAAAGGTAAATTTGGTTTGGAAATTTTTTTGGAAATGTTGTGTCAAATTGTGATGTTAAAATTAACCAGTGTTACCCAAAGTGTGGTCTGGGGATCCTCGAAAGTGCTCGTCTACGTGGAATCCTCAAGGGTAGACATGCTACCAGGGCAGAGAGCACGGGGGAAGGGACATTTAGGAATGGGTCATCTCCAATCTCGAACCACACAGAGGACTAGGGGAAGACCAGGTCAGAGTATACGGTGTAGGGAACAGAGAGGTAGGAAGTTCCTCAAATACCACAAGGGTAAGTGGGTTTAGGCTAAACTTAGGAGGCGTGAAGTTAAGTCTAATATTAAAAGGGAGGTCCGTGAACTTTGTCCATCTGTCAAAGAGAGGCTGTTCTTGCCTGGAAAAAAAAAAGGGATACAAGACTGCTTGGCATTGTAGTTTGAAGAAATCTCACATTTCTACTGAAGATTTAAAGCGGACTTAAATAATCTCATGTTAAGTCCTCTGTGACATCTTTCTAAAGAGCGATAATTAAGTATGTAGCATTAAACCTACATTTTAAATTAACTGGCAATATCATGAACTAGCTCATAATATAAAGGCTAAAGACTAGAAACCGATTTTTTGCATCCAGTCAGAATTTAAAATGAGGAAAAAAAAAAAAAAAAAAAAAGGAAGCCAAATGCAGCCTTGAAATCTGTCAGCTGGCAAAACATCACCTTTAGTCTCAAAGAATTATATTCCTAATTTCAAGGATTGATGAGTGGCAACCCTTATGGAGAATAAAAATTAGTACGTTGTAAAAGACTTAGAATATTCTCAGATTTTCCAGGTGGATGCATACGGATGTTTTTCCTTGCAAAGTTATTTTAGTTTTAAAAATGGAAATAATTCACATGACAGACCTTTTACTTCAATTAAAATGATATAGTCCCTGTGGCTGTCTCTTCCTGCCATACCCTGTGACTGGCAGGCAGGCAGTCTATGATACAGTGTACCCAGCATCAGAGAAGAGTGTGAACACTGGAAAGCTTATCAGCAATCAGAAGCAGCTAGGAGCTTCTCTCAAACACTGCAGCTTTTGCCTTTTCTTGGTTTACTCTGGAGATGGCTTAGGGTTTTAAACAGGGCTCAGGGTTTTCGTTTGTTTTGTTTTGTTTTGTTTTGTTTTGTTTAAGAAATCAAAGAGTCGATAGCCAGGTGTGGTGGCCCACACCTTTAATACCTGTGCTCTCTGAGACCAAGGCCAATCTGGTCTCCATAGTGAGAGTAGCCAGGGCTGAATAGTGTGACCAGCTCTAAAAACCAAACCCCAGATAAAACAAATGAAAAAGCAAACAAACAAAAAACCACACTTCTGGTAAAATTCTAAAGTAGTTGTTTTAAAGCTGAACAAAGTATTCTGATAAAATAAATGCATAAAATTCTAGTATGCTTTGTCTCTGAGACATGCACACAATTACTACAACTAGTATGTATGTTTAGTGCACAAGTGTTAAAGTGTTTTCATGTTAAAAGCTATGGTATCTTAATTATCAGTTTGAAAAATAAAATTAAAGGCAGGTGGGTACCAAACAACTATACTCCAAGCAATTAGGAGGTAGAGGTAGTCAGTAGTTCAAGGCCAACCTTGGCTATAGGGTGTGTTTAAAACCAGCCTTGACTGTAAGGTGAGTTTAAGGACAGCATAGGCCACATGAGACTGTTTCAAAAATCAAATAAAATGAAAACAGCATTAAATTAATTCTGCCCATCCATTCAATTATTTATGGAGAGTTTTCCTCATGGAACTCTAAAGACAGAGCTATAGCTCTTTAGTTTGCAAAACATTAAGTTCAAAGTGTAGAGTACTGATGAAGAAAGAGTAAATTCAGAATTCTAAACAGAGAAATTGTATAAACTTTGAAAATAAAATTTCTGGGTGAAAGCATAGCAGAAATCAGCACAATGTGAAGCAATAAAATATGGATTAAAAAACAGCTTTAACATGAGCTTTATTATATTACTAATTTATCCTAAGAGATTCATAATCCATGTGAGATTAGTATATACACTTATTTAGTCATTACTTGATTTAATTACAGAATAGTTTAAAGAAGTATGATAAGGTTTTACAATTTAACACATTTATTGAATACACACTATGCCTAAACACTAGGGCTGTGTGGGCAGGGGACAATGATGTACAAAAGTTAGTCAGATCTAATTCAAAACCTTTCCATTGTTGTTGTAAGAGAATAATAAAGAATCAGAAATGGCCATACTTAAATTGTCAAGAACATTCACAAGCGGGAAAGTGACACTTACAGGGTCACCTTTAGTTATGCTGGAAGGCCTGGAGCTAGGAAGAACTGTTGGAGTCTGGGGCTGAACTCTCTCTGATCTGCACAGAGGACTATGCTCAGGAAGGAAGTGACAAGAAATTAACTTATGTCAGAACTTTACTTTTCTTTAGGAATATGAAAAAAATAAAGGTAGAGCCGGACTGTTTCAATATGAATACAATATTTTAAGGATCTAAATTCCCAGTAAGTGAGTAGCTCATTCTGAATTGAACAATAAAGAGGTAATGACTTGAGCAGGAGGTCATTCTACTTCAGAAGACATTTTGGACAGCTTTAACCTTATGCTGCCTGTTCCACATGAGCCCATCTCCCTCTGGGTTTAAGTACAACCCTATTTCACAGTGTCTATGGCACATACCTTAGCCAATGGGTTAATAACACCAACAGTAGGACTTGTGTTAAATATTTTGTTGAAGTTAGTTTCTCGATTGACTAATTCCAGCTGGTAAAATTTATTATCCTCCTATGCAAAAGAATTATAAACATCCTTTCAACATTTTCTGTTATAGATTTACAAACTTAAAATGTGTGAGTGCCATTTCATTAAAAAAATGAATGAAGTATAAAGCTTTATATATTTTGTTTAAACATCTCTAGACTTGATTGCCAGTGTCTCAAATGTAGCTAGCAGGTCACTTTTTTAGCACCTTTTAAACCTTGGGCCATACCCTTTAATAGCCTTTCATTCCTGTCTACAGGATCGACTAATGTCCTGTCTCTCTGTGGTGCCTACTGTGGCATCTGAGTGGGTTTAACTCGTACTCGAGGTGTTGTGTACATGCAACTGTAATGACAGGAATGAAGACAATACTGAAGAGACACATGCCTCTTTTATCGGCTACTGGAATATTGTAATTAACAATGATCCCCAACAAATTGGAATTTCCCCACAAGTTTCATGGCTCACAGAAGGAAAAGGCAGAGATGCCAGACAGAGAGAACTTGTCTCCAAACAGCCCTGACAGGTTGTCAGATTGCCTTGAAGGAGGGGCTAGAGCTAAGACAATGATGGGAGACCACATCTTGGCCAGGACTGTTATGTACATCTCTTTCACAGCCTTATGTCAGGACCCCAAAGATGGGCACTGGGGTTCAGGGAAGAGGGTCAGGGGACTCATTTCTACCTCTTCCTACTGTAGCCTCATGTGATATATTTCTCTTTTCTACTTTTCAATATTACTTGTCTGTTTAATTGGCCTATTGAGAGTGGGTAACCACGCCCACTGTGTTAGGGCTGCCAGAGCCAGACTCTGACCTGAAGGATTTTTGTAACCTACATGTTTGACTGGTTTCCATATATAGCTATGACACTACTATGTATTATTCTCCAGTACCGGAAAATGGATTTGATCTCATCTGGTCTTTTCTTTGAGATAGTGATGTATTATACCAAGGGTAAAGGAAAAGTAAATGGCCATTACAGAGATAAAACCTTTCCTTTTTGAGAAATAAGAAAGATATGTTAAGCAATTTAGCAAACAGACTGGGAAGGGCACAGCAGATGGAACGGTATGGGTGAGAATGATGGCTGTGTTCAGACTGGCCCTGACTCCAGTGTAACCTAGTAGAGTAGTCCCTTGCTAACTCTTCCTTTCCACCCACTCTCAATTCCATTACAGGCCTTGCCCCACATGCTTTTAGAGGTGGTCAGAGAACCACCCTGTTGTAGAAAGAGTGTGGAAATGCTCCTGGTTACAAAATTGGATCTGCCCTCTGATGAGCATAAATGCAATTGTATCTGTAACATTCCAAGTAGTAACTGGAAGAATAAATGGCTACTTGTAGGCTATAGATGAATACACGTGCTATGCTTGCTCACTTTGTAAATGAAACAGCAGTCTTCCATGTCTGCTGCTGTTGGGAAGAGCTATGCTCATATGTACCAGCCTTGGAAAATGGGGTGCTTAGCAGAGTGCAAACCACAGGAAATGGCACAGCCTATTCTTGGGCTCCCTCTAAGAACCCTAATCCACCCTGGAAGTTTCAAAAGGAACTTCATAAGTCTCAAAAAGAACTTCACAGTCTTGAAAACAGATGGAATTTTCTAAATCATAAAAATAAGTTTAAAGGATGTTAGAATATTGGTCTTGTGCTACGTGCTAACATCCAAAGACTTGCATTTATTAGTGACAACGAAGAGCAGCATTTTAGTTACTGACCAGGATATTATAGCATTTTAGAAAATTCTGAAACATTTAATAAATTCTCAAACATCTGTATAATTTTTTTATTCTCAAGTAATCATGGTTCTAATGAAGATAGAATATTTTAGAGTCATATTATTCTTCACCAGTGGATTTCTGAGTGCCCTTGCTGCTGAGCATCCCTGACTCCCTTGATAGTGCACATCTCTGCTGAGCACCACTGACTCCCTTGATAGCGCACATCTCTGCTGAGCATCCCTGACTCCCTTGATAGCGCACATCTCTGCTGAGTACCACTGACTCCCTTGATAGCGCACATCTCTTCTTAGGCTGGACCACAAAACCTTCCTTTCTGTTTGTTTGCTCCTGCTCTTGAGATGGGTTCTTGCTGTGTATTCCAGGATACTCTTGAATTTAATATGGTGCTTAGGGTGGCCTCAAAGTCAAGATCTTCCCACCCCAGCCTCCTGAGTACTTGCATGGCTCAATATCTCTCTGGGTCGGTGTTTGGTGGAACACACTTTAGGAAATGAACACGATTCATTTGAGCCAAGCAAGGTGATGCCTGCCTGTAATCCCAGCCCTTCAGAGGCTGAGGCAGGAGAGTTGCTGTAAGTTTTAAGAGCTCCATAGCATAACCATTTCAAAACAAAACAAAAAACAACCCACCACCACCAACAACAACAACAAAAAGGGGGAACTAACTGTAAGTTGACAATGCAGTCTAATTCACGGCCATGTTAACAGATTTTTCTTTGTTCTAATACTGTATGTACAAACACATCCCTGTATAGACCAATAGGATGTTAACTATTAAGTGGTAAAGACATATTATTAAAATTTTAGTATGTGTTAAAAGTATTTATTTCAATATAAACACTGAAGAAAAGGGTAAAGTTCCCTTATTCTACTGCCAAATTTAAATGTGAAATTATAGCTTAATAAATGTGACCACAATATACAGATTTTATTTTCCATTTTCCATTAGCATTTTGCAAAACTGCTCCCCCATTGTCTATTGATTACTAATACTGTTGTACTAAAAACAAAATATCTTACAATGAGTTTCTTTATGACCTGGTCTCGTTCTGTAAGCAGGGATTTTAATTCTGCAATCATCTGTATATCTTCTGGCCTCGATTCTCTCATTAGATACTTCTCTTCCATATCTTCTAGTCTACAAACAAGAAAACCTTTATCTCACCAATACAACTCACGACAACATCCTGTTGTAATAAATACCTACATCCTTCAATTAGTTAAACACACGCAGATTTATGGTAAGACTTGCAAGCATGATAATGTGATTGCCCAACAGGCATTAAGTACTCTATGGGTTGGTTATGTTTGGGAGGATTTAGCCACTTTAAGTCATGTGTGAATGACGTGAGGTGTGCTTTGAAGGAGCTGAGAAGCCAGACGACACAAACTTTACAAACGCAGGTCGGGCATTATTGTGAGTGGTTACCATCAACACGATGCTGGGTGGTGACGTACATGACATATATAAGGAACAAGAAAAGATACCAAGGGAGGGAGAACAAAAGACACATGAATGTCACCCTCTTGTCTTGGTTTGTGGGGAATGCAGTTTTAAAACTCTCCATTATCAACCAATAAGAACAAATTGTTCAAGGCTCATCAGGGAAAAAAAATAATCACATTTTCTTGTAGGCAAACTCATTCAGTGGTATTTACACACACTGGAAAGATTATACTATCTATGTGAGAACAACAACAAAAAAAGGTGTTAGGGCTATGTGCTGAAGCAGCCACAAGATGTCACTAGAATGCTGCCTCTGGTTAGAAACATCTTGGATGCAGAGCTACTTCCTATGGCTGTAAGAGAGTTGGTAGACACTAGCCAAACCCATCCTACATGTAGTAAAGCCCTATTTGTTTTCATTGCAGAAGAATGAGCAAGTTAATCAAACAAAGTAAAGTGAATCTAAAATAATCATCTTCAGTTTTGGAATCTCCTTTTGTTGTACAGGAAAGATCTCCCCTGCTCAAATGTATGCTTCAGTTTAGTTGAAACATTCTTCTTACTATTATTTTTTGTTTGTTTTAGACAGGGTCTCATTATGTAGCCCTGGATTGCCTGGCACACACTATGTACATCAGGCTGGTCTCTAACTCACAGGGATCTACTGACTCTGCCTTCCAAGACCTGGGATTAGTACTCTACCTCACCTAGCTTAGTTGAAACTTTTAACCTCCATTATTATAAGCTAATTCTCCCAACAACATAATTTTACATCAGCAACAATTTTAATAAAAACTAGATAATAATGAAGACATGGTATTGACAAGAAGCAATCTATAAGTACAAATAGGAAAGCATTAAAGGAGAGAACAAGAGACTATTATGAACTAGGTAGAACTTAGAAATATACAAGAATCTCATCCATCCTTCTACTAGGAAGGGAAGGAACTTAGTACCATTCCTACATCCACTTCAGGACAACAATGGTTTTCCTGCTATCTGGGCAGTTCACTAGACCAACAGTGCTTCTAAAAGACTAAGTGCAAAGACTGACTGAGAGATTGGGGGTGAGGAGTTCTAAGATTATATATGTCCTGTTTTTCTTTCTTTTCTTTTTCTCTTTGGCACAGAGCCTCACTTTATATTTTGGATTTGATGTAAACTCAGAGATCTTCCTACTTTGGCCTTCCAATGCAAGGATTAACAGGCAGGTACTACACTCCCAGCTAACCTCTGATCCTTCTGTTTGTTTCTATATTTCTTCTTTTGTTTTGTTTTGTTTTGTTTTGTTTTGGTGTGTGTGTGTGTGTGTGTGTGTGTGTGTTTTGAATTTTCAAGAAGGTTTCTTTGTGTAGCCTTGGCTGTCCTAGAACTAGCTCTATAGACCAGGCTGGCCTTGAACTAAGAGAGCTCAGGAGTCCTACCTCTGCC
Organism: Mus pahari; assembly: GCF_900095145.1. Classification (NCBI taxonomy): domain Eukaryota; kingdom Metazoa; phylum Chordata; class Mammalia; order Rodentia; family Muridae; genus Mus; species Mus pahari. Next base: position 19,422,255 of record NC_034598.1, read on the forward strand.
TCCTAAGTGCTGGGATTAAAGGTGTGCGTCACTACCCCCAGGCTGGTTCTATATTTCTTAAATGAACTTTATAAAATATGCTCTTGACACTAATTCATAGTGAGGTCAGGTCTGTGAGCATTAATATGGTAGCAGGAATCCAGTTTTATTTTCATTGAGTTTTCAGATTATCATTAAAAGTAATACAAAGGCTGAATAGAAAGGAGAGGCAGAACACACGGAAGTGCCAATCAGGTTTACTGTTGGACTCTCACCAAGCATATAACCCCCCACCCCAGTGTGTGTGTGTGTGTGTGTGTGTGTGTGTGTGTGAGAGAGAGAGAGAGAGAGACAGAGACAGAGAGACAGAGAGAGACAGAGACAAAGAGAGAAACACAGAGAGAGAGAAGTAGGGAGGGAGGGAGGAAGAGAGAGGGGTAGGGTGGGGTGCAGTGTGGAGTGTGTATAGGTAAATTTCCCAGAGCTCCTAAACAATGCAGCCCTATACGAAATTATACAGAGAAACACTATCTCTGTATAACATTTCCCACGTTATCATCTACCTCATGCTGCATTATAGAACCCATCTGACAAGAAAATCAATGTCTAGAGACTGCAGACCTGAACAACGTCATCACCAAGACTCACATAGCCCAGAAATTACATTCTATACAGTCTGTTATTTATAAACAAAATAGAGGACTGAAGCATTTTCCTGTCGGACTACTATAATTTCCAGCAGACTGGATTTGTGTTAAGAAGCTCACTGCTAAGTCCAGATGTCCTCAAAGCTTCTGAAAATAGCCTGAGTGGTAAGTTTAAAAAATACAAACAAACAAAAATCAAACAACTGCAAAATCATTGGAGTTTTAGAGGCTAAGAGTTCAAGACAGCAATTCTTGAATGACAGAATACATTGTTTTAGTTAGGAAGTACTGGTCTCATGTGTAGAACTGACATTTCTCTCATAAACTCATAAACCAACTTTTTTTGTTGTTACAGTACAGTGAGGTGCTAATTTAAAGTAAACCTAACTACCCTCCTCTGCCCCCCCCATAAAAAAAAATCTCTTGCCAGGTGTTGTAACCCACATCTATGGATTACACTTGGGAGGTAGAAACAGGGAAAACAAGAATTCAAGGGCATCATGGACTACTGGAGGTCCTGTTTCAAAAACAAGCCGACAAAAAACAAACCCACAGAAACTAAAAAGACAAACATGAATCGCTTTTTTGTACAATAAATATTTCTAGACCCAAGCTACTGGGACAGTTTTTATTTCACTTAAACTTTCTTTACCTATGGAAAATGTCATTTAGGCAAAATTGAGTAGCCTGTTCTCTCATTTATTATCTTGTTTTTTTTTTTTTTCCTCCCTTTTGGGGTCTTGGCAATCAAACCAGTGTTTTGTGCTTGCTAAGGAAGCATTCTATCACTGAGGTATGTTCTAGACCTTGCTTGTTTTTTAAAACAAATGAAGTTCAAAACATTTAAAACTTAGATGCAAGGGGTTTTGTTTTGGTTTGTTTTGATTTGGTTTGGTTTGATTTGATTTTTTGGGACTGGTTTCTCTGTGTAACAGCCCTGGCTGTCCTAGAACTTACTATGTAGACCAGGCTGGCCTCGAACTCACAGAGATTCACCTGCCTTTGCCTCCCAATTCCTGGGATCAAAGGCATGCACCACCACACCTGGCTAGATGTAAGGTTCTTTAGGGGATAATAGTAAGACAATTAAATTTCCATGAAGCTCTAGGAGGATTTGAATACTCAGCACTCGAGAGTACAATTTCTAACAGTCATTTCAAAGACACAAAGACTCTGGCACTATTTCTACACACCGTTAAACCTGTTCTCCATTCTCCCTAGGAGTCAACAGGAGTTAGAGCAGAAGGGAGAAGAGAAGCTTCCAGCTGCTCCAGGGTTTCCTCAGCACCATACTCTGGTCTGCAGGCTTCGCATGCACCTCTACAGTCCCCCCTCGGCTCTCTAATAATTCCCCAGGGCTTTCTGAATCTGAAGCATCAAAGCCGAGGTGTGGGTAGCTTATAACACAACTGGCAACTCCAGGCTGCTATTATTAATTTACATTAACTAATTTGAATTAGAGTTTAAGTTCTCAGTCACACTGGCTATACACTTCAAGTGGTTATTATTGCTCATAGCTGCTAGAGTTGGAGGAGCCAGAACATTTTTATTATCATGTAAAAACCTGAGGGACAATATCAGTCAAAAATAAGTGTGTAGAATGTTTGTAATTAAACAAGGAACTACCTAAATCTAAAGAATAATTATATGATGGTAGCAGATAAAAACAGAAATGTGACTGGTTAGTGTGGGGCCAAGGCAAAGAATAAAATAAATGCCATTTCTAAAAAAGAAGGAAAATATTTTACTTATTAGTGATATAATTTTTCAATTATCAAAAGATCAAAATATAGAAACATTAAGTCAACATTTGCTATCTGTTAAAATTTCATAATGAGCACATAATAAATATCCAAATAAACACACAGTCTTTCCTTTTTGTAAATTAATATTCCTAAGGAAATGTCAGGACACCCAGACAAACACAGGCTGTTCTTTGTGTGAGTGTGCTGTTTCAGGATGTGAAGAGAGGTGCCATGGTACTGGCGGGTGCCTGGCATATTCCGAAGGCCAGGGAATGTGAGAGCAATGGTTCCAAGGCTGGTTTTATCTGCTTCTCACCAAGCATGTCATATGTATGCTCTGCCGCATTGCACGAGTCCACAGTGGCTGAAAAAAAAAAAATCTAAAAATTGACTGTAGTCTAAGCAAACAACTAATCACTAAGTTTGTGGAGATAAGGATTTTTTTCCTGCATTTTTGGGTACTTCACTAAGTGAGAACAGTCACAAAACATTCATGGCTCATTAGTATATACCTATTTCTGTGAAGAGGGCAAACGTATCTGTCAGAAAACGGGCCTGATCCCAGAGGACACTTGAGTAAACGCCAGCAGCCAGGGGCCTGGTGCTACTGTGTCTATGTGTGTTAGCACCTATGCAGGGAGTATTTGCTGAGACTGAGCGGTTACGCAGACAGAAGATGTGACAATGACATCTATATCTGAGGGAAGTAAACAGGTATAACAGCACAGATGCAGAGGACAACCCAACAAAGCCAACAGTCGGACAGTGCGGTGTGGTGGTGGTGACTTCATTGTTACTTTATGGAGGTATCTGGATAACTGGAAAAGTGACTAAGACATTAGCAGCAGCTTAGAGCAGATGAAACCTAAAATGACCTAAACCAGACCAGGGATTAGATCAGAGAGACAGACTGAATTCAAAGTGAGTTATCTGTAGGAGTTTGTAAAGACCCTGGAAAGACAGGGGCTGTTAGTCTTCTTAATAATCACTAAGAAATACATACTGATTTTTACTTAAATAATGGGGTTACTAAATTTGAGTGATTATTTGTAATGATTTTACTTTATAGATTTTTAAAATTAAAAAAACATTTAAATATTAATTGTAGGAATTCAAGCAGTACCCAAGTATAGGAAATAAAGTCTTTGCTCTTTTCTGTCCCTCCTATCTACCAGGTACTTGCTGAATGGACACATATCGTTTAAAGTGTATGTTTGCCTTAAAGGATGTTTTGGGTGTTGTAAAATATGTATTGTTAACTCATGCATAGGCTTATAACATTTCTTTTTTTTTTTTTCTCTTTGCATTATTTTATTGCGACCCCCCACCCCCACCCCCGCCCCGGGACAGTGTGACGGCTTTGGCTGTCCTGGAACTCCGGCTTATAACATTTCTATTGTTCACAATATACTAATAACTTCACATTATACAATGAACACACTTTGAGATGTCATCACGGAAGCCATGTACCAATGGTGTGTCTGGGGGAGGCATGTGTATTTAACAGATCCACAGCTGTGGCATCAAATGGAACAAATCACTCAGTGGCCTTATCCTAATTAACAAACATCGATATCACACTGCAATTACATCTAAATACAGTACTTATGCCTTCTTCACTCAGCACCATTTTTACTAGACTCCAACAGTTAGGCTGAGCTTAGTCACAGTGCTCCTCAGTTTATTACCCACACAGAATTTTCTTGAATGCGATATGACTTACGACACTTGTAAAGCTGCATTTATTTCCTTGAGTAGCTCATTAGTCTTATTAAAATCTGCCCGCATGATATTTTTCTCTCTGAGGTGGTCTGCTGTCATGACATCCAGCTCTTTCTCAAGTCTCTTGTTTAAATCTTGTTCATGCAACCTGTTTAATTTATTTTTAGTTAAGAAAACGTTATTCTGAAGTCAAGTTTTCACAATGTCTATCTATGTTCTACCAGATTTGAAATGCCCCTGTTTTGTTATAATACATGGGAAATTATTGTAAACAGCTTAAGATAAGCTACAGAGTTTGCTATGGGCTGCTGGTTAGTGTTAAAATTTGTCTCCTTTAATGCTTTTTCTAGTACAACTTTAAACATCTTTAATGATGGTCATTTTCCAAAGTTAATGAATAATAAATACATTATCAAAATGCAGACATTTTATTTTTCTAGATGATATCATACCCACCACACATAGTAAAGTGTGAACTGCAATGTATTATTACTAGGAAGGTACTAGTCACAAAAACAGGGACATATTGCTAAGCATTCTGCAGACATAGTTTAGACAACAACGCATCTTCTGCTGCAAGTACTGGCATACCTCATTTGCTGGTTGGATTCACTCCGTATTCTGAGAATTTCTTTCCCCTTAAGTTCCAGTTCTTTCGTTAGGGTATTTATGTTTTCATGCAGGTGCTGGACCTCCTTATCCAAGTCTGTGATGTGGTGCTCCCGGTGCCGCAGCTCGTCCTGCAGATCGCTTATCCTACACATGTGCTCCTTACTCTGCAAGAAAACACAAAATGCTAAAGGTTTTCTACACATCTGCTGTCTACACTAATGTGGCAGGCCGAAATGACAATTATGAGTATGAAATGTTATCATTCTAACAAGGCTTCAAAACCAAACTGAACTGCTCAAAATGAGAAACCCTCAAGGCTCTCTGTCTTCCATACAGCTAAGAAATGTTTATATGAACATAGTTGCAATATCATGGCTATGAGGGACCCAAAAGATTGTGAGAGCCTAGTTCACTCATTTTATAATGAGGAAATCACTACTTATAAGCGGATTTTTCCAAGATAGTTTATAGTCAATGTCAGGTTGATTATGTATATACATGTACATATATATCCAAGAATAGAATATGGGTCTCTTAGTAAATTGGACAGATCTTGTAGTAAACTGCTGGTACCATTGTCCTCTAATCTTAGAGGGATTTTCATCTAGGGAGGCCTCCAACACACATGCATTCCATGATTTGGAAAGGCAGACTTCGGCTGCTTTCATGGCTGTCCATATAGTTATCTATCTAGGAAGGATTTACCACAAGTCAATGTTTTCTACGCATTCTGTAAAGTAGACATTGCCAACAGGAATGCCTGTTACTGCAGGAAGAGTTGAAGAAAGTAACCTCCCTCTCTGGTTACAGTGGCTCATTCACGTCGTCCCAGCGATGACGAGCAACTCTGGGCTGACCCCTAAACAAGGGAGAGCCAGCCAAGTAAAAGCTGCGGCTGTGACGAGCCACCAGCAGCTTTCTCTGCACAGTGCCTACGGCTGTATCCTCCCATGAACACACATCTCCACTGCCACGGGTCATCATAGAAGAAGAAAGGATGCTGGCCCCAAGAGCAAAGTGTAAAAAGTATAAGCCGTAGTGGCTAATGAAGATGTTGGGCATATGAGTTATCTGTCCTCTTAAGGAGGATCCACTCATTCTGGATGCTTGTGTCATCCAGTGTGACTCTTCAGCTTGGCTAAGTTAAACTACGTAAAATTGAAAATGTAGTTTCCTGGGTGCACCAGATAAATATGGGCTATGTGGCTACCAACTACCACAATGGCCCTCCCAGACACAGGACAATGTGTTGTCATGGCTAGTACTGCTGAACAGTGCTGTTCTTGCCCTTGACGGCTGTCATTTCTCATTGTTTATTTTTCTAAGATGCAAACAAAGTGCAAAACATTCAATCCAAAGGTTATAAAATAAAAATGTAACCTTATAACTGGTGTACAAAAGTAGGGTTGCTTATTTCCTCTGAAAAAAGAAAAAAAAATCATCCTTAAACAATTAGCAGTTACTACAAAGTACCATTCCTGGCATGAGGGTCGAGGAACCAGATTGAAGGAATCAGTGCAGAGTGATCACACTTACCTGCCTGCGGCTGATGTCTATGCTTCTCTCTAATTCCATTTTAGCTGCTGCCAGTTCTTGATGGTGATTATGCCGTAATAAATCAATGGAAGCTGCGTGTTGGTGGTTTAGTTCAGAACGCAAGGAAGCTGGAACACAAAGAAAAGAGGTTCGAAAAGATCCAGAACATAACTTTTAAAATTAGGACACTGGTGAATGTGCATCAGGTAGACCATCATATACTATTGTGTACTTGGAATCTGCTTAGCTGTGCTGAGGATGTGAAAAATGTCAAGAGCTTAAATGACAAAGGTGTGCTTTCTGTGAATTCAGTTTGAAGACAAAGTGGAGATTAAATGCTGAACTGTTTGCTAGTATTAAAATAATGTGGAATTTAGAGTTGTACACTGACAAATGTTTAGGAGGCAACTTTCCTCCCAGTAGGATTTTTTTTTTTTTTCTTTTACAATGTCATGCAATGACCATGCAAAGTACTGGCTGTAAACAGACTTAATGATTGGAGGCCAGTCACCACATGCATTAGAGTTTGGAACTGATTTAAAAAAAATTTTTTTTTAAGGCAAGATCTCAGGAAGCCAAGGCTGATTTGGCCATGCAAACTATGCAATTGGGGCCTTGAACTCTTGACTCTCTTGCATCTATCTCCCACGAACCGACCGGAGCTACAGGCATGTGTTATACCTGGCCCTAGAATCAATCCTTTCACACAGCTCACAAACATCTATGGAATGACCACGGTATCCTAGGGAAGAATAAAATTTGACACTGTCTTTGTAACTTCACAAGCCAGCAGTGGAGATACTGTGCGGGAACTACGTGGAATACCAGATGTTAACATTAAAGATAATGAAAAGTCAGTGGTGAAAATACCTACATTTCTGAGAGTTGGTGACTGGGGTGGATTACAGAGTCTGTTATGGCGAATCAGTCTATAAGACAGAGGGAATGAATTGGGGCTCCTAGGTAGAGAAGGGGGTGCTTTCATCATGAAGAAAGAATGAGCAAGGAAAGCCAGAACCCAGTTTGTCTCACAACTGTGGCATATGTGCAGGAGGTCACAAGGTACATAGGGACACAAAGGAGAATGGAACCTGAATGGATTTTAGTTAAACCTTTAGGCCCATGGCTCTCAAATTGTGACATGAGCCACTGCATTTCTTCTTTTTTTTTCTCTTTCCTGAATATTTATTTTAAAAGAGACTTAAAGGCATTTCCTATTGTACAGCTTGCATTTGGGTAATAAAATGAACATGATGATGTCGTGAGATTCTCTTCACTCTCCTAAGGGATTCTACAGGCTATGCCAATTTTACTTATATCTGTCTTATTTTCAGTCTTCCTGAGAGATCGATGAAACCTAGCATCTTTGGTGGGGGGCTTAACCACATATCCTAGAAGTCTGATTTAAAATAAAAATTGGCTTTGCCTTAGCTCTGGAAACGTTGCCATTATAGACTCCTAAACATTTAGGTAATTAATTTTGGAATTTTCTGTGCCCCTTCCTTGTGAATCCAACACATGTTTCAGTGACTAAACTGCAACATGAGCAAGTGATTGTTAAAATAATGCATGTAGAGCATACCAGGAGCGTCAGAACACATTCAAGTAAGGCTGACTAGATATGTACATTTTACAGATAAATGTGAGTAATCTGTTCATCTGTGTCGAAATATATTTGTCTAAGACAGATTTATCAATGAAGGATTATTAGACAATGATTACTTTTGCCTGTGGTGCTGGTGCTCAAACGTTAGGAACCTGCACATTGTTGACAAGTGCTCTATTACTGAGCTACAGCCCCTGCCATAGCATTAAAATTTTTTTTTTCATGCAGGGATCACCTGTGATGTTTCCTTAAACATGATGGATACTTGAACATTTTAAATGTTAATATGGAGACGTGAATAACAGGCAAATTATGGATTCTGAGGCTAAAACATGGGATCTAATGGAAGAGATGCTGCCCCTGATTGTAGTTGGCCAACTTAAGCCCCTCTTGTGGTCTTCATGGAGAACATGAGTCCAGTTATTCCTGGTGTTAAATGCTTCGTTAGAAGAAAACCTTGCCAGATACTTTCATGTAGAACCATGGATAGACTTAAAGAGGGAAGTCTTGCGTGAGGTATGAACATTTCAAAGTTCTCTCTGACAGCTATGAGAAGGGAGTCAGGAGGAAGGTTATAATAATGATATTCCAAAACCAAAATAATATAAAGGCCTAGAAAGATGGCTCAGCGGTTAAGAACACTTGTTCTTGCAGAGAACCCAAGTGTGATTTCCAGCACCCACATGGAAGCTCACCATTGTCTCAAACTCCAATTCTAGGGCATTCAACATCCTTTTCTGACCTCTGAGGGCACCATGCATGCATGTACTGCACAGACATATATGTAAGCAAAACACTCATGCACAGAAACGGAAACAGAAAAAGAAATCATATAGCCTTGGTGTAAGTATGACAGAAGGTCTAGGGCAGAGGAAATAGGCATAAACAGGATTTAAGAAGAACTCACAGGCAGAATACGGTAACAAAAGGAAAACAAGCTGCTCCCATTTTCCATGTTTTGACAACTCAATATATTGACACTGTTAATCAGAGTGGGAAGTATAGGGATGGATATGGACTTTGGACAATGGGAAGACAATAACATCTAGTTAAAAATCAATGCATCAGCATGTAGCAATGAATACAATTTAATGTATGAAAACAAGAAGGCTGATCCAGAAACACCCATTTGGAGTCTCCAGCCCAAAGGTGATAGCTGAAGCCATGGAGGTAGATAGAAAGGAAAAGGCTAAAGGAAAGAAAAAACAGAAGCTCAAACTGAATTATAAGGAAAAAAGTATTTAATGGATACACATGAAACAGGTATGGCCCATGAGAGTAAAAGGTACAGATATATATATAAAAATCATTACAGAGAGAATGTATAGTAACATGGAGACTAAGAGGAGAGAGACCCAAAAGGCCAAGCAGCCAGATGTGCACACAGAGAAAACGAGACAACAGCCAGCCAGTGAAGACAGCTCAAGTCAGTGGTGACCTCAGGAAGGGTATTCTCACAGGAGTGATAGTGTAAACAGACCCAAACGGTCCTGACACCAGACTAGATCTAGCATCAACAATGAAGAACCCAACCAAAAGGAAGATGTGGAGCTGATGAGAACATGAAAAATACTCAATATCATTATTCACCTAGGAACTGTAAAGTAAAACTATAATGAGATATTATGACACTCCTATCAGTATACCTGACATACGGTCACATGTCTAATAGTGGTAAGACGCAAGGGGAATGAATCATTCATACAACGCTAAGAGATTGCCAAATGGCAACTCAGGGTGCCTGTGTGTGTGTGTGTGTGTATGTGTGTGTGTGTGACTGCATGGATACATGGGTGTGAGTGCATGTGTGAGGGAGGATATAGGGAAGATCATTCATACAATGCTAAGAGATTGCAAAATGGCAACTCAGGGTGCCTTTGTGCGTGTGTGTGTGTGTGTGTGTGTGTGTGTGTGACTGCATGGATACATGGGTGTGGGTGCATGTGTGAGGGAAGATATAGGGATGCATGTGTGTGGTCCATGCATAGGTGTTAAGAATTGGGGTGCATGGGTGGGTATTTGGGGGCTACTCGCCAGTGGCTAATTTCTGGGATCCCTAAGTGTCCTGCCTCCATTTAGTTCCATGAAGACAAACATTTATGAGCACTGCCTTCTCGTAGTGCAGAGGAAGCTCACCCACTCTACCTTCCTGTCCTCTTCACACAGTAGCATCCAGTAAAGTCTGTGGCTGGCTTAGATAGTCATCTGGATGTCCCAGACTTTAAATATACAACTGATGCTTTCTGGTGACATTTACAATGGGGGAATGGACAAATAAGCATGGCAAGACTATAACCCTGCCCACAGTACCCAGCATAGCCTTTCCTTCGTCTTCTAACTCGAACCGGAGTGTCTGAAGCTCCTGCTCCATCTCCACGCGGAAGCCCTCCATCGACTCCCGGTGCGCATCCTTCAGTGACTGCAGCTCTGCAGAATGCTTCTGCTGTAAGTGAGTCTCCAGAGCCTACACAGGGGAAGCCAATCACATCATTCCACTAGAGAACACAGCAGGCAAAGTGCAAACAGTCCCCAAGCCCAGGAGTTAAGACAATCAAGATATACAGTAATGTAACTGGAAAACAAATTCAGTGGGCCAATGCAGTGGAAAACAATTAATTATGAAATCAGTCTGGCTCAAAACGTTTTGTTGAAATTGGAAATACAGACCTTTAGCTTCAGGCAGTTTTCAAGTAAGATCGTTTTCTAAAGTTGCTAAGGATACAAATTACTGAAAACTAAGGAACAAACAGATCCTGCGCACACAGACAGGAGAGGAGGCCGCTGTTACTAAGAAAACAACATAAAGCCTCGGTTAGGTTTGCCTAAGCACAGTGGGAGGGCTATGAGGATCACTTCAGTCAAACCTTCTATAGCATTTTCTATGAAATGCAAATATCCCACTCTCTGGGAAAAAATTAAGCAAAGCAATGGCTATCTGAAGATATCTGGAGATTCTAGCCCAGACTAGAATAACATGCGGTGTGGGAAATGGTTCAGCGAGTCAAATTTTTGCTATTTAAGCCTAAAGACCTGGGCATGTTGATTTACTTATTTGTGTGTATGTGCTTACACATAAACATGTGTATATTGCAGATATACATGACATGTGTTCTCTATGTGTGTTGGGGGTGGGGTACTTAGAATGGCAAACATTTTACCCACTGAGCCATCTCCTTAGCCCAGGGCTTGCACTGAGATCAGCAGCATCCATGTAAGAAAGACAGGCAGGGCACTGCACGCCTGTAATCACAGCACTGGGAGGAGGAGCCAGGGAGATCCCTGGGACTCACAGGCCAGATGAGCCAATCAGTGAGCTCCTGGGCTCGATGAAAGGCACTGCATCTCATTCAAGCAACACCAAGCAGAACAAGGGAGCAGGGGAGGAAGACACCTGCTACTAACATCTGGTCTCTACATACACATGTGCAGGTATGTATGCGTGCTTGAGCTCGCTCTCGCTCTCTCTCACACACACACACAACATCTGGTCTCTTCATACACATGTGCAAGTATGTATGCGTGCTTGAGCTCGCTCTTGTGCTCTCTCTCTCTCTCTCTCTCTCTCTCTCTCTCTCTCTCTCACACACACACACACACACACAAAGTAAAAACTAAAGAATATGATAATGATCCAGTAATATATTCATTGGTTTAAATCCCTTTTAAGTTATCACAGTTATAAATTTTTATATTAGCTTTGGAATTATATTATAAGGAAATTATGTTTTAAAACATATACAATTTTATTACATCATGAATAGTTCTTGTTTGTAGAACAATGTTTCGGAAAAAAGAATGTAAGGGTAAAGTCCAAGATTTAAAAAAAAAAACATCATCTCTTGGATTCATTGCTTCTCCTTCTCCTTCTTCATTCTTCATTTTTTACTCTTTTTTGTAGGTTCAGAGTAAAAGCAAATTTAGAGTTTGGTAAAAATCTGAGTGTGGTGACACACACTGTAATCCAAGCACTGAGGACGGTGAGGCAAGGGGATCAGGGTCTCAGAGAGAGCCTGGGCTACAGAGTGAGTTCAAGGCTATCCTATGCACATGGGCCTCTGCCTCAAAAACTTTGTTTTGTTTTTTAAAGACTTATTTATTTCATGTATATGAGTACACTGTAGCTGTACAGATGGTTGTGAGCCTTCATGTGGTTTTTGGGAATTGAATTTAGGACCTCTGCTTGCTACGGTCAACTCTGCTCACTCAGTCCCTGCTTGCTCCGGCCCAAAGATTTATTATATATTATTAGATATAAGTACACTGGAGCTGACTTCAGGTGCACCAGAAGAGGGCGTCAGATCTCATTACGGGCGGTTGTGAGCCACCATGTGGTGGTTGCTGGGATTTGAACTCAGGACCTTCGGAAGACTAGTCAGGGCTCTTACCCACTGAGCCATCTCGCCAGCCCTCAAACATTTTTGATAAAAGATTATTACAATAATAATACATTATGAATAGGACAGTGACAACTGTTAACTGCTAAGGAGCCAAAGATGTGCTCAGCTTGGCATTATGACAGACGAACAGAATGTTAGTTCTATTCTAACATGTCTGCTATTATGTGCAATATTAGTGTGTGTGTTTAAGCACTGTGACTCCCTATGGGTGGGTGGGGGTCACACACTGGAGAACAGCTCAGTAAAACAACGTGTAATGTTTTACTGAACTGTTCCCATTATTGCTGGATGTTTAAAGAGAGAGGGTGTGGAGGATTAGAGTTCCAACGTAATTCTTAAGAATCTGGGGCTGGTGATTCCTATTTCCGTTTCCAATGTTAGGCTCACATTGTGCTGCATATGGACCACAGACCACTAAAACAGGAGTCTAAAGCTAACTATCATCAATGTCTTGGACAGTTTTTGAACACGTCCCCTGGGAACCTTACCCTTTGTTCTTTTTCCTTCTCTTCCTCCATGGTCTGGAACGCGAGGACGTGTGCTTCCTTGAGGGACTTGTGTCTCTGCTGATGCTGCTCCTCCAGCTCTTCCAGCTCCTGGGTGAGGCGCTGGCGCTCTTGGGTGAACTGCGCTTGCAGCTGCTGTAGAGATGTCTGTGACTGGCAAAGCTGCAGCTCCAGGTTCTGCTTGAGCAGGGAGATCTACGCCAGAGAGACACACAACAGAGACTAAACGCAAGGCATGTTTTCACAGACTGCCGGCCCAAGGGGAAGAGCAGGTCAACAGGTCTGATGAAATAACCACCTTAAGTTAAAAACGTTCTACATTTGGAACTCAGTTCACAGACGCTTCCATTATTGTTGGATGTGTGTATGGTGTGTGTATGCGGAGGTCAAAGGGAAACAGCAGTCACTTCTCTCCTACTTTTATGAGGGCTACGGGAATTGAACTCAAGTTGCCAGGCTTGACGGAAACACTATATAAACTGAGTCATCTTTCCAGCCCAAAAATCTGATCTGGAGTTATCACTAGTTTAAGTCTGTCTTCAGAAATTATCTTGAAAATAGTCTAATTACCATGCTTATAAAATTATGCATTACATATCTGCTGTAATAATATGCTGCAATACATATAACATTTGTACCAAGGACAGACACAGGTGGCAACGAACACTATTGTAAGGTAAAGTTGCTCTGAGGAAATTAACTAAAGGGTAAATGGCTTCTCCATGAGGCACTAAGTGCGATGATTAGGCTGTAGGTTCAGAAAGAAGAGCCAACTCCTCTACCGGCATCTCTACCACCACTGTGTGGGAATTGGGCATTTCCATACCATACGCCTTCACTCAGAGCAGTGTCTGGCAGACAAGAAACAACACAATAATTGTTAGTCAAGATTATTTGAGGGCTGTTCTTTTGAAATATCTGTCAGGTTGTTACTTGCTTATTATCTATTTGATGTGTGAGTGTGTTTGTGTGTGCATACAGACACACATTTGTGAGGGTGCCCACAGAAGCCAGAAGAGGACATCACATCCTACCCCCTAGAGCTGAGAGATTATAGGCACCTGTAAGCTACCTTGCCTGAACGCTGAGTGTCAAACCCAGGGCCTCTGGAAGAATGGTAAGAACTGGGAAGTGATTTATTGTTGCTTTTGAAAGCCCAAACTATCAGCCTTGGCATGTCAAACATCACCTCTGGCTGTTTTAATTCAAATGAGGTCTTTTCAAAGAACAAAAAGCATGTGAGCACAGGTGGTGTACGTATTAATGTACATATAAATACTGTTTAATCTTATCCATTTCTGCTCACATCCACAGGCTACTCTAACCTGAAATGGTGTCGGTCAGTCTTACTCTAGAAATCTGAAGAAAAAAGGAACTTAGAGTCCAGATACAAAGTTGTGAAATATGCTTTATAAACAACTTAAGACACCATCTACTCAAACCAAAGCAAAGCAGTGTCTGTGGCCTCCAAAGCCAACAGAAGAGGGTGCTCTACAGTGCGCAGGAGCCTTTTTGGTTTTTTATCAGCAACAACTTTCCTTTGATGTATTGGAGGCAGGAATGGGCTACTCAGCATGTTTCACAAAGGAAGCTCCAGAGAAAGAAGAAAGACCCAGGCCTCACCAGCGATGCAAAGGAAGGCAAGAGGGAAGAGCTACTCATGGCAAACAAGAAAAGCTACAAGCAGCAGAGATAAGTCTGTGCAGTGAGCGTGGCTGAAATAGTAGCTACAGGAAGGGCTTGGGACAAAGTTACAAATGAGGATTAATAAAAGAGTTGGCACACGTCGCCATGGAAACAGCCAAGCCCTGGTGAGAAATACACAACCAGAATAGTTTGGTCTGTCATTATGGACTTCCAAAGAAGCTGTTTGACTGTTGAAATTTTATGAACTATTAACTTGTACACAATGGTATGTTTCAGAGGTTTTCTAGTTTGGGGGCTAAAGGAGGAACTGTAAATCTCTGACTCCAGGCAATGCAACTTCTTAAAAGTCGGAGGAGACAGTGTCTAACGCTGTAGCCCAGGCTAGCCTGGTATTTATAGCAATCCATCTGAGTTCAGAGATTATGGGTGTGAGCCACCATGCAAAGCTAACTTCATGAGAAAACCCACAGCAACAGATAAGGCCATGCTGTGGACTAGGATTACAGTTTATATGTTCAGAATTTTATGAAAGGCTCACTAGGATGAAATGACTACTCAGGAGAGCCCAGGGCAGAAAGACAGGGCAGGGCATAAAATGTAAGCAGTAAGCATCATTGTGAACACCGATCTGTAATCAACAGAGTCCTCCTCTGCCCAGCAAGTGGGGTCTTGTGAGAGAAAAGGCCGCTTACAGGTAAAGTCTCAGCATCAGGATGGATCTCACAGTGACTACCTTGAGTTTCCGTGGTGTTAACTTGCTAGAAGACATATGGGAAAGTATGACCTTAACTGATATTCCTGAAGCTCTTCCTTGGCACTGTAAGTTCCTTCAGTGAGAACTAAAATTGAACTAGGCTTTTCCTCTCCACGCTGTATGCCCTGGCACAGCCTGTGTTCATCCGGAAAGAGGAAGCATGTTTTGCTTTGCCCAGAGGTACTATTTGGGCTGCCAGGAGCCCCAGAGCTTATCCTCTAATCTAGTGGTTCTCAACCTTCCTAATGCTGTGACCCTTTAATACAGTTCCTCATGTTGTGGTGACCCCCCTCCCCACAAACATAAAATTCTTTTTTTTTTTTTTTGCTTTACAAACATAAAATTCTTGTTGTTGATACTTCATAACTGTCATTTTGCCACTGTTATGGATCATAATGTAAATATCTGATGTGTGACCCCAAAGGGGTCATAACCCACAGGCTGAGAAACACTGTCTTACACATGTTTTATATCTTTGTGATGCATGCTTTAAACGTTCACTGCCTTCATACATCTCCCATTGTGTTAGCTGGACCACACTGCATCAGATCTATTAATCTGATTACAGACTGACTTCAACTTGCTCCATTTAAAGGTGATGCTTATGAGGAAATAACTTTAATATAAAAAGAATTGCCACATATATTATACATTTAAATAGAAGCAGTTTAAACTTTTTTTAGCTTAAATAATATATACTATAATATACTTTACCTTAAAAGAACTCCAAGCCGGGCGTGGTGGCGCACGCCTTTAATCCCAGCACTCGGGAGGCAGAGGCAGGCGGATTTCTGAGTTCGAGGCCAGCCTGGTCTACNAAGTGAGTTCCAGGACAGCCAGGGCTATACAGAGAAACCCTGTCTTGAAAAACCAAAAAAAAAAAAAAAAAAAAAGAACTCCAAAAAAATATTTTCCAACTTAGAATATATGATTAATCTTTGAATATACACACTATAGAAAGTAATAGACATTGTATAGACAGACACCATGCAAATTAGTAGGCAAATATACTAATTTAGTATTCTTAATATTGGAAACACACAAACGCTAAAGTATTCACATTCATGTTCAATGCAGCAACATGAATTATACGCAGAAAGCCGTATCATGCACTTCAGCGCTGCAAATAAACTTATTAGTAAGGCAGCGATAAGGAAATCAGCCTTTATTTTGTGGGAAAGTTGCATACCATTAGAAAGGACAGATAATGAGCAAAGCAGTGTAATACAAACTAATGTTTTAAAGCAGTGTGAAATGAACTAACAATTTATTAGCAATTACTTGAGCATCAGAGTTTAATTAGGTATAAACTGCATAATAATATCAAAGAGCTTTAATTCAAAATAAAATAAACCAAGGGTGGGGTCTGCACTAAATCTTTGGACAACTTTGATCAATAATACTGTTATAGAGTACATAAAATCTACAAAGTTACTTGTTGAATAGTGAATGAGAAACTGCAATTGATTTGATTTATATATTGTACTCAAATTAAGTACTGCATGGTATTTGCATCTTTATCTGTTATCAACTTTCAACATTTTATCCATTTATTTTTTAAGGGATTTATTGTATGTGTGTGTGTGTGTGTGTGTGTGTGTGTGTGTGTGTGTATGTGTGTGTGTGTGTGCTTTGCCTGCTTGTTATGTCTGGGCACACCACCTGTGTGCAATGCTGAAGAGGCCCAAAGAGTCTCCTGTCACTAGGGTTACAGAGGGTGGTGAGCTGCCATGAGGGTGCTAGGAATTGAATGCAGGTTTTCTGGAAAAACAGCCAGTGATCTTAGCTGCTAAGCCATCTTGCCAGCCCCGTTTTAAAGAAACACGAGAATCCTTAGTGCACAAAAATTAATCCTTATTTTAAAAATTCTTTTTTATTTCTCGAGAGAGGGTTTCTCTGTATAGCCCTGGCTGTCCTGGAACTCACTCTATAGACCAGGCTGGCCTCGAACTCAGAAATCTGCCTGCCTCTGCCTCCCGAGTGCTGGGATTAAAGGCGTCTGCTACCATGCCGGGCTATTTTAAAAATTCTTACAAGTCGATACATGTGTTGTCAAGTAACATGTTCTATATTTTGTAAACAATTTAAAAAATTTAACTGTGCTGACAGCAATTGCCATTCTCTGGTCTCCATCACTTAACAATAGCTTTGGAAAGAAAAGTTGGACTCTCTTTTAGAAAATATGGTATTAAAGACAGAATTTTGTAGAAATGCCACAGAGAAAACACATTAGGATATGTGATTTGTTTTCTAGGAGGAGGCTTTGCCTCTCTGGAGCCCTGCCCATGTGCTCCGGCCTTTACTATGTGCACGTGGAAGCAGCTCAGCGTGAACACCAGAACAAACCTAGTCATTTAGTAAGTAACAGGATTCTAATACATTTAGATTGTGCCATTAACTCTAAAAGTAAACAGTTCAAATCTAAGGTTGCTGCCGTGACAGGGTACCAGGCATGACATTAACCTACCGACTTTGTTTTTAATGTGATGTCGGGTTTTTAGTCCCCTCCTTCTTCAGCCTTATCACTGGAGTTAAAGAACACACAAAATACACAGTCTATCCTCAAGAGATAGAAAATGACTCCTGAATCTAGCTGTGTGTTAATCTCCTGACCCTCTGAGATTCTGGTTCTGTGCATTAGAACTAGATCCAGGCTGATCAACAGGTTTGTCTCCAATTACCAGAGTGTACACTGTATATGGAATACACTCTGGAGTGCACCAGGCAGAGAGACTCAGGCTGGAGATGTAGTTCAGTGTGTCTCGATAGAATAACATATTTCGTTTTGCTTGATTTATAAGAAAGTATAAACTGATAGTTTTCACCAAATATAATCTATCTGATAAAATAGTGATTTATGTCCTATATACCAAAGTTTCTAGGTGGACTCTGGGCACATTTAAAAAAAAAAAAAAACCAACAACTCAGTACTTAATGCTTGGAGCCACTGATGGAGTCACATGTCCCAAATGTGTCAGAGGGAAAAGAAAATACCATTGTGGGTATGAGGTCATGAAGGTGCAGGTGTTGACGAAGTAGAATTTACAGAGCCAGCTCTGGGTGACCCCCTCAAGATGAGTGCACCCTGGGCTTTACATGATGTTAAGTGATTTTTTTCCCCCTTTAGAGAGAACAGTGAGTTTATGCTTTTATGTTTTCTCTCCCCTCTAAAATGGCATTGATACGTTATACACGGTATGCAGATACATGACTCATGTTTTCCTTGCTTTGTTTGCCTGTAGCTTATGAGCCAGGGTCTCACAGTATTACCTAGGCTGGTCTCGGACTGATAGGTGTGGGTCACCATTTACAGAATTTTCGCTCTGTTCTTTTTTTTTTTTATTTTCAAAATTGTTGTTGTCCTGTATCCTAGGGTGCTGGCCTAGAACCCCTGACCTTTCCACCTCTCCTCCCAATCGCTGTGATTACAGGCACAGGAAATCTCCCTAGTGATTGCAATGGCATTGCCGATGGCGGTCACTGGTCCTTGCCTTTCTCCATTTCTTCAGTGTCAGCACACTTCAGATGCTGCTGAGATTTAAAGATGAGCCCCTCTTTTATCACTGGTACCTAACTAGGACTACTGAAAGTCATACCACGTTAACTGGAAAAAGGATGAAGTTTGGTTCTTTTAAGCATTGAAAACAACACTAAAAACTGCTAACTTAGGCTTAGTGGAGAACAATAAGAATAATTTATCACTATGTCAATGGTTTACATACATTTTCATGAACAATTATAGATTATTGGCACTGAGACATTTTAACACTTTTTTTTTTAAAGACTATTGATTTGTTATTATAAAAGACTCCATAGAGAAGGAAAGCAATAAAATCATATTTCAGTTAAAAACTTATTTTTAAAAAGAAAATATATTTTAGATAATGAAATTATGGCCAGTCTGAAAAAGTTCTGTTTGGCAATTCCAGGAAAGGGTTTTCTTGGAAGGTTCTAAACTAAAATTAGCAATTAGGAGCCACAGGGACACTTCTTAATTTTCCCAGAGATGCTATAAATGACACTCCCAGTTAGTGTCTCAATCTTAACTAAAACAGACTACAAAGCATCTGTAGAGAAGAGATGTATTAGCAATCAGGGGATGTTTTTAAGGATGGCCTATGAGAAGCCACCTCTTGCTAAGCATGAACTTCCACCTGGGAAGCTGGGTCAATGTATGGATGAGGGTGCTACACGCTAACAATTCAGGTTGGTTATGCAGGATGAGGGTGAAAAGTGACCAAGGACAACTATGATGTCACTCACATCTGGAGTCTAATTAAATGAGGATTGTTTAATAATGTTTAATGCTATTGTTTTCCTTAGGGGATATATAAAGATATTTCCATCCAGGTACGAATAGACATTTAAAATAATGTACTTTCACTTATATTAAGTTGATGATCTAGTTTTTATTTAATTAGTGTATTTTTAACCACTGAGGGGAATAATTATGTTATCAAAATGTTCTGAGAAACAACGTAATCCATTTAGACAACAGTCACATTCTATTTGGGTTCTTAACTTAATCAACAAATACACAAAAGAATTTGGATATTGATCTGAAAACTGAAATGATCAGGTCAAAATTATTACTCTAAGCTATGTGATTTTAATGTTAACAAGAATGTTTATATGTAGTCTTTCTTGCTCATCAAAATTGAGATAAATATACCTGGTCATTTATTTTAAAATGTATTAAGAAAATTAAGCTAGTCATATTGATTTTTTAACTTATTTGATAGGGAAGTTGACTTTTCTCAGATAGTAGAAAATGAAAATATTCAAGTTTCACAGGACAAATTTAGACTCAAACTTTGATCTTTCTGGGAAAGCGTGGTCTGGCTACATTCTGCTTAGGAATAGGTACACAGGAACACAGCTGCCTAGCTGCCTGACATGCCAGTGAGTGAGTGTGTCACAGGACAGCAGCAAAGGCAGTGGCCACCTTTATCATTCTCATCCTCCACTACCTGAGGAAAGGCATGCATCACCACAGGCCTTTTCAGAAGAAATGTACTGACCTCAGCCCTGAGACATGAGGGAGCCAAGGAACACACTCAGAGACACTCAGCTCTGTAAGTTTATAAACAAGGACAAGGTATTAATGGGATCTGATATGCAGATAAATCTCATTATTTTCTTCAAAGATAAAGAGAAACATATGAATGATTATTTTGAAGCTTAATCTCTGCACGCCTGTCTACATAAAAGTAAAAAATAATTCTTTTGCCAATTATTAGGAAAGGGATTTACCTCATGTGTTAAAATTTATAACATTAAAAGATATAATATATGTAAATTTCATGAACTTTCCCAAATACTTATTCCTTTTAAGTAAAGTCTATTAATGCTTTCTTTAAAAATAAATTTTTAACTAAAGAAAACATACTTTGTATTTATTCATATTTTCTGGTAATCAACATTTTCAGGGATATTAATATGCCTTTCAAGGTTAACATTAAAATAATGAATTTTATATGTAAGTTGAAAATTAGCTTAGCTTCATCATGAAATACACTTAATAAGACAATATGGTAGATGTACATACATACACAAATGAATGGTTGAAGGTTAGAGATCATTAGTAACCATATGCCAAAAAAAAAAAACCCAAAAAAAATCTTACATTGTGCGCCAAAGTCTATTTTTGTATAAGTTAAAGCTTCAAAGCAATGTTGTTATGCAAAACCAAAAGGGCAACATGCCTTGTGCACAAACTGTAAGTGCCGCTCACTTACATTGTTGATAGACTTATGCAAAGCTTCACCCAGAGAGTGCCGCTATGAGGAAAGATCACAAGAAGAGAGGGGACGTTCAGAAGCTGACTGAGTCAGAGAGGAGGAATAAAATGGAGTGTGAAACACAGAGCATTAATTATAACATGCGCACAAAAAACAGTTCTGAGGAGAAATTTAAGACACAGTGTAAATGAGCTGCACATATTAGATAGTCAGGATATTAATAGGATTAGATAATAACAGGATTAGATAATCCTAAAATTATCTGATGGATCTGTGGGCTGGTCACTTACCTGTGCAGGTTACTTGAGGCTAGAACGTGTGACCTGAGTCTGGGGTAAAATATGACTGCTACCAAAGGCACAGAAGGGCCACTGCTGTTCTAAAGTCCTTCAGAGAGCCGCAACCTAACTACTCAGGTCTTGCACGCAAATGGCTGCAAGGCACAGCTTTCTCCAAAGGGCAGATGAAAACCACAAAATTGCCTTGACCTTTTGGTATTACCACTGTCTTGAGATAATCATTGGAAATCAGGACTATAAAGAAAAAAAAAAACGAAGCAATTTTATATCTTTTAAATTCTCTTTTCTAGCATGACCTTTAGAGACTGTAATGCTGTTTTCCAATGTCACAAGGTTGAAGAGGGGGCAGAGAGCTGGCTCAGAAGTTAAAATCACTTGCTGCTTTTGCAGAGCACTCAGGGTTCAGGTCCCCAAACTCACACGGTGTTCACAACCATCTGTAACTCCAATTTCAGGGGATCTAATGCTCACCCACAAGCACACACATGAGGTATACATACATGCAAAGCAAAAAGAATTCATACACATAAGTGCTTAACATACTTTTAAAAGGTGGATGACTAAGATATTCTAGGACACAGTTTACTAGAACTGAATGGTGGAAGACACCACACCTTTGGAATTGACACTGGAGGTCACTTACATACAGAGCTATGAACATTACAAGACATACTGGGATCCTCAAAAACTATGGACTGGATGTTTGTGCCCCCAGCTTACCAACTCCTCTGTTGACTTCCTACCATTCAGTGGGATGGTATTAGAAAGTGAGACCTTGAGCAGAGCCATGAGAAACATTTATGTTCAAAAGCTAGCATCTACGGCATGCCGCCAGCATAGCCCAGGCTAAGACAGGACTATTGGTACCAAGGAGTGAGGGAGCTGCCCCAATCCAGAAATGGTTTATGGCAATCCTGGAAGTGGTTTATGGCAAGGCTGGAGTCTGAGCTGCACACAGGGAAAACCTGTATTAGTATAAATAGGCCTTTTCAGAAAGAAAAGTGGACAGGTGCAGAGAGCGGTCAGTCACGTTAGAGAACACTAAGGGGATGCTGGGGAAATAAGCGGTTGTTGGAAACAGGGACAGTAAGCCCTCCCTCCCCCCCCCCAAAAGAAGGGCTCAGGCAGAAAACAAGGTCACAGCACTGAAAACTGGAGTGATGGTCACACCTTTCACAAAGCTATGACCTTTGCTGACAGTTGTTTCTGTACTTGAGTCTTACAGAAAATAGAACTTAAGAAAAGGAATTGAATATTGAGCTAAGTGATTTCCAAGTAGTTCTGAAGGTCTGCATTGGCGGTCATAGTAAAGTGAAAGAAGGGAAGATATGGAGGTTGTACAGATGGCGCAGTGGTTAAGAATACCTGGTTTTCTTACAGAGGACCTGGGTTTGATTCCCAGCGCCCACATGGCTGCTCATATCTACCCATAATTCCCTTTGAAGGAGGATCTGATACTTTCTTATTACCTCTACTAGCACCAGGCAGGTATGTGCTGCACAGACATACATTTGAGCTAAACATTCATATATACTTCAAAAATCTAAAAAGAAAAAAAATGTTTTAAAGAAGAGACAAACAACTTAAAAGATCCAATTGTTAAACAAAAACTAATTAGAATATAAAGATTTTGAAAATCCCAAGCCTATCTATAATGTAAACATAAGAAAGCAGGTTTTAAAGACAGTACTGAAATATACCTGAGGACTGCGTACTACATGAGCATGACCAGCAAACAAGGGCCAAGGAGTTCTGACAGCAGTAGCTAGGCACTATTATTTGGGAAGAAGGAAGGACATGGTGGCATGCCTTTAATTCCAGCACCGTTAGGCATCTCTCTCTCTCTCTCTGAGTCTGAGGCCAGCCTAGTCGACATAGAGAGTTCCAGGACAGGCAGAGTTGTATAGTGAGACCCTGTCTCAAAGAAAATAAAACAAAACACAAAGAAGTGTGTGTGTGTGTGTGGGAGAATGTCCCTGAGAGTGAATCATCTGTCTTCCTGGTTTCTAAAGACCAGACCCTGTGCCTCACTGTTAACAAGCCAGAAGAGCTCCACCAAAAGCTGGGGTTAGGGTTGGGGTTGGGGTTGGGGGTGGTGAAGTTCCAAAGCTTTAGGGGCTGGACTGGTAACCCAGTGTCTCATTGTCTCTGGAAGCTGGGACCTCAGCTACAGCAGCATTTAGAGGGCAGAGGAATGAAGAGTTGCTTTGCAAGCCTTTAGATCTCACTGTATCTGCCTTGCAGTTCAGAATAATTCCTTCCTTTCCTATTTCTTCTTATATTTTGGGTGTGAGCCTAGCCTTTAACAGCTGAGCCATCGCTCCAGCCCTCCTCTCCTGTCTCTCACATCTGGAAATGGAATTCCTGCTTTATTCTTTTCTCACCCTTGCATTTGGGTTGCAGTGCAATGGTTTAGATGGTAAATGTCTTCTGAAAACCCATGTGATAGAGACTTGGCTCTTAGGGTGGTGTTATTGAGAGAGGTAGAGCTTTTGAGAGATGTGGCCTGGCACACAGCTTTATATCACTGGGGATAAGTGAAGAGGAGACCATGGGACCCCTCTCCACTTCCTTTCTGTTTCCTGTCCCTGAAGTCTTCTCTATGACTTCTCTGTGACTCAATGCTTCCAGCCATTGATGTCCTGGCACCGCACCAGAGGCCTTACAAGTAATGGATCTACCCAAGTATAGGCTGGAATCTGTACAACTGTGAGTCAAGATAAACCATTCACCTTATAATTATGTTGGATCAGATTTTTAATTTGTCAGCTAATGTTCTGAGTGGAGATGAATAAATGAACTACAAAAAATCCATCTTAAGATGGAAATAAGTGAATAAGTGATAGCATTTTAGCATTAAAAACAGAAAATACAGTCAAGTGTTTTCTTGATAACTTTCTAGATATTATAGCTGTATCAGAACCTAGTTGTTTTCTTTGTCAATTGTGATGTATACACTATTCCAGAAAGTAGAGCCTGTGCTGGCCAATACTTTAGCCTGGCACAGAACAGTAGGCCTGGATACTTGGGAGTCTAAGGAAGAAAGAGAACTTGAGCCAGGAGTTCAAGATCAACCTGGGCAACATAGTAAGACCCTACACCATCATCACCACCACCACCATCATCATCAATGATGAAATCAATGAGAACTAAAATAAGTTAAAATATAATCATGGGATATAAAGTGGGGAAAATGAAATATTAAAAGGAAACCTCTTAGTAATAAGCACTGAAGAGACACAAGGAAGAAAAGTAAGGAAGAAAAGAAAGGAAGGAGGGAAGAGAAAAAACAGAACAAGGATGATCTCCGACAACTTAATGCAAGAAAGGATCAGCAACGGAGTCTGCCATCAAGTCTGATGACATGGGTTCACTCCCCGGAGTCGACATGACGTGGGTTCACTCCCCGGAGTCGACATGGTGGAAGGAGAGAGCTGAATCCTGCAAGCTGCCTTCTGCACTGCACACATGCACAATGCACATAGGAATGCACACACAAATAATCACAAAAGAATACAAATAAATTTAAGGAAAAATGATGGGGAATATGGTGAAATTTCTTTACAATACAAACAGTCCCTAAAACATTTGTGTTCAACACTTCCTGGCTGAAAAATAGAGAGGTTTTAGGGATGGTTTCCATATTAATCCATAATTGAATCACTATCCCTTGCCAGGGAATGTGACAGAAGGTTAGGGGGAGTCTGCCCAGGAAAACCTACCACTTTGGGTCCCTAAATAAGAAATTAAAGGCAATTTTCAGAAGGCCACTAGCAAACTGCACCAATGTGATGCCAACCTCAAGGAGGAGTTGTTTACTTGTTCTTATTTAAAAGGCTTCAAATGATTGGAAGCGCGCGCACGCGCACACACACACACACACACACACACACACACATTGTTTTTTATTCAGATCTCCATTTTAAATTATGGAAACCAGAGAGAAATGGGCAGGCTTCAACCATTCCTGAAATGGCAATACATGTTTCTCCATATGTAAAAATTAGCTTAAAGAAAGCCTACTTTGCATTCCATTTTGAAATTCCTCACAATCATAAACAGAAAGAAAACACTAAGATATTTGTAGATTTTTTAGCATTCACGTAGGAGTTGCTTCATGCCTTAGTTCTGTCCTTGCATGGTGAGGCACACAGTCAGTCTATTTCATTACTAGTTTATCAGGATCACCTTGCTTGGTGATGCATACCATTGGGTCTAGTTAATTATTTGTTTAACCAGGAGAGTGCAAAAAGTTCATAAAGAGAGAAATGTCTAAATTAGTTTAATGATAGTTATAAACGTTCTGGAAACCATCTAGATCTAAACACACAACCACTTTTTCTTTATGCTATACTGTCTCAGCACTTAAGGCATAAAACCATCAGAGAAACCGATACGAATCGCTCGCTTGGGTAAACAGTTTTAGGAAATCAGGACACTGCCACTGAATATCTTCTGTTGCCCAGATGGCATCTAAAGGGCTAGAAATGAAATGATTTTACATTGTCAAGAACTAGCTGACTTTCCCATTTAAAGCCCATGTGTTCTGCTCAAATATCAAACTGAAAAGTTACAAATTCTTCTCAGAATCTGGGATCACATACACAACTGATTTACTTAGCATACTGTTTCATGTGACTATGTTTCCAGTCTTAAAACATTTACAATGTTTTAAGTCTGTCCTATGGAAAGTAAAATACAGTGAGTTAACATGCAGCGGGCTGTGTTTCTCCAGCTAGAGAGTGCCAAGGAGAGGAGCAGGCGCAGACTTGTCTACCTGGTTTAAGAGGTCTTCCACCTTCTTCTGCCATGAGTCCCTGGCGGCATTTTTCTCTCTCTCCTTCAGCTGCAACAGTTGAGACATGGCAGACTTTTTATCTTCTTCGTGTTGAAGCCTCAACTCCTGGCGAAGCTTGGAGCACTCTTGTCTGTAATAAATCGTAGGCATCTGCTTCGTAAAGAGAGTCGTTTCTCTCAGGAAATATTCTCTGGGGCTCACAGGGTTTCTAAAAGCCCATTTAATCCTCAGGCCTGTGAGTCTGAGTGCCACTGGGCTAACTTACAGGAACCTGGTCACTTGACCAAGAGCACTTATTTACCATCCGTAGACTAGGCATGAGAAGAATGAATCAATCTTCTAATTTCATGTCACTTCTCTGCATTTTTGTACTCAAGAAAATTAAATTTAAAAACTGAAACTGAATTCAAGCAGGGGAAAAAAAGACCTCTAAATCCTCTGCATTTAATCATGAGAAAAATTAACTTACAACAGCACTAGCACATCGTTTAAGGAGGCTACCACAGGAATACTTCCCACGCGAGACCCTGCTGCAGAGCCCATTGTACCTAAGATTTTCAGTCCACTTGATCTCCAGGTCATGGGCCAATCTGTCCACCCTCAGCTTCTCTTCTTCCTTCATGGTGGCTAGTGTCTGTTCATGCTCATGCCGTTCTTGTTGTAGTTCAGCCTGAGGAACAGAAGGACAAATGAAGACTGGTCTCCGTGAACACAGAAGAACAGCACGGCAGCCGCTGATACGCTAGCTAGGAGAATTAGTCAAATAGTTCAACAAAATCAAAGGAGCGCTTTCTGTATTTGAAAAGTTCCTTCATTTTTCTAAATCAAAGCTTATACCATCTAAACAGTTTAAAGTTAGTTTATTAAAGCTTTTGTAAAATCATAAACATACATCATACTGCCATGTTCTTCCAATGAATTCATATTCTTGTTGAAAATCAGGCTACCTCTCCAAAGCCTGATCATTACATCTGTGTACCATCAACATGATTAAAGGGATTATGAAGAATTTAAGTTAACTGGATGTTTTTCTTATGTAACTTGAAACTACATGCCCATGCTCTTAGTGTTATGATTAACGACATGGCCCTTGAGAAATCCTTGCAGATTGGCATATATCAAGTGATTCCATGGATCCTGTGGCTGGAGGTGACTATCTGGACAGAAGCATCAATGATGGCCCACTCTGGGTTCTGTGGCTGCCCAAGAGCACCTGGCAAAACAGGAACAGGCACTGGGCTAGCCTTTGGTCACTATGATGGGCATTTTGGGATAGCACAGGGTAAAGCAGTTTAAAGGTTATTTTCCGTATTGAAATTCCCACAGGACACTGTTGACTTGGCTAACAAACTAATTACCAAACTGAGCTCAGGCACCTGTACTTGCCCAACACTCAGCCTCTAGGAACCATCTTCCCACAATAGCTAGCACTAAACATTAATTTAATTATACTTAAATCGCTTCCTATTTAAGGAAATTCTGCATTAAGATATATTTTTAATTATGTATATGTGCATGTATCTATGTGTTGGCTTAATTATGTGTATGTGTACATATCTATGTGTTGGCATGTGTATGTGAATGTAGATGGCCTCAGAGGACAGATGTTTCAGATGTCCCTGAGGCTGGAATTACGGGGTAAAATACAGTAAAGTTAGGAATAAGGTGTATATCAAGCTGAGGTACCATATAGACATAATGCATGCATGCATGCAGGCAGGCACACATGTACACATGCATGCATGCCACACATAATCTATTTTCGACAAAATAGATTCACCAATTTAAAATACCTTCCTCCCTCATTTTACTTTTGCTAATGTAAAACAACACCTCTCAATATGATTTGGTCATTCCATTCAGCCATATGTGGAAAGCTGCTACCATTGAGGTTATAGACAATGTATGGCATCATATACATCAACTATATTGTATATTATTGTAGTGAATTATATATTGTATGCAAATTCATTGTCATATTAGCATTGTTTATCATATAGCCACTAGAGAAAAGTAAACAGAAGCCATCTATTTTGTCAAAGATTTCAAAAATAAAATGCTATTGGTATTCAAAATATACTCAACTATTGCCCAGGTAAACCATGAATAGAATTATATATACAGAATAGCAAGTGTAGCAAATACACACACTCCTGAAATGTCACCAATTTTAAGCTAAAAACTAATACTATTACCCAAACCAACGCCAGCTGAGTGAGCACACTTTGCTGAGCACTAAAGTATATGCAGATCATCCCTTTTAATTATTATAACTGTGATATTAAAAGTATTATTACCCTGCTCTCTGCCCTATTGAAGTGTCAGGAAGGAAATGCAGCTCTGTCCAAGTGACATGGTAAGTGGTAGATGCAGAATCCTCACAGGACCATCCCGCCTGACCGAAGCCCCCACTCCAGATCACCCCTGAGGGAGGACATGAAGAACCTGCGTCTATAGTTTGCCTAGTTTTACAGGTTCTGAAACTTTGCTCTACTTCCTAAGAGTGGGAGGGGGAAGGTGGAGCCTTCTGAGACCTGGAAGTCACAGAGAAGCTCTTGTTTGATATATATGAAAGCTGCAGCTTTGACCAGGAAAAAACTTGCACATACTAACTATCCTGGATTGAACTGTGTCTGTAAAAAGCATTTCTGAAATCTCAGCGCTAAGACTGAGCGTGTCTCAGGATGCAACCTTATTTGGAAACACCGCTCACACAGTTTAACTGTGTATGAGTTTATGCAGTTTAATTGAAGTGAGGCTACACCGGAGCAAGAGACTCCTTAACCCGGTATGACTAGCACACTTATGAGATGATGATATGGAGAAAGGTGGAGATGGAAATGCCGTGACTAAACGCAAAATAATCTCTGGGGCTACAAAAAGCTACAAAAAAGAAAACAGTTTCCTCTTAGTGACATAAGAGAGAGGATGTCCTTGTCAGCGCCTTCATCTTCCACACCTAGTCAAGAGATGACCCATTTCAGCTGTGCTCAAATCATTTGGATTACTTTTCAGTGGGAGTCCTAGGCACTAATACACTAATTATATACAGTGATGCCCACAGATGCTTTAAGTAAAGTGGCCCAACTGTATTTTTATCGTTAAACATTTAGATTACAGCAGAATCCTGCAATTACCTCAACATTTACTAGGGCATCCTTGGTCTCCTTTAGCCTGCCTTTTGTCAGGTCCAGCTCACTCTGCAGCCTCCGCTGGGAATCCTGAAGACTAGCAATGAGTCCTTCGGCAGAGCCAAGACCTTGTTCACTCTTCCTGACCAGATCTTGGAGGCGGCCAATCTAAGAGTGAACAGAGTGCTTTATTAATGTGCTGTACAAGAGCAGAGCAGGGCCATCCCCATGGCTTCTGAGATGGTTTCCATATTTCTGACTTTACTGAATGAATCCCTTCTTCACAACTCTGGAGGAAGCACCTGGCCATGATACTCTTTACCATCTGTCATTTCTTTTAGACTTCTGTGTCTACAGTTTCCACTTTTCAGGATCATAATGCAAGGACACGGATACACCTTCCCTCAGGCTCTTGGCTTAAAGAAAATTCCTAGTTATATCAGATAATAAAATACCTATGAAATGGAACTGAAGCAAGATGAAGATTACATTAAAGATAAAAATACAAACTGTTTTAAAGCTTTTTTAAAAAAATCAAACCATTAATATATCATGAAATTGAGTCCTTGCGCTATTTAGAAAGACAATACATTTAGGTCAATGTTGGCAATCTCTTATATATTATCTTCGAGACTCAGGCTTTATTTGTATTTCCATATAAAAGTTGCCTCAGGGTGGTGGGGGAAACCTTTGAGCTGGAACTTGGAACGAATGGACAATTTGTTAACTGAGTTGACAGAGACCCTCTAATTATAAGAGCTAAAAATCCATGAATTTAAAGATCTTTAAAATCTAAGAAAATGCTATGAAGTCATCACTCATTTGAAAAGAAACGGACAAGCCTTCTTTTAAAATGCACGAATGTTTTCCTTGCAAGTATTTTCTTACAAATCTAGATTCCACAAAAAAAGCTATGGGAACTGTTCATCAGTATCCTCTGTGTAGCCTCCCTGATCTTTCAATGTAGGTATCTCTGTGTGTACATGCTAAATGAGTCTGGGGGTGGTAGAATGAGGTCTTGTTAGTGTCTCTAAATGCTCATAAACTTAGTAAACTGATAAAAGATTTCCCCCTTCTGTGCTCTAACATATATTCACAGCAAAAAAAAATCTGAACCTTTGGTAAAATTTCACCCATTCCATTCTCTGAACCTAATACCTATCTGGACACATGGTGGACTATTTTCTTTCATGGTTATGACTGGTTGTTGTGGATGGCCCTGGTGCTGTTGTATTTTGATGTTAATTCCGCTTTCCCAGGAGGGGTTGTCTGGAACAAGGAATGAGTCACATATACATGTGACTCCTTGTAAACCATCCCCTAATGAATAAAGGAATTAATCACTGGGCAAGTAGGCAGGACTTCTGGGTTGGATGGAGGAAGAGAGGAAGCAGGTGAGAGCTAGGTTCTTTGGAAGTTGTATTAAGGAAATAAAGAATCTAATTAAAAGGGTAATAAATATTTCCTCTTTTTATTTTTTGCTAAAAAGCAAAATGTTTTAATTCATGCATAGTTAAGTATAATAAAATACAAAAATTAAGTAAGCAACAAGAATGGCTGATTGTTTTCTATGAGTCTAATTAATACAAATGAATTATATTTGAAAACAACTATTGTCTGCCACTGTCAAAAACCTCTTGTGGGCACATGGGAGATCTACTCTCCTTCCCCATTGATGTCCAGAGGTCTCAGCAGGAATTCAGCCCAACTCCAGCTAACAGCTTGGTGAGAGTATAACCCAATACAGCTGCCTCATTCTGTAGCCCTGGGAATGTTTCAAAAACAGTCATGGGGGTAAACACATCATTCATAGAGCTCTTAGATGTTTTTGGAGAAAACGGGTCTCCTAGTAACACACTTTTGTCAGCTGTACCAGGCCCAAAGGAATGCATGACTGAAGAATAAAGTCAACACAAATAAGGAAAATCCAAGAGGACAAGGAAACTCAGTTCCAGTGTCACCAATTTCAGTTCTGAATCCAATCTGCTTGAAGCTCACATTATCCAGGGACATTTTATTTATTTATTTTTCTTCTTTATTTTTTATTAGATATTTTCTTTATTTACATTTCAAATGCTATCCCGAAAGTTCCCTATACCCCCACCCCTGCTCCCCTACCCACCCACTCCCACTTCTTGGCCCTGGCCTTCCCCTGTGCTGGGTCATATAGTTTACAAGGGGCCTCTCTTCCCAATAATGGCCGATTAGGCCATCTTCTGCTACATATGCAGCTAGAGACACGGGCTCAGGGGGTACTGGTTAGTTCATATTGTTGTTGCACCTACAGGGTTGCAGCCCCCTACAGCTCCTTGGGTACTTTCTCTAGCTCCTCCATTGGGGGCCCTGTGTTCCATCCAATAGCTGACTGTGAGCATCCACTTCTGTGTTTGCCAGGCACTGTCATAGCCTCACAAGAGGCCGCTATATCAGAGTTCCAGGGACATTTTAATCACTTGGGTTAAGCCCTTTGTAAGCCCTTTGTCCTGATGGTTTACATTCTAACTTCTGCTCTTTGCAACAGAGAGAGAACACCCTAGATTCTTCTTGTTACTATGACTCCTGGGAGGATACAGAAGATAGGCATCTCTTCCTTAGAGTCAACTAGTCATGGCTGCTTTTCTTCAACCCTTGCTCTGTGGAAGCACAGAGACTCGTGTGGACATGAGCGTGAACCTTGACCCTGAAGCAAGCATTCTCAGGTTTGTGCTTAGCGTCAGCCTTACACTTCACAATTATTCAAAATATTTCACAGGGCCTCTGTTATATGTGAGCTACCTAACTCTCTAGCTAACTCAGCCATCTTTCTTCATTGGTCTTTGTATTTGTTGCAAAGGTAAAGTACTGTGGTTACAATGATTAAACTGAGCTCCAAATACTACCACTTGGACTGAAATTTTGATTTTTACCCACTTAGTATGTGGCATGGACAAGTTTTCTCTGAAGTGACTAATGACTAGAATCTCTTACTCTGGCCTGTATTACAGATAGAGAATACAAACCAATGCTTGGGAGACCAGAAGTGATACTATACCTATATTTGCTGATGCACCACATCTATACTGATACTCCAATAGTATTTACAAAGGTCTCATGCATTAGAGCCTTTGTATAATATTTTCTCAGTTTATCATCCTGTCCAGTCTCTGTCAATAACGTATCTTCCTTTTACAGAATACATTGAGCTGGACATATGAATATCTCATTTTGTAAAACCCCTCATCTTAGCAGGGACCATGTTAGTTGCGACTGCAATCACAGTACCTCAGAGCTCTTTGTACCTAACTAACCATTCAATGTGTATGAAAGAGACGAATAAGTCAATTACTAAAGTACACCATATATACTTACTAATTAAGGGGTAAGATCTTTTTAACATCTTAGTATGTAAGAATTTAATCTGTAAAAGGAACCCCAGTCCCTCTGCTTTCCTTGACCTTGTACTATGACCAGGCCACTAGTAGGCCACATGGTGTCTCCATGCAGAAACATGCAATGCCCACAGGTGTGCAAACATCTCCAGAGCATGGAGAGACACAGATGACAGAAGCATCTATGCGAATTAGAAACCGACTTCCTTTCTTTTGGGAAAATGAGTTCTGTGGAGATTAAAGCTACTTCTGAATTTCTCCTATAAACAGTGCTGACATTTTCTCAATAATCCTTTACTATTTGCTTACAGGGATAAACATAAAACTGAAGCTGCTGCCCCAGGGCATGTCCATCCAAGGCTCCCACAGAGCCTGTTAAATCCCTTTCCAGGAAAACTACATGGTTCCATAATGCCCTCGGCTTCTTCTGCATTATCTCTCTACACATTCAGCAGCACCGCACAGCCTCCAGTTCAACCACAGTGAATTCCATGGTCATGGAATGCCATGTTGCTCATTCCTACCTCTTGAATTTAGTGAAGTTAAAATTACTTTTCTTGTTTGTTTTAAGTTTATAAAAACAAAATAGTGCTGGGTGTGGTGGCGCACGCCTTTTATCCTAGCACTTGGGAGGCAGAGGCAGGTGAATTTCTGAGTTCCAGGACAGCCAAGGCTACACAGAGAAACCCTGTCTCGAAAAACCAAATAAATAAATAAATAAATGAAAATAAACAAAATAGTGGTGCCTGCTCTACTTACTGTTTTGTAAATCCTTTCAAGGCAGTGAAGACAGGAATCTGTGCAGTTTACCAAT
Organism: Mus pahari; assembly: GCF_900095145.1. Lineage (NCBI taxonomy): Eukaryota > Metazoa > Chordata > Mammalia > Rodentia > Muridae > Mus > Mus pahari. The sequence goes on from NC_034598.1 coordinate 19,455,557, forward strand.
CACTTAAACCCGCCTTCCTCTCTCTCTTTTGTGTACGGAAATGAAAGGACAACATAAACCCTGTTTGTCTCCATTTAAGGACCAGGCCTGATTTCAAACAAGGACATAAGGCACCAGCTTCAGGAATAGACCATAAGTCCCAGAAACTAAGTCAGATGACACCAGCTCTAGGAACAGACCATAAAATCCAGAATGAGATCATAAAACCCCCTCCTAAAGAATTGCCTGGAGATAACCATGAAAATGGGGAAATATCTCAGAATGGGCCATCTGCGCTGGGCAGCCCTATTTCATCACATGGTTGAATGTTCATGACACAGAATGCAGACCACCGACCACCTGTGAGCCCCTAGCAATATGACCCACCAGTGAAATTTTAGATTACCTAATCCTTCTAGAGAGGTCTCTGGTTCCCTATATGAAGGCCTGTGTGTCTTTGTCTGGGCTTGCTATTCCAAAGAATTGTTGACCCTGCATGCTGGTTGTTTCTGCAGAATAAATGCTCTTGGTTTTTGCACACTGAGTCTGGGGTCTTCCTTCTTGATTTCCAGACCCTTACAGAATGTTTTCTTCTGTAGCCAGAAGGCTTAGCTTTCACTGAGATACCAAACAGGTCCTGCTGTGGCTCCTATAAACATGTGCTAATGCTCAGGCCACAGGCATGTCATACTATGTGTTCCTATGACTTAGAGAGTTGAGACTGAGTTCTTGAACTGCAATGCATGCTATTCAGAGTCACCGATAAATAGGTGCTAAAATTCTTAAAAATTTACTCCTTGTGATTTTAAACACTCATTTATATTAGACCATCCATAGCAGCTCCAGTGTTTCATTTTTTTCTAATTACTACAGTTGCAGGCATAATAATGTGTCTATAATCTGTTCTCAATAATGATTTGTGAATGGGTTTTATCCAAGCTTTAGTTGACTGGGAAATGTGGCAATTCTTCATTTTAAGTTCAGGAAGCAGACTAGGAGATCTGAGTCAGCAGGCTCAGATCAGTCGGAAAGGCTGCCCAGCTCTAAGGGAAGCAGAAGCAAAGCAATGAGCCAAGCCGACTCCTGGGGAGTCATAACAATGTGGCATCAAAGCATCGCAGGACACTGAAACATAATTGAAAATGTAGCCAGGAGAGCAGAAAGTTTCATAGTCACTGCAACTCTACTCAGAAGTTTCACTATGTGGGTTGGAAAAGAAACCAAGATAGACCTTTTAGAATTGAGCTGGTAAACCTGAGGGGCCTGCAGGAGAAAAGGATGGTCACTTAAGTGCATTCTAGCAGGGGTAGGCCATGGCAACTTGTGTGGATTCTGATGAGAGTGCATTCGGTGAACTCAGTGAGGAGCAGCTAGGCCAACGGAAGACAGGCTGGGCTGCCATCAGTGTCTGTCATTAGCCTCTAACGCTCTCTAAGGTACGTTCTGTACTATCTCTGGATATACATTTGAAACTAACCCAAGGACACCGAGAGCCATCTACAGCCCACTCAGGGGCACTTGTGCCCTCTGCTATGGTTTCTGAGGGCAGATGCAGACTGAGAGCAAAGTGGCAAGAGCAGGCTGTGGGGAGAGATGAGGTCGGTGAAGGAGGAGAAGCTAGCAAGATGCAAAGGCAAGGACAAGAACCAGAGAGGTGGAGGGAACTCACCCAAGACGCCATAGAGGGATAAACCGGACAGAAAGAAGGTAAGTAGTAGGGAGGCATAGAGCAATTGCCACAACAGGGACAGAGGAGGGACTAATGATACCTATCATTCATTCATTCTCTCTCTCCTCCCTCCCTCCCTCCCTCTCTCTCTCTCTCTCTCTCTC
>NC_034598.1:19458008-19478447 GCF_900095145.1 Mus pahari
CTCCTTGGGTACTTTCTCTAGCTCCTCCATTGGGGACCCTGTGTTCCATCCAACAGCTGACTGTGAGCATCCACTTCTGTGTTTGCCAGGCACTGGCATAGCCTCACAAGAGTATATTAGGGCTGTTTTTTACTGCTAGCATTTTTCTTATATTCTATCCTTAGCCTTTGATTTCCAAGACTAAATAATATTTTCCTATCAATCCAACAATTTGTTTTCATAGCCAGTTAGCTAGGCCCTACAGTTTCTCTCTTGAGAATGAGGCCCTGTGGACGGAGACTGAGCTGCCGTTCCGCAGAGCAGCTGCTCCCCGTGCACCCAGGAAGGTGCAGCTCTGGAGACTTTGCTTCCCTCCACAAAAACCACTGCTGGCTCATGTGTTTGACAGTGAATGTTTACATAATAGGATATAAACACAGCGTTAGAAAGTCCAGCACGGAGTCAAGATCTTTGGCCAGTTTCCTCACCTACCTATGCACTGGCATCAGATTAAGTTACTAAAAAGTGTATCTGCAACGTAGGCAAAAGGCCTAAAGAGCTCTTGCCTCCTGATTGGCTGAAGTCAGCTTGTCTCCCAGTGCTTGCTTTAGATTTTCCAGCTCTAGTTGGAGCTGATTTTTATCCTCTTCCAGACTCAGTTTCTCCTTTTTATATTGTTCCTCCAATTCCTTAGAAAGAGAAGAAAAATTTAAAAATTAGTAAGATTATAGTACTATATTTCTGATGATTCTAATAAAGACAGTCCTGTTAATAGTTTACTTTTCACATCAGCTCTCCCTGTAAATAAGGTCATAGTTAACTGTGATGCCATTTAATTCTCTCTCTTTTTTTTAAATGAATCTTTTTTTTTTAAGTTTTATTTTTATTTTTATATGTTAAGTACACTGTAGCTGTCTTCAGACACACCAGGAGAGGGCGTCAGATGTCATTACGGATGGTTGCTGGGATTTGAACTCAGGACCTTCAGAAGAGCAGTCGGTGCTCTTAACCACTGAGCCATCTCTCCAGCCCCGCCATTTCATTCTCAATGTGGTAGATCAAACCATTCTGATATAGCCATTAGGTATTGCTTTTAGTCATAAGAGTGCTTGACTGGCTAAGCTACTGTAGAAAACCAGGAAAGCATGAAGTAAACGTCAATTTGGCACAAAAAAGCTAGTGTTCTACTTCTCTTGAATTCTCCATATTTTGACATTTATGTACAAAAATTCCTCTATCATTTCTGGAATTCATTGTTCAAACATGGAGTGTAGGTGAGAACAAGCAAGAGCAAAATGAAGGAAACTGGTTTGTAAAATCAGTTAAACTGATATCTGCTAAAGTACTTGCCGATTTTCTAGGCATGCTACTTAATGCCTCGGCCTTACAGGCAGTAAGATGTGGTAGGACACCTGCTCTAATAACCCACAGGACCAAATAAGGAGTTACTTCTCTCTCATCAGAGAGAAGAGGGGATTTTCTAGGTAGAGAACTGATAAACTACAGAGAGAAAGTCAGTTGCTGGCATGACCACTTCATGGTACGGTTATGGGTGAGGTTTTTATTGTAGATAAAAGAGAGACCAGCCAGAGGCACGTGGATAAATCCAGGGTAGACAGAGAAAGAGACAGACGACTGGACATGGCCAGGGCTTTCTGTGAGAGAGGGAGATTAGCAGGAGATAGAGAATACGGAAAGCTTGGTGAGAGAAGCAAACATCACAGAGGGAACCAAGACAGCAGGAATAGCAGGGTTATAGGAGAATGAGCACCAGGTACTTGTGATTCTCAGGGAGCCTGGAGGCCAGGATGTGCTTTGATATACGGACAGGTGCTGCGGGCAGCCACATCCTCTGCCAGGAGTAAGGGAAATGACTCTTTTTTGTAGCGGGGGGGGGGGGGGGGACTAGTTTCACAAGTTCCTGAGGAATTCTGGCTTTTACCCAATTGTCCTCCTTCAATCTAGGCTGAGCTCACTTCCGGGTGTATGAACTGCCCGTTTGGAGTCTGAGACTTGCAGTTTCCTTTGAACCTGACACTAAGTATGGTTTGAAGAGCAGAGCATGCCAGTTAAAACTAATGGCAGAGTAGAGGGGCACTGAGCCTCCTAGCAGAGGAAAAGGGATGTTTAAATACAATGGAGGTGCATATACATGCACAGCTTCATACTGCTTCTACAGTACAAGATAAAAATTGTGGTAAGGTTGTGCTACGGACCTCCATGACAAACTGGAGATGGACGGTATTTGGAGAGTAGCCATAGGTATTGATATACGACTGACACATACCTATGATTTAGTATGGTGAAGATATTTAAATGATAATCTACAGAGGGAAAGGTGAAACTGAGGAGCCTCCAGGGGGACAAGCACTAGTTTCCACAGGCTCTGAACTCTCTCCTGCAAGCTAGATTCTTCTAGCAAGATGTGACAGCAGTATGCAATAAACTCTGTAGGGAATGCTCCCAAGACACTGAAGCTCAGGGTTTCTCACTAGGGCCTCACTGCATGGGCATCCTCTCCCGAAGTTCCAGTAGGAAGTCAGGTAGTCTGCATCATGGCACTATTGGGGCATACAATTTAAGCAGGTGAGCTTTTCATATTGGGGGAAGATGGCGCCCTTCTGAAACCCCAGTTCCTAGGGGCTAAAGGTTAATCTGTCCAAGTAGAGTAATCTTGGGCTACACGATGGTTTCTGCACAGGCTATCTCTGTACACTTGTTCAGATGGTAAATTCCCTACAGTTACAGTAAGAAATATGATCCTTCTGTAATAAATAAGGAGGAGAGAGATCATATTAGCTTAACTTTGGTTTTCTTTTCACTGTCATAAACATATTAGTAACTAAGATCTTTTGGATAATTCTAATCTTTTTTTTTTCTTTAACTGAAAATAGATATTTTCCTCCTGATTATGGTTTCCTCTCCCTCTCTCCTCCCATTTCTTCCTCCCAGCCTCTCCCATTTAGAGCCACTCCTTTTCTGTCTCACTGGAAAGAAAAACAGACTTCTAAGGGAATATATATATATATATATATATATATATATATATAAAGATAAAACAAAACCTAATAGAGAAGGCACTAGAAGCAGAGACTCACTATTGGCACGCTCAAAACACTAAACTGGAAGCCAGAATATTTATGCAGAGGACCTAGCGCAGACCACCGCAGGCTGCCTCAGTCTCCGTAAGTTCTTTGTGTGCATTGATTATGTTGATTTAGAAGGCCTTGTTCCTTCCGTGCCTTCTACCCCGTCTGGCTCTTACACTCTTCCTGCCTACTCTTCTGGAGGGTTCCCTGAGCCCCGAGGGAGGGATTTGATGGAGACACCCCACTTAGGGCTGAAGGTTCCAAGGCCTCTCACTCTGCACAATGTCCAGCTGCGGGGGAGAAGCATCTGTACTGGGCACTGATCTGTTTCCCCTAAATTCTCTTTAAAAAATACACTGACACTAAAGAAACGGGGTTCTGGAAGAAAGCTAGTTTTAGCTTATATACTTAGCATGCTCATTGGGCAGCAACGAGGGGAGGGGCTGGCAGCAGGTAAGAAGCAAGCTGTTATGGCAAGTGGTACCCAGAAGGCAGCCCAGAGGGCTCTGTGGCAAATCCCTCCAAACAGGAGCATTCTCTTCAGGAGCTCAGGAGCCAGGAGGGAAGCAAAATGTCACAGGTATGGTGAAGGGAAAGAAAGCTTGCTGGGTTCTATAAGGTTGGTCCCAGCTTCATAAAAGCAGGAGGCAATGGCTGGGGAAGGGGCTCTGGCCAGCACAGCTGTGAGCATGAGTTTCTCAGGCCCCTGCAGCTAGTTGCCTGTACCATGTTGCAGGGCTTGTGAGCTGTCACCCATGTTGGGGTGGGCTTTTTGTAGATGCAGCTGCTTTTGAGTCATTCCTGCTCCTTGTAAGTAACCCCTCATCTGTGCACACTGGTGTAATTATTACTTTCGTCTGTTACAGCTTCTTTCTGGGGTGAGTAGGTGTGTATACTTCTTCCTCAAGGGAACCTCCAACACAACACAGAGCTTTTGAGTGTGTTCATATATAGGAAAGGCCAGGTCATCTTTCTGATGGCAAATACGTTCGCCATAAGTGGAGGTCTGGAAAGACAGCTCAGCAGTTAAGAGCACTGACTGTTCTTCAGAGGGACGCAAATAGGATTCCCAGCACCTACATGGTGGATCACAACCTTCTGTACCTCTAGTTCCACGGGATCCAATGTCCTTTGGCTTCTTTGGTACCAGCACACATGTGGTGCAAAAACACTCACACATAAAAATAAACACATCTAAATTATTTTTAAAAGGATGGTAAGTAATGTTAAGGCAGGTTTAAAGGTAGCTCAAAAATTAGAATTTAATAGGTAAGAGATGACTGGGAGTAATGAGGTAAAGACTCTTGTTTAAATAACGTCTAAAAGCAGGACACCATCAAGTAAGTGTATAAATAAAAGTGATAGACAATAGCCAGGGAAGTTGCAGTGTGCAGTGTGTGTGCATTAGTGTGCAACCCTGAGCAGTATGCAGTGTGTGTGCATTAGTGTGTACCCCTGAGCAGTGTGCAGTGTGTGTGCATTATGTGTACCCCTGAGCAGTGTGCAGTATGTGTGCATTAGTGTGTAACCCTGAGCAGTGTGCAGTGTGCATTAGTGTGTAACCCTGAGCAGAACACAGCCACCTCATTAAGCAGACACAGGACCACACAAGGAGGGGACATGTCAAGTGGCATGGAGAAAATGGCAATCAGTCTCAAGAGAGTGTGTCACTAATTTTTGTCTCTGCCTAGATGAACACATAATAGTTGAGATAGAAGCAACATTCTAAGAAAAATTTCTAATTTTTACATCTTAAAATATCCCAGTACTTATGCCACAAAATGAAGGGGTATCATGACAGGGAATCTAAATTTACATTCTATCTATTCCACTTAGTAAGGTTGGAGACACTAATCTTGAGTCATGAGTATCAAGGGATATATCACAGAAAAATCACTTATAAATTGTAAAGTGCAACTACATAAAACAGAGCCCTTATTAGCAAATGTCTGCAGGAGGGTAATTAAATGCCTTATGGTTTTAAAGAGCTGAGACCCAGGTCTGAACCTGTCTTACAGATTGCAGGGGACCTCGTGCATCCCCATAAGAGTAAACAGGGTGCAACAACCAGTCAAGATACAGAGAAAAAACTATGTATCAAATGTAACCACAGTATGAGACACATGACAACAAACATCAGTAACATTATTGATAACCACAGCTAGGGCATGCATGAGTGCCCAACACTTGTTCAGTACAGGAGCACTGTAGGACATATTATATCCTCTTCTGCCAGAAGGTGCCGAGGCGCAGCTTAGGGTCCATGCCATCACAGCCAACAAGCAAAGGGCTAAGTGTAAAGGTGTCAGGTGTGTCAGACAATTTGCATTTTCTGCTGTGTAATATTGCTGTCATATAGTACCATTAATAAGATGATTATTTAAGGAAGAAAAAAATAAACACACACACACACACACACACACACACATGAATAACATTCCCAGGGAAGTCATCTACTAGAAATATGTGTGTCGGTAAGTTAAGGCTTCCCGAGATGAACAGCTATCTCATGATGAAGAAGCCCCAGATGAAAGAGTGTTTGAATTACTGTTTATAGAAAGCAGTCTGTCTTAATAAAGCAGGTCTCCATCGGACTTAACGTAAGCCAGGCGTATCACGGCTAGCATCATGATTTAAAGCATGAGGACAAGACAGGAGCCGTGAAACTCCAGCAATTGTTCTTCCACAATACAAGTTGTGACGTACCACCGCCAGACTCCCGACAGTTTAAGCTGTAGTGGCGAATCAAGTTTGCACTCACCGTCTGTAGCTTTATCTTATCTCTGCTTGCATTGCTATGGACAGCTTCAATTGCCATGTGGTGCTTCCGAGCTAATTCTTCCAAAGTCTTCCCATGGGTCTCGTTTAACTGAGCCACCTCTCCTTCCAATCGATTTTGCAGGTTCTTAAGCTCCATTTCATAATATTCTTGCTGAGTTCTCTTTGCTTCATTTACTTTCTGGAATGAAAACCAAGATTAAGACCTGGCACCTGCTTTTCCATCAATGCTGTCAGTGTCTGAGTACCTTAGACAGATATAAACTGGAATGAACTCATTGCTTTGGGACCTACAATTTGGAACCTTACAATTGGTGTTCTCAGAGAGTGACAAGGTAGATGAGGCAAAAATAAAATAATTTAAATTAAGAAATAAAATATAATGAAATGTTGCTGTATTAGAAGCAAATGTGAGTTGGTACACTAGCAACCTTAAAGGATAAAGGTTTGTGTGCAGTACATGAAATGGCTTACCCATTAACCACACAAATAATAATATTCAACACAGATTGGGTGCCAGTTACATGCTTTTTTTACCAATCACAAGCCACCAATGAGAGGAAGTAAAAGACAGTGGCAATGCAGTGTATTGATCTGTATGAAAGACAGTGGCAATGCAGTGTATTGATCTGTATGAAAGGGTGTCTATTGTATGTTGCTAGAGTACAGAGAAAAGGTGTGTAACTTCTGTCTGGCTCTCTCTCTCTCTCTCTCTCTCTCTCACACACACACACACACACACACACTCTCTCATACACATACACACACAGAGACAGACAGACAGACAGACAGACAATGAGTCGATTCAATAAGGATTCAATTAGGGAGAAGAAAATACCAAGCAGGCAATGACATGCTCTCACACTTAACTTTCACAAGCCCAGAAGGCACCCAAAGATGTCTCATGTCAAAAGCATAGACTCATAACCATTTCCATGGCCTTTCAGCAGTTTGAAAGGTGAAAAAGTAGTTAACCACGGGACAAAGATGCAGGGAGACAGAAGGCCTAATGCAGTCTAATGCACACAAGTTACCACAGGCCATAGAATCCTGGGAATACTGAATGAACAGTAATGGCACTCCGAAACAAGCATGAGTCAAATAACAAAACAGATCTTCACACTACGAACTAGGATTCTTATTCTGGAGGGAATGAGAAATCACACATATGCATACATCCATGAGAAATCATAATATACTTCATATATAGTTCATGATATATAGTCATCTTTGTAATAGGTTCAGGAGAAAAGCTAGGAAGTTGTTACTACCATCCAGAAAAGCAATGACGCCTACTTCAACTCATGATCTGTGGGTGGGTATGAAGAGAAGATGGTATAGAAGCATATGAGGGGGGTGGGGCCAACAGGACTTGGTGATGGATAAGGAGATTGGAGGAAAGGCATCAGCAATTCCTCCCCTGACTAGGTTAAGTAACAAATTTAACTAACAAAGTTTTAAGGAGAGAGAATTTCTATGCATATTTCAATGACATGTTTATCAAAACCATAAATAGAGACATTGTGTGGAAAGTTAAATAGATAAGGCTCAGGGGAAATGACTTTGCAACTATCAGTGAACAAGTGGAGCTTGTTACTGGAATAGATGAGTGTGTGGAATAAAAGAGAACCCTGGGCTCATCTTGCCAGGAAAGTCATTATTGTAGCTTGCAGGGTTCACAGCTGGGTACTGTGTTGTATTGGTTACTTTGCTCCCTTGGAAGCAGACACAGCAGTTTCTGGCACTACGAAAGCCGGAGCGAAATTTCCTGGTGAGTACCAGCTTGATTTCCCATCATCCAACAGCTCAAGCTTGTGATGTCTTCAGCAGCGGGGTCTTATCATCAAGTTCTGGAACACAACTAAGACCAATCGTAATGACAGCAGGAGTTTTAGGAGTTTACTGTGGTGGTTTGAACAGGTTTGGACCCCACAGACTCATGTGTTTGAATGCTTGGCCCATAGGGAGTGGCACATTAGGAGGTGTAGCTTTGTTGGAGTAGGAGTGGCTATGTTGGAGGTGGAGGGTGGGGGTTTTGAGATCTCCTATACTTAATTTATGCCTGGTGTGGCACAGTTTCTCCCCTGCTGCCTGCAGAACTCTCAGCTCCATCTTTAGCACCACGCAGGTCTATGTGCTGCCCTGCTACCCACCATGAGGGAAATGGACTAAATCTCTGAAACTTAAGCCAATCCTAATAAAATGTTATCCATTAAAAGAGTCGCTGTGGTCATGGTGTCTCTTAGCAGCAATGAAACCTTAACTAAGGCAGTAACCAATTGCTATCAAATTTAAGACCTGTTTCACAAGACAGAATGGTTAGTGTTCTGGGAGTGTCACCTGGGCTAAAATCCTATGGCTGGGTGGATCATAGGCCCTAGGGGAAAACCTACTATCATTCTGTTCAATTAACAACGTATTAAGCTGTCCCCCATGCACTTCTACATATATGTTTCTGCGGCTTTCAATTCTCAGCAGTGAAGCTTCGTTTATGCAGTAGATGGGATTGCTACGGGGACTCACATGTGGTCAGAGTGCAGAGAATAAGAGGCTATAGAGTGCTCAGCTTAAATGGGACTTCTGTACCACACTCCTTACCCACAAGGCGCAGGAATCGACTCAAGAAGAAGAGCCAGAAAGATGGTAAGAGTTAAGGGTGGAAGACTGCTTTGACGCAAGTGTTTTATGGCCATTATAGGACCACTGCAAATGTGAGTTCACAGTGGGCCATGGCAGATGAGCAAGACCTGCACAAGACCAAGCCAGCCAAAGTCCCAGCATGGATGGAGTGCACAGAAATCCTACCTCTGGCAGCCAATGGCTGCGGAGGGGAAAAGAGGCAGTGTTCTTGGGGTTTAGTTTAGTTCTCACTAGGCTGCCTGTTGCACTGGGTGGCCTGACACCCATACACTTACTGGAAGCCTCAGTACTCAGTGGGCTTACATACAGCTCACGAATTTGGAAGGGAACAGATATACGAGAAAGACTTGATCAAAGCACATTATAACATATTCATGTGTGAGATTCTCAAACAATAATCATTTTTACTGCTAGGAAAATCTCTACTGCTGAGAGTGGGGGAGGTATAAACAGTACAATGTACGATGATGCACCAGGTCTCCTGATAACTACGGACTGGGAAACTGAGGCAAACCCAGCTTCAATGGCACAGGGGTAAGAGAAGCTAGTATCAGGTTAAGAGTGAGCCGGAATGAGCAGAAAGCACCAGCAGATACTTCTAAATATACTTAAACATTGATGGGAAAAGGGAGAGGATAACCCAAACTCACTCTTGTTCGGTGGGAGAAACAATCCCTGGGTTTCTATGAAACTGTCCATAAACAAGATGTAGCTGTGGCCAACCCAACGCTGCTGTAAGAACTTTCACAACTTGATTGGAGTCATCTTTTTACTTTTGTAAAAATTCCCTAGGTTCCAGACATCATACTATAGTCCTGTGGTCTTAGTTACCAGGGAGGCTGACGTAGAGGATTACAAGTTCAGAGACAGCCTTAGTGGAGTCGTAAAGAACTCTGTCTCACAATACAGAGCGAGAAGGACCTGGGGATAGAGCCCCGAGGCAGAGCATTTCCCCAGCACAGGTAAGGCCCAGGGGTGCAGGCCTTAAAAAAACAAAACCCAAAAACAAAAACAAAAACCTAAACCAGAAAGATAGGGAGGGAGGGAGGGAGGGAGGAAGGAAGGAAGGAAGGAAGGAAGGAAGGGAAGGAGGGAGGGGGAAGGACAGAGAAGGAAATAGGGGAGGGTAAGGGAGAGAAAGAAAAGAATTCCTAGGAGTATATGCAATAACATATTTCATTTATGTAAAAAGTGTGTTGAGTGTAATCTATAATAAAATATAAATCTCATTCAATTTCTGGCTTGAAATAAATAGAAATTCTTAGATTTTTTTAATAATATAGATTATTATCCAAATATTTCGAATGCATACATAAAATTGCATAGCCTACCTTTAAACTCATTTCCTCAAAAACAAACAAAAACTAGTCTAAGGAACGTATGTCCCCCATGCAGCAGGACTGGGGATCTGCACTTCCTTCCTCTCCTCCCTCCACCCATCCACCCATCACAGTACCTTCTCCAGCTCCAGCACCTGCTGCTTCTGTTCTTCATCCAGACTCTGCGTTCTGCTCTGCAAAAAAGCTCTTTCCTCTTCCAGCTGACACAATCTCTCGTTGGCTCTGAATTTTTCTGATTCTAAGTCTTTAATTGTAACTTCTTGGTTCATCTGAGTTGCCTGAAGCATTCCAATATGACCTAGAAACCGCCCCCCACAAAGAAAATCTCCTTAGTTTATAAGTCTGTCACTATGAGCGTGTGCCTCTAGTGACACAACTGTACTTCACGCCTGAGTGGTCCCAGCTGTCTCTTTGGCTTCCTGGCTGTACAGAGGGAAATAATCACCATGGGAATGTCTTACCCAGTTATACTCCCTTAGAATACAAAGTCCAGTTTTACACCACTGATGGTCCCCGGTACCAACCCCATTTTTTAAGAAGGAAAAGATGCAAGGTAAACAAGTTACCATAGGAACAACTCCTCAGTAGCTTGAGGAGAAGTGTCCTGGGAGCAACTACAGAAAGAGGATGCACTGACAAGCTCTATGAAATGAAAATGGGCTGTTTATTCTCTTCTCTTCTTTCTTTCCCTCTCCACCCCTCCATTTTTCTGTCTGTCTTTGTCTCTGTCTCTGTCATTCTCTGGGAAAATTTGTGTGCAAGGAACAAAGGTTGCAGCTGAGTCTACGTTGAATTTGTTTTCGATAAAGATTGTATTGAAAAGTAGAGGAGAGCAAAATTATAAAAACAAACTAAATGACAGTTAAACTGGGTGGGAGGTGCAGGAAGAGTAGTTGGGCCAGATATGATCACGACATACTGTTTACATATTTGAAACTGTGAAAGAATAAACCGAAGACTTATTTAAAATGGGTAAGGGGAAGGGAGAGAACCGAGTGTGGGAACAGGTTTGCATAGAAAGCATCCTTTAAGGCAGAGGTTTCCAGAGAACCCTGGGCGAACTGCACCAGACTCCCTGGGAACTCCAGTCAGAACAGCCTACAGCGGCCCAGTGAGTAGGAAATCCTGAGGGAAGGCCTGGCATCTCTGGGATCACAAACTGCCTGAATGATTCTGATGGATGCCGGAGATCATTTAAAATGACTGGTTTGTAGGCAAGACAATTCGCCAGTGAGCCAATCAAAATTAAAGGTGTTCCTGAAAACAGCTTCACTGGATAGGAGACACCATCCACTTAGACAAAAAGCAGCTCCAGACTTGACGCGGATCAGCATCTGTCTACTAAGGGCTGTGCACTGAAGACCACTGCCACATCACATGGGCGACTAAGCTGTCCTGTGTCAACTCACCTTTGTTCCCTACATACAAATTCTTTCACAGTCAGCCAGTCAGACAGACAGACAGACAGATGGATAGACAGAGGAAGGGAGGGAGGATAGAGAAGCATAAATGGCTCATTTTCATTCACCGGGAAAAATATACTCCTAAGGCCAAAAAAATGTGACATCCTGAGGCAGGATAGAAAGACAGGGGACAAGATGGGGACATGGAAAGGAGAGGAGCCACCTGGTTCCAAAGCTTAGGTGAGGTCTCTCACCAACTGAAAGTCAAGCATCCCAGTGCAATTAGCATGTGCTGTGAAAACTGTTTTACTTAAAGACAATCCTCCTTTTACATAAGGATATTCATAAATAAAAATGTAGAAACAGCAACATACCATGCTTGAGGCCTGAGCATACTTAGCTTTGAGTTTCACAAACTAGGCTATTAACTATGGTCGACAGTAAATGGTTCCTGTGATTTGGGCATGCTACCCTGGATATAATCCTAGCTTGGAACACCCCAGGAATGTCCTTTCAACCTCAAATTCCACGACAGCTATAAAGATGACAACTGAAAACCCACAAACATTGTAAGAATGAGATAGGAAAATGCAGAGAAGCCTGGGGCCACGTGTGTGTCTTATTCAGTGATCACCCCTTATCTGTTGACCCAGGGTTTGAATCTATATTTTAAAAAAAAATCCCTTCAGGCAAACAATTCTGCTTCAACCTGGCTCATCCCGAGAATCCTGTCTGCAGTGAAGTCATAGACCTAGCTTGACCTTGGTATGAGGAACCCCACAAACTGCTAGTGGGGAGGAAACTGTGCTCCACAACTGTTGGCAATCATCCCATCATTCCAATGTTATCATCACTCAGAACATATTAGAGACTTCTCAAATAAAAAAAAGCACAGTCTAGACAGTTTCAAAATACCAGGAAGAATGGTAAATATTAAATTAGAAGAGCTGTCAAAATGTTCAGATATTGTGTTGAATGAACGGCGAAGCCTCTGGTTTTTGTGGAGCAGTGCACCAAGCTATGGGTAGACATACTAGCTTTGAGAACAAGATCTGAAGCTTGCTCTTGCAATCGCTCCCGGGCGGCTGCTAGCTCGCTCTCCACTTCCTTGTGCTTGCTTAACAAGGCCATTTCTCCCTCCTTGGCATCGTCAAGCTGTTTTTGAAGAACCTAAGGAAGATCATATAGCCATAATCAAAATGCAAGCATGATGCTAAGCTGAAAACTTTTCTTTAAATTACAAGCATCGCATTTCTCTTAGCAGCAAGTTCCTTGTAACTAGGACTACTTAGTTTCAAGTCTAACATGAGGTAACATCACATGACCCAATAGAGGAAGCCTATTTCTACCATGCCTATTGCAGTCTAATGCTCTACAGATACTAACATGGCCAGGAAGCCTTCTGTGCCAGGGCAATTAAACTTGCGGAGGCTTTTGACATCCTTTCCACACATGGGCTAGCTCTTATAAATTTCACTTTTAAGAGCAATACTTTCTTTGTTCAATGTCTAAATATCAAAGAATGAGGCAGATGTCCTTAATAAAGAGAAAAAGAAAAGCACAATTAATCCCTAAGCTCAATATTTCTACTCTCCCAAGCCACTTCTATAAATACCAGTAAGCTGTTTAGATGAAATCCATTTATAGTATCAACGGGGTCTTAAACTTATCTTTCTGGGTGCTTGCTATATGAATTTCTAACTGAATAGGTAAAAGTAATAAAGATTACCCCTTCTACTTTTTTTTCCTCACAAAGACAAAGAAAAAAAGTTGGGAAAGGGGCTTTGAGTGGTATGAACATAAACAGCCAATGCTAAAGCCAGCCAGGCTGATTTTCAAATCAACAAATTAATATATAAAAAGTTGATACATAAAGTAGGTAAGGCTAAGCAATGGCTTAGCAGCTAAGAGTATTTGCTGCTTTTGCGGAGAACTCGGATTCAGTTTCCAAGCACCCACATGGTAGTGTACAACCATCCATACAAATATAGTATTGTAAAACACCCATACACATAAAATAAAATAAATCCAGAATAAACTTCTTAAAGTCGTTGAGCATCTACCATCCAAAAAAAATCCTCCTGAAGCTGGGGCAAGGGGCAAAGCCAGAGCTAGGGAGGCAGAAGCTGGGAAACCCTGGAGGATACTGTTCAGCTAGCATGAACAGCTGAAATGACAAATGAAGTCCTCTCGTTTCAGCAAAAGACCCTCCTCAACATAGAAGACGGAGAGCGATCCTAGAAAACACCCAATGTCAACCTCAGTTTCCACATACGTATGTGGACGCACACCCACATTAACACATAAACACACATGCTCACACACCACGTACATACAAAGAAAGAAGAAACCCTACATAGCCCCCCTCTCACCTGTACATTGTTCTCTGCCGTGGCCAGAGCCATCTGCAGCTTTTGGCATTTGTCGAGAAGGCTACTGGCTTCATCCTGCACCATCTGCAGCTCTGTCTTCAGTTTTCCTATGGTTTTTCGTAAAATGGCCTCTTGCCCCTGGAACTCTTTGCGAAGATCGGCCTCCTTGTCCCTGCTGGCCTGCAAGCTTTCAGCTGTGAAGAGCTGTGACCTTTTCAAATTATCAAGCTCGCGCTCATAAAATACTTGGGCTTTGCTCAGCTTGCCCTCGTACTCCTCGATGAGCTGTTTCTTTTCGTGTCTCAGCTCTTGGATGGTGTTGTTCAAGGCCTCCACCTCCATCCTGTGCAGTCCCTCAGCTTTCTCCTGCCCCAGGTTCATGGAGGAGCTGTGGTTCTGCTGTGACTTCAACAGCTCTTGGACTTCGAGCCTGTGAGTGGTTCTCAAATCTTCCAGGGCCGACTGTTTGTCGTTTTCAAACTGAACCTGGAGCTGCCCAAAGCTCCGCAACCTTTCTTCGAATTTCTTCCTTATCTCTTCGACCTCCCGGGACATGGTTACTATGCGCTGAACATGCTGGGCCTCTGCACAAAGTTGCATGTCCTCAACTCTGCGCTTATAGGCTTCAAACTCGGTCAAAGCCTCCTGCTTCATTTTCATGTGATCTTCTAAAGACGCTTCCAAAACTTGAATCTTTCTCTTAAGGTCTAACTCTTCGGTCACCTTGCTTTTGTATAGTAGTATTTTTTCTCTTGTTTCTGCAAGGATTTGTTGGATTTCTTCTTCATGGGCATCCTTGAGGGCCTGAATCGCAGAATCGTGTTCATCATTTCTAGTATTCAAAGCATATATTACCTACATGGTTTTGAAGAAGAGAGAAGAATTCAGCACGTATTCTTTTACATCTCGAAGTTAATTCTTTCATTTAGATTGATTTTTTTCTACACACATATTATTGCTGGTAACTATTAAATACTGAGATATCAAGCAATTGTTTTTGTGCCTACAGATTGATTTGCTTTGCAGATTCTATCCTTGCATAGACTTTTAAACTGTTATTTTAAGATATTCAAGATGACTCATTTGCAAAACTGCATATGTACAATCCCAGCAGGAGGTTAAGGCAGAAGGTAAAAAGTTACTGCACACACAGTGAGTTCCAGGCCATCTTGGACTCCATGGAAAGACATCAGTCTATCTCTGTCTCTGTGCATCTGTCAGTCTGTCTGTCTATCTCTTTCTCTTTCTCCCCATTTTCCTTAAAAAAGAAATTCAAAATTAAGAATAATGTACTATAAATGAAAGGAAGAAAGGAATAGCAGAGGTCACCTGGCAAGAGAAGAACATTCCCTGCACAGTGCAGGCCAGTGTAGTGCGTGCCACAGAAGAGGAGGAGGAAGTCTCAGGTAAGGAGCCACTGTGCACTGTGTCCTTATCTCACATTCATGTGCATGGAGCTCTAGACACCAGGGTTCCCCAGAGCACTCTTTATGTGGGAAAGGGCCTACTTAGCTATACAAATGTTAGCAATTCCCTCTTCTAGATCCCTTATAGTTCGCTTTTGTTAAGGGATTAGAACTATTTTATTGACAATAAACAAAATGTGCTGTAGTAAGTCCAATCTAAATTTCTCTTGTCTTTGAAAACTCACTTAAGCAATTTAAACCTGACAGGGCCTGAGCCTCCGTATTTCCACAGAACACGAGGGAGCAGTAGCTCTCCAGTCTGAGGGAGCTCTAGAACCGCAGGGTTCAAGGATACAGGGTCAGTCTCCTTCCTCCAGATCACCCCTATGCCTTGGAGCTCTCAGGGGCACCTGAAGTAGATGTGATCATGTGGGACTGAACTCTTTTCAGTCTTTGAAACCCAATGTCACCTTCAAGTGGACAATGTTAGAATTGAGCTGAATTATAGACACTGAAGAAATCCACATATATTGTGGTGAGTGGAGAAACCACAGCAAACCACACAGAGTGTGCCTTTATCCCATCCCAAACATCCATTAAGATGAATGATCAGGGTGGACTTGGTGGCACACGCCACTCATCCCAATAATCAAAAGGTGAAGGCCAAGACATGGCCATGAACTTATGGCCAGGCTGGACTACACAGTGAGTACCAGACTAGTCAGGGATAGCAATGCTTTCTCTAAAACGAAACAAAACAACAACAAAAAACAAATAAAAATCATAGAGAAAAAGAACAAAAAAGACAAGTAAAGGAAGGAAATTAAACAAAAGAAAGACAAAGAGAAGCCCACTGGTCAAAATGCCTAGAGCAAAGCAGAAGGTTTGGGTCATTTTAAAATAAGAATCTTATACATAGATTCAAATGAACAGGGTAAAGGAGATGGGAGGATTCCTGAAGCTGGTTGGACAGACATCCTAGAGGAATCCATGAGCTCTAGGCTCAGTGAAAGACCCTGCCATCAAGGGGAGACACCAACTTCAACCTTGAGCCTCCATGCATGCACACTAGTGTAAGAGCATCTGCACACATGGGTGCACACATCTACATTGATAAGTGTACACACATGCACACACGTGCGCACACACACAAATATATCTACAAATATAAGTAAAAATAAGACACACTTTGCTCCATCACAGGTTCCTTTCTGGAGGGAGTATATATGTATGTTGTGTCTCCCCAAGAAAGGCCTGTCACACACAGAAAATTGATTCTTGATGTTTGCGACTCAGGTTTATGGTGCTTTATCATAACAGTCTGATCCTATTAATACACTGGTATATATCAATATGTTCCTGCTGAAATTTTAACTAGAAATAAAGTATGTTCATTGTCCAAAAAGAACATTTATAATAAACACCATCCTCCAAAACAAAATGTATCACATTAACTTATTAACTAAAGTCAGTTTTTATTCCAGGGATGCAAGAATACACAAATTAAGGAATTTTAAAAATAGATCTCCAATAACTCAAGAAATAATAACAAGCATAAACAAGCAGGATTAAATTAAATTAAAAAGCTTTGGAACAGTTAAAGAAATAACTGAGTAAAGAAACAATATACAGAATGAGAGAAGATATTTGCCAGCTATACTTTTAGGAGGGATTAATATTCAGAATATATAAAGAAGTCAAATTATTCAACAGCAAAAGGCTAAGTAACCCATTTACTAAATAGTCAAAGGATATGAATAGATACTTCTCAAGGTTCAAATGGCCAATAAGTATAGTACATGAGAAAAGTGTTTAATATCCTAAGCAGTCAGGGAGGTGACATGGAGGGGGCCAGTAAGTGACATGGAGGGGGCTCAGAGAGTAAAGGAGCTTGCCTCAAAGCCTGACAACATGAGTTCAACTCCCAGAACAATTCGCAGAGCCCACATGGTGGAAGGAGAAAACTGACTCCTCCAAGTTGTCTCCTGAGCTTCGTGCATGCGGAGTGGCATGAATGCACACACACAATAAACAAATACATAAATATGTAAATAAATACTTCATTTTTTTGGTCTTCAATAACTTTAATATGCTTGATAGATAGATCCCTAATCCCAACTTTGCCATCTGAAAGATCTGTACTGAAACTCCTAAACTGGAGCACCTTCCCGTAGCATGAGTACTAGTTATTTGAGGTGAGGGCTCTAGTTAGGTGCCAGATGGACTTTTTCTTGTTCAATGAGATATGTGGGTGTTGTCTTCAGCAATAAGGGCTTAACATCAGATTGTGGCAAGTGACCAATAGCCTTAGAAATAGCTTGGGTTGTTTGGGCGTTTCAGTGGGTCCTCTTTGTGGACAACTCAATTAGATATAACCCAGTTCCAGAAGTGGAGGCTTCATTTGGTGACAAGAGATGTCCAGTGAGGGCTCTATCTCCCCTGTTATTTGGTGATCCCATTTAGATCACCTTCACATATGTATGTATTTTAAGTTTTCATATGACCCCTCGAATGACCCTTAGTTTTAGCTGTCCATCCCTGCATCTCTCCCTGATGAATCTTTCCCCTCCCTACCCTATTTCATCCTCCTCTTGTACTAATCCCCACTTCCTCATCCATCCACAGCTATCTACTCTATTCTGTTTCCCCTAGGGTGATCTATCACCTTCCCTAAGCCCTTACCTAACTTCTGTGCTTATATGGATCATAGCTTCCTTATCAAAGACTTAACTGCTAACATCCACATATAAGCGAACACACACCATATTAAGTGATACTTTAAAACTTTTAAAGGGGCTAGAGAGATGGTTCAGTGGTGACAAGCATGAGCTACTCTTCCTAACCCTGCATGGTCACTCATAGCAATCTGTAACTCTGTTTCCAGGGGATCCAACACCCTTTTTTCTGGCTTCCACAAGTGTAGGTGGAGGCACTGATAATTAAAATCTAGCTCCCTAATTGGTTCATGATTGGATCAATAAAGACAGCAGAAGCCAATCACTGGGCAAAGGATAAGGTGGGATTTCCAGGTCGGACAGGGAGAGAAGAGGACAGAAGGAACCGGGAGGTAAAGCAGACCTGGGGGCTAGTAGATGAATTCTAATATAGAATAGCTGTTGAGCTTAGGAAAATAAAATTCCAAGCCTAGCGGCTGTGTCATTTGGCTGATTTAGAAATATTAAGATTGTCTGGTGTTTCCCATTTGCAATGATTCAGGTGGGCAAGCGAGAGGGTGTAACTGTGGAGCGGACATTGGCAGAGCAGTCGGTTGGTGGACTGCGAACCAACAGTAGCTCCAGGCATTCTCAGGAGGGATGGGTGGTGGGCGGTGTAGCAGGCCAGCAGTGGGAGCTGGGTGAGAAGGACATTTCCTTTCCAGCACTGAGCAAGGAGACGCCGGCAGCACTCTCGGGAATATTGGTGGCAGTCATTCTTAGGGATCTTGGTTAGCTGGCCATGGGGGCTGGTTATCAGAAGGCAGGCAAGCTGCTGATCACGGAGCCTAGCCTGAGCAAGCGTTGCACTTTCAAAATTACACGCAACACACAGGTACCAAGCATATTCACAGTACACAAACATGCATGCACATGTTGCACAGATAAAATAACCATACATGTAAAAAAGTAAGAAATTTTAAAGACATGGACATTCTATCCACACCAGCCAGAATGGCTATCTATCATCTAGCACACAGAATAAGGAATACTTCGGATGCAAGGGAGCATGAATTCCTCTGTCCACACCCTCCAGTATGTTGTTTCTCTGTAGCCATCACTCTAACTGGAGTAAAAAGGGATCTCCAAGTCATTTTAACTTGCATTTCCCTCGTGGGTAGTGAAGTCAAACATTTTTTTCTGTTCATTTCTGTGGTGGTTTGAATAAGAATGACCCCGTAGGCTCACATATCGGAATGCTTAGCTGTTAGGGGACGGCGGTACTTGACAGGAATTAGGAGGCATGGCCTTAATGGAGGAAGAGTGTCCCTCGGAGTGGGTTTTGAGGTTTCAAGAGCTCCTGCCAGGTTAGGTGCCTCTCTTCCTGCTGACTGAGGATCCAGAGGTAGAACTCTCAGCTACGTCTCTGTCACCATGTCTACCTGTGTGTTGTCATGCTCCCTGACATCGAAATGGACTAACCCTCTGACCCTGTGAGCCAGTCCCAATTACATGCTCTCTCTTAGAAGAGTTGCTGTGGTCATGGTGTCTCCTAGTTTCCCCTCTGAAAACCCCCTATCCTCTCCCCCTCCCCCTGCTCCCCAACCCACCACTCCCGTTTCCTGGCCCTGGCATTCCCCTATACTGGGGCATAGAGCCTTCACAGGACCAAGGGCCTCTCCTCCCACTGATGACCAAGTAGGCCATCCTCTGCTATTGTATTCTTTAATTTCCTGTTCTGTAGTTGTGTCTGTATTTTCTTTCTTTCCTCTTCTTCTTTTTTTAGTTCTATGTATTAATCCCATCAGGTATATAGCAAGTAAAGACTTTCCTGTTACAAGTTAGGTGGCCTCTTCACTCAATCACCTGCTTCCTTTTCTGGGCAGCAGCGTTCTCCTCCAGGAGCTGCTGTTTGTCAGCTGTTGACACTATCTCTTGAGCAAGCAGGCTCGTATCCACAGAAGGCCCATAGGTCAAATTCCTTAACTCACTTTCTCCTTGAAATGTTAGAGTTTCAGATCTTCCATTAAGGTCTTTGATCGATCTTGAGTTGATTTTTGTGAAGGGTGAATTTCATTCTTTTAACATGTGGATTTTCCCAGCATCATTTGTTAAAAAGGTTGTCTTCTCCAATGTCAAAACTCAGCCACATGGGTTTCGCATCTGTGTTCTATGTCTCCTTGTCTGTGTGTCTGTCTTCAGGACCCCACTAGCCTTGTCACTATGCTCTACAGTATTAGGCATAGTGATACTGCTAGCATTCTTCTTTTTGCCTAGGAGCCCTTTGGCTCTTCAAGGTCTCTTGTGTTTCTACATGAATTTTAAGATCTGATTTGTTTTCTACTTGTGTAAAGCATGACACTAGAATCTTGGTGATGAATACAGTGAACCTGAAGAACGGTCTGGGCAGTACAACCATTCCTGCAATGCTAATTCTGCCAATGCAGCAAGGCAGAGGGCTTTCATTTAATTCTAGTAACTTCTTCAATTTATTTCTTCTTAGTTATAAAGTCTTAATTCTAGTTCCTAGTGAACCCCCTCCCACAACATGACCCATCAAATGAATCACTACGATCAGAATCAGAAAATTAGATCAGAATCTAATTTTCTCAAATGTTAGAGGATGAAGCACAGGGAGAATCTGAGACTAAAGAAACAGGGAGAGGATGGTACAAAGGGGGATAGTACACACTCTGTGAAGGGCAGTGGGCTCCGGACTGAGGTGTGTGAACACTGTCAGCACAGGGCAGGGGGAGGGATGCGGGGGAGGGATGCGGG
>NC_034598.1:19478596-19482759 GCF_900095145.1 Mus pahari
GGGGGAGGGATGCAGGGGAGGGATGCAGGGGAGGGATGCGGGGGGGGAGGGTTGCGGGGGAGGGATGTTGGGGAGGGCGGCTTGTGTCTGTTGGACTTGTCAAGTTTTGGGAAATAGAATCTACTGGAAAAAGAAAAGCACAATGTCCTGGGGACTGAACCAGGGCCTTGTGTCCAGTAGGCAGGGGTTCTGCCAAATGAGCCCCACCTCTGCTTCACATTTAAGCTCCATACCCTTCTGGTGGGACCAGTCAACAGGTCACCTGGTCATACACCATCGGAGTTAAATGATGCTGTCAAAACCTAAATTCCTCAAAAAACAGTTCTTACTTTTGCCATGAGGGCTTGTTCGATTTGTTCTACAATGATACCACACTGCCTGGATTTATATTTAGTGATACTCTTGAAATAGCTTCAAATGTAAAAATTTCACAAATTATACAAGATAATTCTCTATATCTTACACATTTCCAATGAGCTCTGAACAGCTTACTTAGGGAATATTATTCGTCTGTAACATAGTTCATAGTTTGGTATCTGAATATTAGCCCCGTGTCTCAGTAAAGGCACATTAACCAAATATTTAAAGCTCCTCTCCTCTAGAGGTTATGAAATTGGACAAATTTCCTTGCTGATTTTCTTGACCGTTCCACTGAAGATGAGAAGTACCATGTATTTACGCCATCTACATCACTTCAGTGACAGTTTTAATCACTGTACAAGAAGAAAAAACAAAACAAAACAAAGTACAAGCTGTTTACAAAACCAGATTCCTCACAAGTTGAGGGATTATGCTCAAGATGAGGTCGACCAAAGAAAAGCAAAGAACAAGGAGATCACAAGTGAGAATGAGCTCAAAAGAACAACGATAAGGCAGGAACCACATGGATGGTAGGAGTAACATCCAATACAGAAGGAGGAAGGTCAGAAGAAAATGCTAGGTTACGGCTGCGCCAAGTGCATGTCCGTGAGACACATGATCACACACATGCACACACACACAGGCACACAAATATGCACACATACAGCTTTCTCCTTTCTGAACCAACTTAAAATACATTTTATCTACCAGTGCATACTATTCCTAAATACATTCAAACATTATTTTCTAATATCAAAAGCAAGAGTATCATCACACTCCCAAATTTAGACTGATAAAATATTCTCTAATTCCCAAAGCATAATAAACATAATCAAATTACTCCAGTAATGAAATTTACAGTATATTTTCTTTATAAAGTTAGATTACCTAGAATCCCACATTGCAGTAAACTGTCATGCCACTTTAGTGTTCTTTAACCAGAAATATGTGCACACGCACACACGCACACACATGCACTCATGCACATATGCAGAGAGAGCAAGAAGAGCTATTATTTTCTTTTCCTTTTTAAATTTTATGACACTTGTTTTTAAAGAACCTAGATGTTTGGTTATAAGTTGTGCAGTGTTATGTTTTTATTTTGTGCTTTTTAAAATATCACATGACAAGTAAATTTTATGTTCTGTCTTTTCAACTCAACTGTGTGCCACGTATCTAAAATTAACCAATATCATACATATTGATATCATATTAATAATCAATGGGTAAGTCTATGAAATATATTATTAATTTATCAACCCTTTTCTCAGGTAGTATTCTTCCCTTGTAATGTTTGAGGCTTGAGGCAGGAGGATAACCCCATTTCAGTCCCTGAACCACAACGTATGACTGTGTCTCAAACACAAACAAAGAGAGATAAGTACATAGGAAAGAGTTCACTTTAGCTTATAAAAGGTAGGCAGATCCCATGGCCCCCGAGGCCATGAGAGCAGGAGAGCTGGCCCCACCCCCTCAACTGGGCAAAGCAGGATAGGTGGCCCTGGTGGTACAGATTCAGAAGAGCTGGCAGGCTGACCAACTCAGCTACCACCCAGGCCCAGATGTAGGGTTTTGAGTCACCCCACCCTAATATCTACCCCTTCTGTGAACTGCTAGAATGTGTGAAGGAGTTGGTCCTGCAGATCCAAAGCTGCGGAAACTCCAGTGAGGAGCCAGTATTGATGGTGTAGTAGAAGCCAGAAGCCTCCAACCATACCAGTGACTCATTGCAATGAACATTTACAAGTAATGCTATGTGGATGAAAGGGTATGCTGTGTGACACACTGTGACACACCACAGCTTCCATGGTGAGATGTTCTTTCTTATTTCTATTTATTTTTAATTTTGTTGGTGTTTCTTGGTGGCTATGGAGGGGTGGGGAGATGAGTGGTGTTGGAGTGGATGATATGAAATTCACAAAGAATCTAAAGGTTTAAAAAATAAAATAAATAAAACCTCATCATTCACAACAGCAATAACAACAACACAGGTAGATCCTAAAGACCAAACATCCGACCCATGTTCAGCAAGTTACAGGCCCCGCCACCCAGCCACCCAGCTCTGTGGGACTGTGTCCTTCCTTTTGCTGGGTGGAAGTGTCAGGCAAAGGCCATGTTTATAAGCATAGAGGGGACTCTAAGGGGCTGTGAGAACTAAGTACAAAGTAGCCCTGTAAAGAGACGCTGACAGTTCTCAATGATAGGAGAGGAAGACTCTTCTAATTCACAGCCTCGCACACTCTTCTGGCAGGCAGTTCACTTCCTATGGCTAACTGTACAACAGGATGCACCAGGATGCATGGAGAGCTTCACACACATGGGGGTCCAAGGTGAGCGCCACAGAACATACTCATGGGTTCTGCCCTGTCTGGAAGATAACTGCCTTCATTTTTCACCTCCTGGTTCACTCCCTTTTGTATTAAATTAAACAGAAAAACAAAAGCTGCTTTTCATACATTATGTAATCAAATTAATTCCAGCAACAGGCTTGTGCCCAAATGAAACATTTAGGAGGCAATTAACAACAACAACAAAAAAGCTCATTCGGATTTATGTAAGTCAAGGGCACTCTAAAACCTTGATTTTAAAATAATTTGAAAACCTAATTGCTCTGGGAAATAATTACTTTTAAAGGAACATTTGTTATGTTTGTTTCTATTACTGTTGGAAACATATTCCAGAAAATATTTATAAAGTATAATGATGCTTTCTTTTCCTGCATGATGTAGAAGCATATATTTTCTCAGGAGATTAAACCTGAATTTTTAAACACAAAAGTCTTTTTGAACACAGAAGTCATAAAGTCTCACAAACCCAGCTGTCATTCAGTGAGATCTGTGGTAGCAAACTTTAAAAAAATAACCAACAACTTTTTGTGAAAGTCTACTGAGTGCTCTAGATTTTTTTTTTTAATGAATTCCAGCAAAGAAAAGTATATGAACTCTTAATCCTGAATAGAATTTTTCAAAGCAAACCATACACAAAATACCAACAATTTTCGATAATATGCATGCGTGTCAAGTATCAAGCTGTAGGGTGCAGATTAGAGGACACAGCATGAAGTCCTCCATAGACTGAAGGTAATCAGAAAAGCTCTGAAAGGGTGGGGCTGGGGAGATGCTCAGCAGTTAGGAGCACTTGCTACTCCTCCAGAGGATGCAGATTCAGTTCTTAGCATCTGTAGCTCTTTGATTCTGTCCCAGAAATGTGCCACCCTCTTCTGGCTACCACAGGCACTGCACACACATGATGCACATACATACATGCACAAAATAATCATGTACATTAAATAATTTTTTAAATTAGTAAATTTAGGAAGGCCTGAAAGGACACAGGCAGTTGTTCAGAACTGTAAGGACAGCCACTTGGGCTAAGGCACAGGGAGCACTGTGCTCTGAGCTTTGTGTAGTCTGGTAACTCATCAAGAAGAGTGACTGACAAGGAAAGCCACTGATGAAATATAAATTCTCAGAGACTAATAGTGTTGCAGAAATTTGATTAGGAAAGTAGACAGTAATTTTATACTTTAGTAGTTTTAGAAGACTTAGAATCAATACATATTTCTTCATTTGTATGTAATCAGCGACTCTAGACACTAATTCTACCCTCTCCCCCCTAACATTTTTATTGATTTTCTGGGAGTTTCACATCATGTACCCGAATCACAATGTCTTCCCAGTACTTCCATATTCACCACCCCTGTGACCTACCCCCTGAAAAAAGTTAAAAAAAAAAAAAAAAAAGGAAAAAAAACAGATAACAATCAAAAAAACAAGACCCCAGAACAATTCCACTTTGCGTTA
>NC_034598.1:19484700-19486271 GCF_900095145.1 Mus pahari
GATGGTTATGAGCCACCATGTGGTTGCTGGGATTTGAACTCCGGACCTTTGGAAGAGCAGTTGGGTGCTCTTACCCACTGAGTCATCTCACCAGCCCCCAGACACTGATTCTTTACATTCCAGTCTTTCACTAATTTTTCATGTAAGACTTTAAAAAAAAATTTTTTTTTTTTTGCATTTAAACATTCCTTGAAGTGCTATGCCCACTCGAGTGAATTCTGCTTGATAGGTCAAGAGGCCTGGAAGCACTGACGAGGCAAAGAGTTTCAAGGAAACTATGCCTCCTGGAACCTTCGCATTCTCATAGCCTGTATACTCAAACCCTATCCCACATTAGTATGGTGTATGCTCTCTTTCGGTATTGTCTTATTATAAGTACCTTTAAAGATTGAATTTTAACATAGGTGAGCCTCCACCAGTGTTCCAACGTCCTAGAAAATCCTTGAAGCTGACAAGCTTGGAATTCAGTAGGAATTCAGTGAGAAGGTTACCTGCTCAGTAACATTCAAATGTACTTCTAGTAGAGACAGGCATTACAAAGAACGGAGCTAGAGCAGCTCAGGGCTAGTCTGCAGAGTGATTACTTAGGACAGTAGCCAAGACTCACCCAAACAAGGAATACACAATGGCCTAGCAATAGGTTGGTTTACAGGTTTCTTCACTAGGCCCAAAGGAACAGCATAATCAGGCATTTATTAAAAACTCCTGGTGGTGGGTTTAACAATAGACTAGCCTTACACCTGGCTCCCTTCTTAGGTAAACAGCAATGGCCTGGTCCCCACCATCTTTTGATGAATACATTTCTTTTGTTTTATGTCACTGTAACTCTGGGCGGATGTGTCCCACCTACCTTTTCTTGTTTTTTTCTTCTGTATAAAAAGTTTGATGCTCGATTTGAAAAATTACACTCAGATTCAACACATTCTCTTGTGTCAAGTCTGTCTGTGAATTCCCATCCGACTCCATGCCCATCTGTCCGAGACTCTGATTGGCACGGATTGAGGAGGGCCACCGAGTCCCCGGTCCGTGGCATTGAAGAAGAGGGTAATGTGTGATTAACTGTGTATCAGAGCCCCTCCCCCATTTGGAGTACATAAAGCACACAATCCTAGGTTCAATCCCCAGAGTTGACAGAAATCAACTACTACGGTGAATCAGTCCCATAAAGCCATAGGGAGAGGGAGTGAGCACAACGTCTTATGTTGAAAGAGGCTCAATTGGTTCTCACCTGTAAATAAATTATAATTTGCCTGACCCCTTGTAAGGTTATATAGGTCTTGTGTCCGCACTGCCACAGGACTCAGTCTCTTGGGGAGGCAGGACTCAGGGAGTTGACTGTGCTTCAGCATACTGTTGGACTGGCGAGTGTTGGACTGTAGGGAAGCTCTGGGACATCACTTCAGGGTAGGGGACACACTGGCAGACCAGGCCAATTCCAACTTAGAGAGTTGAGGACCACAAGAAATGGGTCTTTCCTTCCCGATTCTTTTTTTTTTTTTTGGTTTTTTTTTTTGGTTTTTTTCTCTGTGTAGTCCCGGCTGTCCTGGAACTCACTCTGTAGACCAGGCTGG
>NC_034598.1:19486881-19495756 GCF_900095145.1 Mus pahari
TCTCCTGCGTGAGATATGAGTCGGCCCGGGGCCTCGTAAATAAAGTACCTCATGTGATTTACAGCAAGGTGTGTATAAGGTGTATTTCGAATTACTGGGGACCCGAGAGAGTACCGGACCAGAGGGAGTCCCTCCTTTCGGGGTCTTACACTAGTACAAGCTAACCTGCTAGCATGAATAGAACACAGCGGAGGTAATGCACAGAGTCCCAGCAAGAGAGGCGGGGGTAGACCCTTTCTCTATGGCAGCAGCAGCAACAGGTGGCTCGACAACCCTTACCCAGGAAACCCAAAGATGAGATCCTACAGAACTGGGCTGAAATCAGGTAAGCCCTGGCCTGAAACTCGCTGAACATGGGCAGGATGGGCTACCTTTTATACACAAAAGTAAATTCTGTTCTATTTCTTCTCTCTTTTTGTTTGTTTGTTTATTTGTTTGGGGTGAGGGATTCAGTCACATGTTGTGGTCCAGGGACTGAAATTTGACTTACTGCTGTGAGCTTTTACCCCGAGTGACCCCAGAACTTGGCAGCTAGCCACTGCAATTCTTTAGCTTCCAGCTTCAGGCAGCATCTGCTTGTGTTAACAGATCTTGAACAGAGCTTGGGGGCCAGGACAATCAGTTATATAGAGACAGGTTGTTACAATTCTTGGGTGGCTAGCGTCACACATGGTTCTTAGGCCTGAGATACCGTGATCTTAAGCCCTGACATTGGCTAATGTTACAGCTCTTGCACTAGGACATCTAAGACCTTCGGCCTTCTGGAAGCTGCCAGGGCCCATTGCTGCTCATCCCAACTTTTCCCACATTCCTCACCATCAGCTTTCTGCCATTTCTACCCAGCTGCTCTTTGCTGTGACTCTTTGCTACCTCCGCTCTCATGTTAGCATTCTAGCTGGTACTATCAGGAGTAAAAGTCCAAAGTGCATAAGAGAAGACTCCTTCAAAGAAAATATTTGGCCTAATGTCACAACACCAGAGGAGCATCACTCAAAGAGTGAGCGAAACAGCCTGCTTAAATCCATACCCAGGCTCTTCTGGTCTCTCACTCTTGCTCTGTCCTCTTGCTCCTTACCTGCCTCTCTCTATTCCCTCCCCGCTCCCACCTCTAATCTCTCTCTCTCTCTCTCTCTCTCTCTCTCTCTCTCTACTCCCTCAACTCCCCTCCCCATGCCCTAAATAAACTCTATACTAAAAAAAAAAATTCCATATCCAGATTAGTGTGTGGCAAGGGGTTTCTACAACAATCAAAGCAGATCTTCATGTCAATGAGGGTCTGTGTGCACAGTATAGATGAAAATCTCTGCACAAATCTCATACCTTCTCCTGGACCAAGGAAAGTGCGTCCCCCCCCCCACACACACACTCTAGGCTAAATAAAATGATAAAATGGCTACAAGGTAGTCAAGAGTTCACTGCTGGCAAAAATCAATCAATCAATCAATCAATCAATCAACCAATCCAGGGCAGTCTGTTTCCAAGCTGTGGAATTTTCTGGAACAAGAGTTTTGTCATGGTGTCAGGCAGTTATGGTTGCTATGTAGTTTCCTCACTGTACCACAGAGTGTCCAGAGCTGCTGGTTCTAGCATGAGGGACATCTGACTGGCTGGTTAACATCCTTTGCTCAAGGTATCTGGGACTACAAGGAAAGACCGGAAAGTTGTCACAGAGAAAGTTGAGAGGCTCGGTGGTTAGAGAAAATGCTGTGTATGTGTGAGGACTGGAGCTGAGATCTCTAGCACCATATAAAAAACTCCCTCGAAATCCCAAAGTTCTGGAGGCAGGGACAAGGGATTCCCTAGGGCAAGCTGACAGAGCAGACTAGCCAAGTCAGCAAGCTCCAGCTTCAAGTGAGATACCCAGCCTAGGTAAATAACGTGCACAGCAAGTGATCAGATCTTGCAGTAAAACAAGACCCAGCTTTGAGTCTGGTGCTGCTGATGTTTACACCACCTGGAAAGGTTATGCAGACTCTGCATACGCTTCTGCACTTGCAAATGAGAATATTAAGTACTGAAGTAAGGCAATCCAAGTGCCTGCTACTGCACCTGCTGTTCCAGGCCCACAGAAAGGAGTTACCGTCCGTCTGTCCTGTTTTATCCACTAACCCAGCTGCACGAGGAGTTAGGCCTGATGCCTATATTCTGCTCCACTCACACTGGCACTCTTGAAAGGCCATGGCTTTTCACTCAGTTGAGGTGGCCTGTAATCCCCGTGCCCTCCCTACTTTATATGACTCATCTTTGAGAAGCATCCCAAGGCCCATTTTCTTTTTGAAGTCTCTGTTGTCAGTCCAAACATACACAAAACTGTCACCAGCTCCCTAAAGCTTCCGTTCTATAAGTCCTGCCTGGAACCCAAATGTGTCATTTGCAATCGCATCAGCCTATGGTTTGACATGAATACATCTTGTCCCTATAAATGCAATCAATTCTCAGTGACAGCAGAGAAATCAGCTGTCTCCAGACTGTCTCACAAATGTCCACCAAATAACAGGTAGGAGATAATGAAGTCTCTCTGCTTACCCTCTATTTACAGTGTCTGTGCTGCTTTCTTTACCGGGCACGTCTAATCTTCACTAACAAGATGTTTTGATTTATTAAACACGTAAAGCCATCTCCTCTATAAGCCAGCAAGACAGACAGACTTTTCCACAGATTTGACTGTAGTGAAATTGTTGATGTTCTTTAGATGTCACAACAGAAACGCCTGCACTTTCAAAGAAAAAGAAGAAACCAAAACTACATTGTGCTCTTTTCAATAAAAAATCCTATTGCTTAAAGAATAAGTTTCAGAAAAAAATCCAGATTAGTTAATTATATTAATACATATTATTTGATACTAAGTATACAGAAATAGTAGCCAACTTTTTTGTGCTTAATAACACAGAATGAACTGATACCATAAACTTCGAATGTCAAAAATGCATTTGAAAAATCAACTAATAAGGTCAGGACAACCAAATGATTTCTTCTTCTTTAAAAGTGCTCCAGAGTGAAGAAAACAAGATAAACTCTATTCTGCTAAAAGCTACCAAGGGCAATTTATCTACACCTCAAGTACATAAATTGTAAATGATTACTAAGAGAGAAAGAAGCTAAAATCTAAGTATTGTGAAAAATACCACCAACAAAAAGTTGGCCTGCTGATCCCAAGAGGAACTCAGGGAAGGGTGAAGTACCAGGCAGATATACCAGTGGCTGCTTTCAAGTGTGTAAAGAGTAGTTCATCATCCAGGTCATGGCCTGCTTAAAGCACATAGATAATTCGTCCTTATGATGATTATTTTGTAAAGGAAGAGCAAGAAAAAGAAAAACAGAGGAAGTAGGCTCTCACGGTTGCAAGTTTGGGAACTGGGGACACAGCAAACCAGAAATGAAATGTGGAAGAGAAGCAGAATTCAGTGACATATCCTTAGGGAGCCTAGGGGTGAGAAACATGAGAAGAGATAGAAGATGGCCACCCAAAATGGATAACTCCTCAGACTTGCTGAGGCAGTAAGACTTACTGAACAACAAACACAAAGGCTCAAAAGACAGACCGTCAAAGAAGGCGTGGTGGCAAATGAGTGAAGGATGCTTAGAATCAGGTGTCTTTGGGGATTTTCATATAATTGGGTATCCAGACACACCAGTTAGAATAATGGCTCAAATCCTCAACAGTGACACCCAAGCTGACAGAGATGGGCAAGAACTCCTTCGACTGCTAGAAGGAATGGCACACACAGCTTAACAGAGGTTTACAAGACTGAAGACACTCTCACCACCGAGCCTCGACATGTCAATCCAGGGTACTTCACTAAGCGAAAGCACACCATATAAAATCCCATAGGTGGATGCTTAGGGCTTTATTCAACATTGCTGAAACTTGGCAGGCATTCAGATGTTCTTTAGTAGGTCTATCACCCAATTCTTTAAGAAAAAATTTTTGATTAATCAATTGACTGATTGATTGGGTCTAGTAACAGATATAAGTTATTTATATTGGGTCCAAGAGTGAAGCCCTTAACATAAACTATGGTGGTAATGATGTGTCACTGTGGGTTCATCAGTTCTAATAAATGTGTCTCCCCAGTTCAAGAAGCTTCTATATTAAACAATAACTTGTGTGTGTGTGTGTGTGTGTGTGTGTGTAAAGCTATTTCTGTAATTTATGTTCAGTTCTGCTAAAAAATCCAAAACGTAAGGTCTGCTTTAAAAGCCCAACTGAAAAAGTTACATTACATACAATTTTGACTATGTGACATTCTGGAAAAGCCTGGAGAGAGGAAAAGATCAGAGGTTGCTGATGGTCAAGAGGCAAGTAGGGAATATGAAGCTGTTTAACTCAGTGGGTGGCACTCGTGATGCTGTAGCGGTAGCTCCTTAAGTTCCCCTGTGCAGAGGCATTTCACCCATCCCTTTGCCTTAATGCTAAGGTGCTAAAGAACAGCTGCATCCTGTCCTAAATCTAAATGACTTGCTGCGCCCAGATGATTAAGGTGTTAACTGCTAAACATAACCCTTTGATTTACAGAGCACAGAACATATTGCCACCTTCAGGTAACACCAAAAAGTACGTGGCCCTGTCTTTAATTTTGACCAACTAACATAAAGCAGAGAATAGAAACTGCGGTAATGTTTCAAGGCCAACTGTCAAAAGAGAAGAGGAGAAGAGAGGGGGAGGGGAACAGGAGGGACAAGAAAAAGAACCTGGCCCTACCCAGCATAGTGTGGTCTTCCTGTCCATTTTCCTGCACTTCCTCTTTATACATATTCAAGGGTTTTTTGTTGTTGTTGTTTTTGTTGTTTGTTTGTTTGTTTTTGTGTTTGTCAGCTCCCTAATATTATCATTTGGAGCAATGAAGCCCTTAGGTGATAGCCCTTGAATAAAGCTGACTTCCCTCCCATCCACTCTGCATTTCCCCAGGACTAACTTTGCACTTTTGAGCAGTGTGTTCGTAGAGTTGGGTCTAGTAACAGGAGTCTGTGTTACTTACATTGGTTCAAGAGGGAAGCCTTACTGTAAACTATGGTGGTAATGATGTGTGTCACTGTGGGTTCCTCAATTCTAATAAATGCGTCTCCCTGCTCCAGGAAGCGCCTATAATATGCAAAAACCTATGTGTTGAAGGGAGCATATGGAAAATACCTATAATTTCTGTCCAGTTCTGCTGCAAATATAAAATATAAGGTTTGCTTTAAAAAAAAGATTTATTTACTTTATGTACACTGTAGGTGTCTTCAGACACACCAGGAGAGGGCATGGGAACCCATTATGGTAGTTGTGAGCCACTATGTGGTTGCTGGGAATTGAACTCAGGACCTCTGGAAGAGCAGTCAGTGCTCTTAACGGCTGAGCCATCCCTCCAGCCCATAAAGTCTACTTTAAAAGCTACACATGAAATACAATTCCCAGGTAGTTCCCCTCCTGTGTGCAGCCTCTGGATAATAGTAAATAAAGTTCCATCAGTCCCTGAAACGGATCAAAGAATTTACCGAAGAAAATGAGCCACTCAAAGAAAAGGTCTATTTATTCTGGTATTTGAGTGTGTTCAATTAAAAAAAAAATTCATCCAATGGCTTTCCATTCCCACTGTCTTACTCAGGGTTTACTGCTGTGAACAGACACCATGACCAAGGCAAGTCTTATAAAGGACAACATTTAATTGGGACTGGCTCACAGGTTCAGAGGTTCGGTCCATTACCATCAAGGCAGGGATCATGGCAACATCTGTGCAGGCTTGGTGCAGGCAGAGCTGAGAGTTCTACATCTTCATCTGAAGGCTGTAGGAGAAGACTGACTTCCAGTCAGCTAGGAAAAGGGTCTTAAAGCCCACACCCACAGTGACACACCAACTCCAACAGGACCACACCTCTAAATAGTGCCACTCCCTGGGCCAAACGTATACAAACCACCTACTACGTAGAGTCCTGAAAACAGGACTGTTCCTGATGAATGTCAGCATACAAAGCCATTATCCTGAGCCTGCCAGATGGCACAAACCACAGTGCAGCCAACTGCCTCTCAGGATCAGAAAAGCCTCCCAGGCCAGATGGGGAACAAGCACTATGGTCTGTGCAGCAGAGCACAGGAAGAAAACAGGCTGCCATGCAGGCAGGTGAGGAGGAAAAGTAAGTGAAATTTTGGTGCGGGGTTGCTGGAAGTCAAGTGTGGGCACCTGTCAGAATCGAAAACTTGCCGAAGTACTAGGTACAGTCAGGGCCAACTCTCCCATGTGTCATCGGCTATACCTCAGCAGGTGACTACAAGAAAAACTGCAGACGGATCAAGAATACAGCGGAAGCCTGAGGGCAACATAAACTCCATTTGTCTCCATTTAAGGACCAGGCCTGATTTCTAAAAGGCCACAGGGCACCAGCTTCAGAAACAGACCGTAAGTCCCAGAAACTAAGTCATAAGACACCACCTCTAGGAACAGACCATAAAATCCAGAATGAGATCATAAACCCCCTCCCAAAGAACAGCCTGGGGAAATATCTCAGAGTTGGGCCATCTGTGCTGGGCAGCCCTATTTCATCACATGGCTGACTGTTCATGACATAGGAATGCAGGCGCCTGACCCTCTGTGAGCCCCTAGCAATACGACCCACTTGTGAAATTTTAGATTACCTAATCCTTCTAGAGAGTTCCCCCGGTTCCCTGTAAGAAGGCCTGCATGCCCTTGTCTGGGGGTGGCCATTTCAAACAATGGTTGACCCCGAACGTTGTTTGTTTCTGCAGAATAAACGCTTTCTTTTTGCATACTGAGTCTGGGGTCTTCCTTCAGTGATTTTCTGACCCTTACACTTGGCGGGACATGGCTGCAACTGAGGGGAAAGCACAAAGCTATCCAGACTCTCATGTGATCACTAAAAGCCCAAACCAAGTAAGGTTCTCTCTTCCCCAGTCCCAGGAACCAATGTTACCTGTGGAGGCCGGGAAAAGAGAAAAATCCAATGCCATTTAGGTCAAGGGCAGGAAAGTCATGAATATCAATGAACATAAAACTTATTTCAAGATTTTTGGATATAACTTAAACAGGTGTTGGTGAAAAGGGTCCCAGCCTGTTTGTGCAAAAGATCACAGCAAAGTTCGTTAATTTACAACGTATTGGTGCTTGTTCTCCTACTGGGACAACACAACTGCACAGATGCTATTAACTACCATGAAAAAAGAATAAAAACATCAAATCAATAAAGTAAATTACACATCAGAAAGAACCATAAGCTAGGTTGTTTCTTCTATCAGACAACGGTAACTCACACTTCTGGCCACTCTTAAAGCCTGGCTAGTGGGTTCTCCCACAAGCGCTTGGCCCACGCACGCAGAGACTGCTGACACTCCCAGGCAGATGGAAAACAAACCCAGAGATTGTCTCTCTCCCCTTGTCCACTCCTGGAGCTTGTGTCTGTGAAGATCTCAGAGATCTAAACAAAACAAAGTTAGCTCTGAATTACAAAGAATCCAGGCGACCTTGAGAGGAAAGGAAGGACACCACCTGGGACTGGGTGGCTCCTGGGTGCCCTGTAACTGTGACAGGGAGCCCACTCCCTGAAGCTCTCCCTACAAGAAGCTCATCTTTTCTTTGAAGCAAGGACTGCCTGTAGTCCTCCCTCAAGTCTGCCCTGAAACTGCCTGGTGAAGCAGCACCCCGAGTCTGGCTGAGGTGCGGTCCACGGGCAAGGCTTTCAGAAAATCTCTCAGGTCACTCTTATCCGCCCCAGCAGTACCTCTCAATGTCACTTAGTGATCAAGTAGAGGAATGGCCTAAGAAACAATGTGGTCATTTAACAGGAGGCCATGCTGACTGCACGCTGGAACTGAAAAAGGCACCAGAGCTGTGGAAAGGGGATGCAGAGTGGGCTGCAAGGAAGACGGAGGCTGCCCGCTGTCCGTCCTCAGACAGGAAGCACAGTGTGCCACGATGAAGTTAGCATGCCGTCAACCTGTGTAATGAACAGTTCCTGATTCCTCTGGAATGACATGAAGCGCTTTTCTTTAAAAAATATTGAATAGGGAAGTTATAAATATTCTGAAATTAACAATGTTTTATTTTTTTCTACATCTTTACCAATACTGCTGTTCCCATGGAACACTCTCTTTTTCTCCCAATTATTGAAATCTATCTCTACTTGGGGAAATTTATCTATGTTATATATTTCATGATTTCTAATCTGTTCATTGTAGAAAGTTTAGAAAGCAAGGGAAGAGTGAGGAGAAGGTTGCATTTTTATTTTTAAGAATTTAAGAGAGTAAACATAATGGAAAAGTACTAGAAGGAATGAAAAAAATCACAATCCTTACAATCTGAGAAGATGGAAGGACAATTAGTTTCATGATGAAAAACATTTACTTTGGAAAGCCAACTTCATCACAATTATGCAGTAACTGGATGCTGACCAAATAAAATGTTCCCAAAAATATACTGTAGTTTTTCATACGTCCATCTAATTTCCGGCCAATATTACCACTATTCTCAATTTCTATTTTCTTTGCAAAGAAAATTCAGAGCGATACATAATACATGATGATACTGAACAATACTGTCAAAATTGCATCTGCAAAATCATGTAAAAATATTTGAATACTGACTGTAGCATCAGTTCTCTTGTAAAATAGCATTTGAACTCCAGGGAGAGCCACAATACTTGGGTTCCTGTAATATTTTCATTCAACACATCTTGCCAAGGACCAGTCCCACCTTGGAGAGGGGTTCCTGAAAGAAGGACTGTTTGGGAGTAGCAAAAAAGAAATGGAGTCAAATCGTGGGTCCAAGCTGGTGATCTCTCTCTCTCTCTCTCTCTCTCTCTCTCTCTCTCTCTCTCTCTCTCTCCTCAACAATGTCTCTCTGTCTCTGTCTCTTAATCACTAAGCCATCTCTCCAGCCCCTTA
>NC_034598.1:19495812-19530172 GCF_900095145.1 Mus pahari
TGTGTGTGTGTGTGTGTGTTCTGCTCTGCTCTGCTCTAGACAGCTTTTTCTTGCTATTCTAAAAACTCTCTGATTGAGATAGTTCTCTGCGAGTAAAAATTGCAAAAGATATCTGGTTAGCTCATGGGTTTTCAGAAAAGCTTCTATAAAGAAACAAACCAAACCAAAACATCAACAACAACAACAAAAAAAACCTATTGGATCTTCCAACTAAGTCAGAAATCCTGCTAGAAAAAAATTATTGAGGAACTGTTTTCACTCTCCAGACATCTTTCACTAGAGAAAATTCTAAAAAGGACTGCTATTATTTTCTGCTAGTTTATCTCATGCAGAGCAAAAGCCCAGTTTTTAATTTATGTATCAATTCAGCCATTTACTTCAGGTTCCCTTTTGATTATCCTATGAATCAGCATCCTGTGACCCCAGCACTTTGAGTCTTAGAAAACAGCAAACATACACAATTTTTATTTATTTATTTATTTATTTATTGTTTGTTTGTTTGTTTTCTAGACAGGGTTTCTCTGTGTAGCCCTGGCTGTCCTGGAACTCACTCTGTAGACCAGGCTGGCTTCGAACTCCGAAATCCACCTACCTCTGCTTCCTGAGTACTAGGATTAAAGGCGTGCGCCACCACTGCCTGGCCACGCTTTTTTTTTTTTTTTTTTTTAACATTGCAAAAGAATTCAGAGACCTGCCTGCCTCTGTTAGGCACAGATAATAAACTAGCTGGATGTGATCCCGTCCTGAAATTACCATTTCTACCATACCTGGGCCTCAATTAGCTGTGTCCCAGGCTGATGTTGAACTCAGGAATCTGAATGACTTTGTATATGTTTGACAAGCTGGCTAATAATGTAGCTGCTTTTTTTTCTCCTAGATTCATGAAGTCCCTCATATAATTCATATTGCATCCTTATATTTTTGCATAGTTAAGAAATTATATACGTATAAGGTTTCAGATATGTATGCATATATAGTTTCTCAACCATGCAAAATTAAGATATATATATCTTCATTTAATTTTATTTTTAATTCATTTTTTACACTCCATATTCCATTCCCCAACCTCCCCATCCACCCTCCAAATGCTCCACATCCTACACCTCCTCCCCACCCTACCCCGTCTTCCCGTGGATGCTCCCAACCCCCACCCTGAGAAATTATATATTTTAAGACTCATAGTCGTAGAGTTCTTTTCCACAGTTTTAAGGGCTGTCCTGAAGGCCCCAATGTTTACTATTTTGCTGAGACATAGCCACACCCTCGACTCCTGGACTCATGCTGTTTCTAATTATTATGGAGTCACTAACATTCACAGGGAGGACACTCCTCAGAAGGAAAGAGTCCTCCACTGCTAGTACTGGTTCGGGAAAATATACACATTATTATACAAACAAGCCTTATACCCACAGCAGCCACTGACACTCATGAAGGCTCACACTTGTTACTCTGTCCCCATTAAGGCCAAGTCAGGCTCGGTAATATCTCTTCTATAGTTTTTATTTAATATAACACATTCTATTCTCATACACAGCTAGTCTTTTTTTTATATTTGGAGCCTTTTGGGTGCATTTCAATAATCAACTAAATATGATACCTTATAAATAA
Source organism: Mus pahari (assembly GCF_900095145.1). NCBI lineage: Eukaryota > Metazoa > Chordata > Mammalia > Rodentia > Muridae > Mus > Mus pahari. Next base: position 19,497,421 of record NC_034598.1, read on the forward strand.
ATATGCATTGTGAAATATTAGTGAATCACCACCCACCACTGTAACTCCTTACAAGTTTTATGTCAAGAAGACAGTAGACTGTCTACATGGTCAAGTCTAGAGGGAAAATAAAGGATGCTCATGAGGAAGACAGCTCCTGTCAAAACATATCAACTGGGTGCAACCATTATGATGGGCATTTCTCTACAGTTTAGGTTAGGTCCCATCTTGCTCTGACATACCTTGATTCTGAGTGACTAGGACCTAAGGACAGACCTGAAGAGGAACTGCCATGATATCCCTCATGTGGCGCGTCACAGGACCCTCAAACTGAACACCATTAGTAAGAACATCTGAACCGATCTGCGTGGATGGCTGAGAGGGAACGTTATAATGCGCATCTTGTTTAACCCTATGGTCTTGTCTAGTCATAAGACTCAAATACACAGGGTTCTGAATAAGAACAGTAACATTTAATGAGGTGACTCAAGGACTGCAAGGTTATTTGATATAACACATGCTAGATACTACTGAGTGTGGTGGGACACCATCCTCGAAAGTCACAGTTTTGAAACCCACAGCCATCTGAGGTCCAGGTCCCCATATGCCAGTATCTATGCCGGATACTCTAGTCCTGAGGTGAAATACAGACATCCTGGCTTATACTAAGAGCTTTGGGACTTTCCCTGGGTTCCCCTGAAGGCTCCTGAGCACACTGACAGCAGTTTCCACTATACCAGCTGCAGCATGGACCTTATGTGCCAAGTCATATCTTTTTATTTCTAATCACTAATATTAGCTATCTAACAGAAGCATAGTTCTGGGACTGAACATAATTTGTATTATTGGCTTTGCGTATAAAAATCTATTTTCTAATTTTTTTCATTTCCTACTTTCCCAACTCGAAAGTGCTATGAAAGAATTAAACAAACAAACAAAACCAATTTCCTCCTTTCTTCCCCTCTGCCTCCCTATATGAAGCCATTATTAGGTTCTGTCTGTTTGGCCTCCAAAATGCATTATCAGTCTCTGCTGTAGTCTGCATTTTCATTGCAATGAGTCCAGTGCAAGTCACCTGCGTGGAGGTTAAGGCAAGAACCGTGAGCCTAACTCATCCCTGTGCTTGCCCTGCTGTGCTATGATCTACTCACTCAGAAACCAAACTGGCCCCAGGAACAGAAACCATGCAGCACTGTTGCTCCCAACCCTGTCAACAGCTTCCCACCAACATGTACAGAACAACAAAAGCGAGGAGCACTGGTTAATGCGTTAGTTCTGAAGGACCTAGAAATCTCCCTGGAACTCCACCTAAACTTGAAGCCACTTGTACCAAATGAGTCCAATGATCCAACAAAGTACTCACCAGAGACAGGCTAGGAAGCAGCTCTAGCTGGGCTAGGCCAGTGTTATCCGGGCTGTGTCGGCAGAGGAGGCGGGGGAGATAAAGGCATGAGGTTAAACTGAAGAGCATTGGAGGTCTTGGTATCAGGAGAATCTGATGGTTCAAAGTCTGGCCATGTTCTGTCCCAGGTGTTGTGTCTGCTAATGAAGTTTATGTACTTCTTCGAAGTTCATTCTATCAACAACCAAAATGATAGCCTGTGCTATGTTTGTGGTGCTTGCTGTTCGACCCCCAAAAGTTCATGGACTAAAATGCTTGGTCTACAGAGTTGGAAAGCTAATTAGGTTATAAAACTTGCCTGCCATGAACAGATAAAGCAATGCTCCACTGAGGAGCTCTCTAAGGGATCTGGCAGTTGTTTACAGAGCTGGCTGTTATAAAGGAAGGTATATCACGTGCCTGGTATTTGTGGTTTGTGGCCTTTTTCCCTCACTCTCAACCATGCTATGGAGCCACGCCATGACACTAGTCCCAGGTTGTTTAGACTTTATCATCATCAGAAGCATTAGCAAAATTCATCTCTTTTCCTAGACCATACCCAACCTCAACAACTTTGTTACGGCAATACAAAAACAGACTAAGACTCTATGTTTTACAGAGGACTTAGATAAAACTTAGGAATTGAGATTTCTCACATGTTCTCCAGACAGTAACCTGCTGCCTCAGACAAGGCAAGTAGGACTATAACTCTACCACTTCTGATTTCCAGTGTTTATCTTCCCAGATCTACAGGCCCTTCTAAAGCAGGTCTTTATGTGAGAGCCCAAGATTAATTGTGTGCTTTACCACTGTGTTAATCCAATAACCAAGGAGATAATCCACATTCATTAGCAACTTTTGATTGTTAAGGAGGATGAACTCCTCTGGTTTGGGGACAGGAGGTAGTTTAAGGATCATTAAGTCACCCTGATAAGAAAGTACACATTTATTCCACCACCTCCATCCTGTCAGCCAGTCACAAGGAGGAAATGGAAAAAGACGAACAGTCACTTATGGCTTTCAAAGCACAAAGATAAGGGCAATAAAATTCAATTCTTAGAAAGAAGAAACAAAATTTTACAGAACAAAAATTTTGAAATATGAAAGAAACATAACAAACAAGGGAAGCAACTGTGTCTTGAAATACTTCTTTCTGTTGTTTGCTAGGTGATAAACATTTTAGGTCTCAATCTACTCAGCAGGAATTACATATAGTTTAATGAAATGAATATTGTAATGCTCTCCCTACTGGGATAATCTCTATAGCATCATGAAAGAATTTGAAGAAGCATAATGAAGTTCTAGAAAAGAACTTTAAAGTTGCGAGCATTCAAAGTCTTAGGGAAGATAAGACTCACATTTAATTCAGTGACACTCTACCTACTTCCCACGTTCAACCATCATATTTGAAACAGTAAACAACAAGGAGGGAATGAGAACTTGTGTCAGAGACTGTATTATTGATGGTCTAGTCAGAGCACACGCAAGATAACTAAAATAGAAGAATATAAAAGCCAAGATATGTTGCAAGACAAAGGTTAACATGGATCCCTCCTCAGGGTAATAGGAAGGAAAAGAAAAGAATAAAACATCACAGGCTACAGTTGATGTTCTGGGCCATTCTCCAGAACTTGACACTGCACCCCTACAGTTGAAGACACCATATACTTGAGCCATAGAGCATGGAAAAATGAAGCAAGTATGGATCTAGAAGCTTCATCCTTCTTGGACAACTTTAGCAGTGTCAAGTGGTTCTGTTCACATAAATGGAGGAGAAAAGTAATCACTCCCATTACCTGGCTGTGAACATTTGAACTACAACAGTGGCCAGTCTGGCAAGGTACTTGCACTCATGCACTAGTGACACACATGTCATAGGAATCACTAGCTACACCTTCTGGTTGGATTTATAGTCCACTCCATAAATTGAAAGAAAGCCATACCTGGCACAAGTCTACTGTTATTACTTTGCTAAATGGCTATAATGTTACATAAATATCTAATAAATTATCATTAAAACTGTAGATTAGTGCATCTGTCAACACCCATTCAGGAAGCTTCTTTGTACAAAGGCGAGGTTAACACGGGGAGCCACAACTGATCAAGGGGCAGAGAATAAGGTCTATGGTATGCTCAGCTCTAAATGAGACATCTAAATCATAGCCTCTCCCCACAGGGCTCAGGGATCACTGCTGAACAGCAGGTGAAAAGACTGTAAGAGCCAGAGATGGCAAATGACTGACTACAAGAAAAGAAAGATTTCTGAACACAGCAAGGCACATGTAAATTCACAGCAGGTGAGACAGCATGCTTAAGACCAGTGAAAGCTCCAGCAGACAACACTCCAGTACCGAGAGGCCAGTAAACCCCACCTCTAGCTGAGGAGCTATGGGTTGGTACCTGATAGTGGCTAAGAGGAACAGTCCATTTCCACTAAGAATGAACCCTCTGGCGGGTTGACCATGCTCTACATAACCAAGAATCTATGGGCAGCATAGACTGCATTTGATGTGTTTCTTTTAAAAGAGGACTCAGAGTTGGACAAGTAAGGTAGGGATGAAAGGTCTGGGAAGAGGAGAAGGAGGGGGAGGCAAGGGTGAATAGGATCAAAGAACTAATGAAAATGGGACCAAATGTAAAGATATTTGAAAGGAAAAAAAATACCCAAGACATGAAAGAAGAGGTAAATTTAATTCCAAAGTTATACTCTTAAAGACTAAATTTAAAAGCAGGTCTAGACAGAAATTCTGGAGTTGTGAATGGAGACCAGGCATTGTAGCTCCCATGACTTTAGCTTTGTTATATGGGGTGTGATGATTAATTCGGTCTTAGGCATGTGATGGGAAACTAAGGTCAGGGCAGACACCCAGGTGCAGATGACAGTCTTAATGGATGAAATGGAAAGAAGCTTCCCCAAAGTAATTAGAGGTTCTACACCACAGCCACACTTCAAAGTCACCAGAATGGAGATCTTGTTTATCCAAGGGCAGCACTTGACGCTGGGCTCCCACACCAACTGGCTACTAAATCCTGGTTCTTACTATACAACTACAATCAAATAGATAAACACTGGTCAGAGTGTCCTTCCTTCCTTGGTGCTGTGTCCCTGCTGATTGATATGAAGATGGTTAAGTTCATGAAACCTCGGAGAGTGGTTCTGGTCTTGAATGGTCCTAGCTGGAGGCTACTCCAGACACAAAACTGTCATCATGAAAAAAAAAAAAAAAAAAAAAAGACGATGACAGCTCAGAAAGCTCCTACAGTCTTACTATTAGCCATTGGTTGCTTTTCCCCTCAAGTGACAGCTGCCATGAAGTCAGATACCAAGGCTTCAACAAGGTGGATAACTACAATTACCTCGCACCCACAAAGTCCTCTGTGGGTATCCCCTGGAACAAAACTGTCATCAGCAAGGATGCCCTTAAAAAGCTCAGAAATGAAAAGGCCTCCTGGGCAACCATCGAGTTTAAGGCCACACAAGACAGACAAGAACAAGGGGGAGTTCCAGAGGCTTGGGGTTTACGTCAATTATTTTTGTTTCCATTATTCAAAAGAAATAAGGGGTAGAAAGAACACTCTTCAATGATTCACCAGGGACTTTTGTTAGGATCTTCCTTTTCAAAGGGCTCCAAGAGCGTTGAGGTTTGCTCTGTTGCTGGGTATTTTAATGCTAAATTCTATACCAGAAAGTCTAGGCCTACAAGTGACTTCTCATGTTTACAGGCTTCTGTTATGCAAACCTTGTTCCTTGATTTTAAACTATTGAGTAAATACAATTGTCTATAGCCATTTACTGGAGGGGTCAGAGGTAGGTGGGATTGGAGTGACCTGGTTGGGGGAAAGAGAAGGGGAAGAGGAATAAGAAAGAGAGAGAGGAGGAAGCCACCTTGAGGGGAGATAGATGACGAGCACATGGCCAGGAGAAACAGCAAGTACCTGGGGTTATACCCCTGGGGAGTTAGCCAGGCCAGCAGTTAGAAGAGTACATTAGGGGTCTACCCCACCCCTAGTAATTGTCGAGGCCAAATAAAACAACCATAGTCTGAGTCTCATTTGTTTGGAAGTTAGTAGGGGATAAGTTTAAGTTGGTTTTATTTAATGCCACAGGAGAGCGTGGCATTCACCTCTACCCTACATTTATACAGTGGTATAATGAAGCCAGCTGATGAAATGAGAAGATTTTACAAGAAGTTATGTTATACAGGAGAGTGTAGTCAAGTCTTCCAGCTGAGCCTAGCCTTTAATTCGTCATGGTCTAAGAGCCAGATGTGTAAACAAGCGCTCTTGAGAGGGATTCTGTTTCAACTCAGCTTATCAAATTACATACAGCCACATGACTGTCTTGTTTTGAATTCCCAACCCAAGAACCTGTGGGGATAATAAAATGGTAGTTATAGGTGGTGTAAGAGACACCAAGATAAAAACAGAGCAATGACAGATGACTGAATATGTGTTGGTTAAATGGCTGTCCTTTGGCTTAGTAACTGCCAGTGAACTATGCTGAAGAACTGAAGAACTTGAGACTCACCAGAACCAGGGGACTCCAGGTTCAGTTGCCTAGAGCTCTTTCCCTGAATTTTTTATTCCAAGGTATCTCAGGGTTCAAAGCAGGGGCAGAAAGGCAAAGAAAAGCATGCAGAGCAGTTTTTATCACTGTCTTTCAATGTGCTCAGGGGGGCAGAAACTCTCATCGCCAAATGGGGGCTGTTTATCTAGTGTGCTTGAGCCCACTAAGCTGCACTGTTGAGGATGGGGGTGGGGTGGGGTGGGGTGGGGTGAAGGAAACGTCTTTCCTGTGGCATTCCTTGAGTAGCAAATGACGCCCTATGGGAGCAGAGTTCATACAGAGGATAGTGTAGCAGACTCTCTAAGATGCAAGCTACCAGTCACCATACTCCACATAGTTTTCTTCATAAGAAATTTCATCCCTCATCATTTTTGCCGATAATAAAAATCCACAGTGAGTTTTTCTATCTTTGAGTTCAACTTTCAAAATGACCATGTCCAAGAAAACAAATTCCTTGAATTTAAATTTCATTTTATTTGTGTTAAAAAAAAGCATTTTCTGTCTACATCCTATGTACTTACCAGAATTATTTTAGCCTTTTCACCCTTCCGATCCAATATATCTTTGAATTAGGTAATGGCTAAAGGCATGCACACCCTAAGAAAGATTCTATGCACCCAACCATGACTAACGTAGGTGGTGGCAGCGCTGGGCAAAGGAGCTATTCAGCACTTTATTACTTTGAATGCTTATTGCTAGCAATAGTGTGGTAGTGTGAGTTGGCTCTCCTGAATTTTATACATCCACTGCTCTCTCTCATCCACACATCTCTCCTTTTGCTATTTTATCAGAAAAGCACATGTTAATACTTCCAAAGATTATTATTTGATATATAATTTAATATAAAATCATTATATATAAACACAGTCTATGCTGTAGCTTGCTACTGTATAAATAAAGCTGCTCACTCACAAATCATAATGTAAGAAAATGAAGCTTGGAGACAGAGAGATGATTCGGTGGTTAAGAACACTTACTGCTCTTGCAGAGGGCCCTGGTTCAATTCCCAGTACCCACATGTCTGCTCACAACCCTGTTATTCCAATTCCAGGGCATCTGGTGCCTTCTTCTGACCTCTGAGGGCTCCTGCACACATGTAGTGCATGTACATAACCATAAAAAATAAATAAAACTTATATAAGCAATAAAAATTTTTAAAAAATTAAAAGAAAATGGAGTTTGATTCTCTTGAATATTGTTATTTTAACCACTATAAGTACTTGGGAAAATAAAATACTATCCTGAATGCATTCAATCTCCCTGAGTCTCAAAAGCTGAGTAGGTCAGATCTGGTTAGAACTTCGTGTGTGGGTGTGTTTGGGGTGGGGATCTTTAAACCTGGTGCCATCTAGATTACAGCTTAGACCTTTCAGAAGTCAGTTAAAATCAGGCAAGCTCATCATGAAATTTCATCGTTAGAGCTTCTTCCTCAGAATCTTAAAGTGCCCAGCTGTGTCCTCTCCACACTATGTACTAGAGCATCATCAGAGGCAGGAGAGCAAACAGAAAGACAATGGATGAAGGACAATGTAAGCAGCCTAGAGGTGAAGCAAACTGTAGTCTCTTTTTGACATGAGACTGCCATGAGATCCCACAATCAGTCAGCCAAGGACTCCGGCTGAACTCCCTAAATCTGTGAGACAAAATAAGTCCTTCCTTAATTGGTCCTGTGTTGTATTTTGTCACAGGGATCAGAAAATCTGACTGATATAACTATCCAAAGGTTTATATTTCTATGCCAACCCAGACCTTCCCCACGGCAATGTCGCTTTAGTTGAAACACACATGGCTGCTGGCCTTTTGAGGGTGGAGCCTGAGTTTCCCTTTTGCAGCAGGTACTTCATCAATTGCTGCACGCTTCACAGTTAGAATGAGAGAGGGAGAGATTAAAAGTAAGAGATGAAGAAAGGGGGTGACAAGTGAGGCACATGACAAAAAGATGAAGGGAATGACATAAAGCATGTAACCAGGAAATGAAACACAAAGCTTACCTGTGCTACCAACAAATGCCTACACAGTCCCATGCGTGTGGTTATTATAGTTTAAGAAGCAGAGAAAAATGTCTATGAATAGTTTGAGGAAAGATGAAGTTCTCAGAGTCTGTAGTGTAGTAGAGTGTGCATATAAGCAGCCCTGGGACTCAACCGCAGGGATTCTACTGACAAATGGCAAAGGAGGGTAAGTTTACAGGTTATGACTTTTTACTAAAAGACACCGCCTACTGAAGAAATGCATGAAAACAAGCATGGCCAGGGCAAGGAGAGCATGGTACCCAGAGAGAAAGCCGGGCGTGATTTGAAAGTAAAGAGTGTTCAGCCAGCAGATGTGGCTGCAGAGACATTTGTTGACATAGAATCAGAGTTATAAGAAGTGATTGCAAAGTCCTGACAGGATTACCATACATTGCTACAAGAGTTGGGAGTGTGTAAGTACTCTGAATAAGGGCTGCCTGTATCTAGGGGCTAGACCAACAAAACGTTTACTATTGGTACAAATGTATAGAAAAAATGCTTACATATGAATAGTGAAAGGAACATAGTAAGTGCTCAGAAAAGACAAGACACAGCTGCATACGTTTAGGAATGGAGCCAGCTCCCTGCATCTGAAGCTCAGGCCCAGCAGGGCAGAAGGAAACAGAAATGCGTGGACTAGAAGCCTTTAAGAAACAACTAGGTCCTCCAGGTCTGAACACAGAAAACTGTGGCATTTGCACAGGATTTGAATGCAACGGAGAAGCAGCGCCAGAGCCTTTGTACTTTACAAGTGTACAGTGCTGAAAAATTTATTTTAAGCATCTCTATATCTCAGATCTTCCTGCACGGTGGAGAGAGAAATATCATCTGCTTTAAGAAGCTATAACAAGAAGATGGAGTTGAGTAGGGACAGGCTGCAGATTTCACATGTGTCTTCATGCAGCTCTGGGGCTGGGGGCAAACAAAGGGCAAACTCTGCTCTGAGAAGAGAGGAGAGAGCACTGAGCAGCAAGACGGGGTGGAAGCCAAGAAGCTTGGGGAAGCAGAAGGCAATGCAATGGAAAACAGAAAAGTGCCAGGAGCATCAGACACCACTGGAATCCAGAAGTTCAGTAGTTCATAGACACTCTTCAGTGCCTTCGGGAATCTAAAAGTGAACACTCATGACCTACCCAAGAAAAACCAGAATGATTTAAACAGCCTGCACTGATCCACAAAGGGCAGCGGGATCTGTAACACAGTAGTGAATTTTTCCCAATGAAGGGTAGACGGAGGCCAGGCAGACTCCTCTGCACACAAAGAGGGTATCCGACAAGCTGAGAGGCAGTGGCACCACACAGTCACCAAGAACAACAGTCACATGAGAACAACTGCTCAGATCTCAACAGAAACCCTGAAGGCCAGAGGGCAGGGAATGCTGCATTTCCAGCACCGGGAAAACAAAGTCATTGCCAACCTACATGGATGTGTCTAGAAAAGATATCCATCAGAAGTGGTGAAGTAAAGAAGATATTCGAAGACTAGAATAAACTATACACTAAAGGAATCTGTGGCCACTAGGCCAGCGCTATAGAAGGTACAAAGAGACAGAAGGAAAGTCCAAATCTCAGTAGCAACCCCCACAGCACCCCCCCCCAAAAAAAAAACCCAGTAAATTCTACAGGAGAGGAGATAAAAGAAAATGAGCATTAGGAAAGAATTAAAAACATTAATGCACTAAACCAGCAAAAGTTTCAGATGAACAAAAAAGAAAGTAGAGAGGACAAAGTATTCAAAGTAACAATATGATGAAAGTTAAGGATGCCTGTTAATACTAATTCTGAGTTTAAACGGTGGTAATTCTCCAATGAAAAATAACAGAGAGCCTGGAGAGGTGGCTTGGTTGCTAAAAGCACCGGCTGCTCTTCCAGAGGGACCCAGATTGAATCCCAGCACCACATGTCTGCTTAGAACCATCTCAAACTCCATTTCCAGAGGATGGGACGCCCTCTTCTGGCCTTTAGGAACACAAAGCTCACAAGTGGGACAGACTGCTTGTGACATCAACAGACTAACAGACCAAGTGGATTAACAATGAAATCCAATTACTCGATATCTACAAGAAACTCAACTCATCCATGGCATACACGAACTAAAACAGAAAGGCAGGAAAATGATATTCAAAACACAGGCTCTGAAAGCATGAAGGATAAACTATATCCACAAATGGCAAGCAGACCTTCCACCAATATTAATAAGAGACTAATGAAGCTACTACATATTAACTAGGGGACCAATCTACTTAGAAGAGATGAGGAGTGTATAATGCACTAAATGTAGGAATGTCTTAGTCCACAAAATAAACAACATTGGACATATGGGGACACATAGGCCCTGAAAAAATTTTAATAGTGGCTTTACCATACTCCACCAACAGACAGACCGAGTCAAGAAATCAACAAGGAATTATTGGTGTTAAACAATATTCTGAATCAAATGTGCCTAACAGACTTCTACAGAGTCCAATAAATGAAGAAGAAACACTTTTCTCACAAGTTCATGTAATCTTCTCCAGAAAAAAACATGTATTAGACAATAAAGTATGTCTTACTTAGCAAATATGAAAAAAAAACATGAATTTACCATATTACAGTGAAATGAAAAAGAAATGAGAACACAAATAGGGAACAGTAATTTTCTTTTCAATTCTCAATGGGTAACTAAAGTATCTAAGGGGAAAATTTTAAACTTCTAGAATGAAATAAAAGTGAAAACGTAACATACCAGAACCCACGGAACACACTGAAGATGGTTCTAAAGGAAAGAGGATAATGCAGACTGTAAGTTCCTACACTTAAAAAAACAGGAGGTCTCAAATAAATGGTTTAATAACCATGGTTGGTAAAGTCATAGAAAAACGAGAACAAAGAAAACTCAAAACCAATATAAAAGACAAGAAATACTAAATGATAGGCCTCCATTTAATGAATCAAGATGAAAAGACTAATACAAAAGACTATTGATACAAATTAGTTCTCTGAAAATATAAACAAGATTACTATTACTAAACAAACCAGAGGGAAATGCAAATTAATAACATTAGAGATAAGAATGGAGACATTACAACAGAGACCATTGAGATCTAGAGGATCATTAGGTATTGTTTTGAAAGTATATACTCTGGTGCTATAGGGAACATAGAAGACATGGAGATTTTTAAACACTTATAGTCCACCTAAATAAACCAAAAAGTTATGAACAACCTAGACAAATCTATAATAAGCAAAATGAAAGAGTAATAAAACGTCCCTCAGTAAGACAACAGCACAAGACTAGATGTCTTCTACTGACCTTTACTAGGTCAATGAGGCATGAAGTGTTGATACACCTCCAAGTCCTCCATATCATAGAAAGGAAACAATGTTCCAGGATCATTCTATGATTCATTTTCTTAATATCAAAACCTCATGAGGACTCAGTAAAATAGGAAAACTATAGACAAGTATCATTGATGAACATAGATGCAAAATCCCTCAGTGAAACACTCACAAACGAAGTGTACGACATATTGGAAGGACCACACGAGATGGTTCAAGTGCCCTGACTCTAGGGATGCTAGCTTGCAGAGCTGGCTCAACATAATCAGTCAATTAAGTCTAATCCTGGACACAAACAGAAGCAAGGAGGGACAAATCGCATAACCATCTCAATAGATGAGCAAAGTCTTTCACAGAAATCTATCACTCTTCGTGAAACAAAATCCCCGAAGAAACAAGGACCTGATGAACATAACATAACAAAGGCTGAAGATGGCAAACACGGAGCCAGCCTCAGACTGACCGGAAAGTATCTTAAAGGATTTCATCTAACATAAGTTCCAAAAGGAAGATGTCCACTTACAACTTAACGAAGGGTTTATTTTAGCACAGCTTGAGGGTGTAATTCATGACATCATGGGAGGCATGGCAGGCGGCAGAAGCATGAGACAGATGGTCAGAGTCGCTATGCTCAGGAGGGAGAGAGACAGATAAATGCTGCTGTTCATTTGTGTTCTCCTTTTTATTCACTCTGGGGCCTGAACCCATGAGACAGTGCCTCCCCACTCCGATCCTTCCTGCCCTGTTCTACAGAATTGGAAGCACCCTCATGGACCCACCCAGAGGTGTTGCCAGGGTTACACTCAAGGTTACAATAAAGATAACCCTCAGAGGAAGAAGTCATTTGCAGGTGACATAAGTCTACTTAGAAAGCCCCGAAGACCACCAGCAAAAGGCCACTAGCTTTTTATAAATAGACTTAGAAAAGTGACGAGATACAGATCAACACACAAAAATCAGAGAATGAAAATGAGAAAGAAATCAAGAAAGCAAGTTCATTTACAATATCTCCAAAAAGGCTAGGGATAAACTTAAACAAGAAGATAGAAGAATGTTAAAATGAAAACTTTAAACACCAAAGAAAGAAATGGAAGAGGGGGACAGACAATAGAAAGACACCCATGTTCATGCTGTAGCCAGGCTGGCCTTAAGTGTTGTCCTCCTCAGCGTTCCCAAGGCCAATGACAGCTACGCCTCACAAGGCTGAACTCAATATTTTTAGTATGACCAAGTGTGTAGAAGTTTTGTGTCAATAGTTTCATCAAAGTAGAAGGATGTTTACTCTAATAATTCCAGTTAAATATACCACAATCTTGCTTTAAAGCTTTAGTTTGTTTCATTAGCATTTGTTCAATACCTATAATTTTTTTGAGCTGTTTTCTACCACTTACAGAATTTTGAGCACATATGGCTGGAGATATGACCCAGCTTAAGAACAAGTACAAGTAGCTCACAAGTGTCTTAACTCCAGCTCCAGGGGGGGCCAATGATCCCTGAGGGCTACAGCAGTTCAAACCATTAGAAAACTCTCTAAAACTAACCAGTACCCCCAGAGCTCGTGTCTCTAGCTGCATATGTAGCAGAAGATGGCCTAGTCAGCCATCATTGGGAAGAGAGGCCCCTAGGTCTTGCAAACTCTATATGCCCCATACAGGGGAACGCCAGGGCCAAGAAGTGGGAGTGAGTGAGTGAGTGAGCAGGGGAGCAGGACGGGGGACAGTATAGGGAACATTCAGGATAGCATTTGAAATGTAAATGAAGAAAATATCTAATAAAATAATTTAAAAAAAGGAAACTCTCTAAAAACAAGGTTGGCCCCTTTTCAGGAATTTTTGACTAGCAGGAAGGGACAAAAAGCAAAGCAGACCTCCAACACATACATAAATTAAAAACAATAAAAGAATATTGTTTTTTTAAAAACCCTGACTATCTAAGATTTTGCATTCATGCCACACATTCTACATGCAGCCCCATGACTGTGGAATGTGCTGAATAAGCTAAATTCCAGTGTCCATCCCCATTACCTGGGTCTTCCCCTCCAACCCCAAGACCATCATCCCAAGCTGCCCTTATTATATCCTTTAGAATCCAAGGCAGCATTTGAATAATAATCGCCCAAACATGGTAAACCTACTCCATACAAACTCAGAATCCCTTCCTGCCGCATTCCTTACTGACGCTGATCCCCAGGCTTTCCTCACCACAACCTGCTCTCTCATGGCACCTAACTCACCATGGATCTGCTAGTGACTTATGTGGGTATTCGCCTAGCTGCCCTCTATCAGGCCAACGTGCCAGTGAGACAAGTGGGCTCAAATCCTAATTCCAAAGCCTGGCCCAGAGCAAGTCACTGAAACTCTCTAACACCAGTCTCCCTGTGGTATCCAGTAGCAACCCCATAGGACAAGATAGATATGGGGTCCGATTTAACACAGCTTTATCACTCAATCTGCCTCATCCCAATACCTTCCAGGGATTACCGTCATATGTCACAGTGGTCCCTTAGAAACACACACATACAGAGTTTATTAATTTAATATTAGCCTCTGAATTAGTAACTTTGCTATTGCTATAATCAGATATTATAATCAAGGCAAATTATAGAAGAAAGAGTTTATTTGGCTTATGGTTCCAGAGGGCTAAGAGCTCAGTTACAACTGAGAATAGTGGCAGCAAGTGGCAGACACGCTGGCAGGAACAGCTGAGAGCTCCCATCTCGGAACGCAGGAAGCAGAGAAAGTCACCTGGAATGGCATTTGGCTTTGAATCCTCAAAGGCCACCTCCAGTGGCATATTTCTCTAACAAGACCTCACCTCCTAAACATCCTCCTCATACAGTGCCACCAACTGGGACCAAGAATTCAAGCCTTAGAGCCTATGGGGCATTCTCACTCCAACCACACAGTCTCACTTCCCAACACAGTTCCTAAGGCCACACAGCAGTGGCATGGCTTCTGCTCTGTGTTTGTCTTTTAAATCAATAGTTATTTATGTGTGTAACCGTAATGAGGGCGCATGCCACAGTGTACACATGGAGACTGGAGGAAAACTCATGCAGGGACTTGGTTTTCTTCTTCAACCATATGGCTTCTAGGAATCACACTCAGGTCGTCAGGTTTCACAGCAAGTGCCCCTACCCTTTGAGCCATCTCCCTGACCCTCACCCTGTGTTTTGAAATAAACTATATGTTGTTTCCTTTTCTCTGAAGTAGGACAATATGACAGATTCAAGAAACAATTAGCATGCAAGTAGCAGGTCTGAATGAAATTTTGTAGCATATTTCTGATTGTGGCACCAGCCAGGTGGCTGGCAACTCACACAACTCATGAATATTATTGCCTCCTGGAGCCCTTCTATTCTTCTCATCACCAGGTGTTTGAGGAAATGACAAGAGCCATAGTCGTGATAACTGGAGGGTGTTTTGAGTGGTAAGAAGAAATCGGTACAGTCACACAGACCCATAACTCCGGCTGAGAGCCAGAGCCAGGGCTAAGTAGATGCAGAAGTCTGCCTGTTTTCAGATATAGCCAATCTTTCACACCTATGGAACTCCAACTTATGATTTTACCCAACTGCTAAAATGTGTACCTAACTCTAAACCTAAGACTCATGGTGTGTTAGATAAACTCCATTTGGACAAGAATTATACAGCAAACTCAGTGTTCGCTGAACCAGTGATGTGCAATGTGTTTCAGGCAGACCTGTTTAAAGGTACTGTGTGCTGACCTGTTGAGGACATGAGAGACCAGGGGTTGTCACCAACCTGGTTCTAATTTGCCAGAGAAAACAGAACATGGAATGTGACCTGCTTTGAATAATGAGAACTGACTGGATTTTTGTTACTCCTCAGCCTTTGCTTCTAGCTATGGTTTTCAACGATGGGAGACATCCCTCCATCCAAGAGACCACGGGCAAAACAAAACACACTTTGGGTTAGAGACAGTGTTGGCAGAGGCTAAGCCTGGGGCGGATGGGGCAGGAAGGAGGACTAGAGTGCACAGAATTTGACATTTATTGACCGCCTCGTGCCTACATAAATGATCGTATCTGACCTTTGCAATAACTTCGCGCAGTAGGCTCTGTTAATGTCAGTTTACAATGAGGTTCAGAGAGCTGTAGCTCACATTCCTGTAGAGGTAAGGAAGCCACGGCTCTAATTGGCTGATGAACACTGCTGCAGCTCTGCTGAAGTGCCACTCTGCCCCACCCTCCACCCCCAGATAAGCAAACTCCCAGGTTCCTGAACTCTCTCCCTCCACTCCTTCTTTCTACTCTCTGTAATTCACCAAGGAGATTTGTAACCTCTGAATGGAATGGACAAATCTGGGCACCAAAACCTTATTAAGAAAATGTTTAAGAAACAAAGTTTCTTTGTCTGACCAGAGCATTTATATAACTTTCTACTTCAAATAGAAAATGTTGTCCATAGTATCATGGTTGTATAAGTAGGATTCTCATAATTTATTCATAAATGTTATGATATATGTGATGATCAGTATTTTATTTTCCCTATCAAATTATACGTGTGTGTGTTTGTGTTTGTGTGTGTCCCAAAAATGGTAGTAACAGAAATAAGTAACTAAAAGAGCTTAGCTTAGTGTTTATGGAGAAATTGAATTTCCCAAAGACAGCTAAGGCTGAAGTTCCCAACTCAGGTGCCATGGCTGCTTCTCCATCTTCCATGGGTGCTACAGAGCTTTGAGATTCCATGAATACATCAAAATGTCAGAAGCAGGAGGAACAGGACACACACGCATGCATTCAACTTGACTTCTCATCCAGTTTTGTTCCAGTTTCGGTAGGAAGGATGAAATTCTTAACGGCATAAGCTCAAGGTCTAAGAATGACAGCTGTCTGTTGATACGGTTTAGCAGTAGCTAAGAAAATATTTTCTACAATATTGGCTTTGGTTTCAGATGTTTTAATTATACCAAAACACTGACTACAGCTGGCAATCTCCCATGTGCAAAGGTTAGCAATTCCAGAATTCACTGTCAGACTAGAAGTGATTGGCTGTGGTTTTCCAGGACAAGGTGAAGATCTTTATCTTCTGAACAGTGAAATCTGAAATACTCCCAAATCCCAAGTTTTTTTTTTTCTTCTTTGTTTATATTTCCCCATACGGAGTCTCACTATTATCCAAGCTGGTCTCAAACTCATGAGCTCAAGCCATCCTCTAGCCAAACCTTCTCTCATAACTCAGCCTACAGGCAAATGCTGTGCCTACTCTTAAAAGCTTTGTAAACATTGTCAAGCAACTCAAACATTTTGAATTTTGGAGCTCCCTGGACTTTTGGGGGTAGGAATGTTCTGCCAATAAAATATACACAAATACGTACAAATACAAACCTTGGAAATCTAAAACACTTCTAATTCAAGCATTTTGGATAAGAGATACTCAATGTGTATTATTTCAAAGAACCACTTGGTTACCAGGTAATCTAAGAGTTAATATTACTATAGCTCAAATAGGCTTAAAACAGAAAATGAACCAGATGGCAACATACCCTCCACCAAGCTATTATTTATAACATTGCTTTCCATTTTTAATGCTAAATTCAGTTAGCAAATGTTCACTGCAGGTGTCTACTGCCAAAAGGGCCTACTGTGCACCAACTGTGACAGTTAATGTCCTTCATAGTCACAAAGAATCTGTAGGACAGGAACTTTCTACAGTGAAAATTCAGTGGTTTGGGATGTTCATTAGAAGAGGGTTTCTTGTTTTGTTGTTGAAATCTCACAGGTTCAGCTGGCAGGAAAACATGACAGCATCTTCACAGTAGGTCCCCTTGGCCACCCAGCATCTAACTAGGAATTGAAGACCTAGGTTCCTCTTCATGCCCAAGTCACATGGAAGAGATCCAAGCTTTCCTGAGATGCTCATCATTTTAGAATATAGAGTCCAGCAGCTGACATCACTCAATTCAACTGGTTTCTATAATACATGGAATGTACATGGAACAACTGAATCTGGACCATTCATCCCAGTTCTCAAGGAGTTGATAGGAAGAGGCAGATGGAAGGTTTTGTAAGCAAATGGAACAAAGGAATAAAGTATTGGAGACAGGAAGTTTTCCGGTTTATAGCCTTCAAGGAATTGGGTCTAAATAACAGCACAGTTAAGCAAGCATCCAAAAACCAAACAAAAAAATGAAACAAAAAACCATTCAAATGACTACAATAGTAATGTCCACACCCAGCAAGACAATCTCTCAGTCAACTCAGTTAACAGCTTTATGAGTCTGCAATTTAGTCATCGCCAATAAAAACACAAAAATAATATGATGTTTACCTAACATAGAGGAAGGGAGTTGGGGAGGGGTTCAGGTATGTTGTTCCTCAGGCACCAGGCCTTTTTCCTCTCTTTTTTCTTTTTCTTTCTTTCTTTTTTCCTTTTCTTCTCTTTTCTTTTTGCATTTCTTTCTTTTTTCTTTTCTTTTCTTCTTCTTCTTCTTCTTCTTCTTCTTCTTCTTCTTCTTCTTCTTCTTCTTCTTCTTCTTCTTCTNCTTCTTCTTCTTCTTCTTCTTCTTCTTCTTCTTCTTCTTCTTCTCTCTCTCTCTCTCTCTCTCTCTCTCTCTCTCTCTCTCTCTCTCTCTCTCTTTTTGAGATAGGGTCTCCCATTGGCCTAGAACTTATCAAGTAGGCTAGTCTGGCTGACCAGTGAGCCTGGGGGATCCACCTATGCACCTCTCTTTGCCTTTCTGGTTCTGGGATTACAAGCATATAATACCATACCTTTTTTTTTTTTTTTCTTTTTTTAAACATAAGTTCTGGGCATTGAACTTGGATATGATAATTGCATAGCAAATGCTTTACCAACTCAACTATCTCCACAGCCTTAAGTCTAACGAATTAGTACAGTGTGGTTAACAAGAAGATTGGCTTCAATATTATCAAATATCTGTTGATTTGGATGATATGCAAAATATTGCTCCAATAATAGAAATAAGAACTGTGACCTCCCAGATGAGAATGAATGGAAATCTGCAACTGATGGGGATAAGGAGGTAGGGACATGACAGATACCTGGGATAAGGGAGGCTTCCAAGACTCAATGTAGAGTTAGCTTAGCTGTGACTCACAGCATTGGGGATATGAAACTTGAAGAGACCACCTCCTGTAGCCAGCCAGAAATCCCAGTGGAGCAATAGGGACACTAACCCACCTACCAAACTTTCAACCCAAAGTATATCCTGTCTAAAAGAAATGCAGGCATGGGGGATAGAGCAGAGACTGAGGGAATGGCCAGCCAATAACTGGCCCAACTTGAGACACATCCAATGGGCAAGCACCAATTTCTGACACTATTAATGATACTCTGTTACGCTTGCAGACAGGGGTCTAGCATGGCTGTCCTCTGAGAGGCTCCACCCAGCAGCTGACTCAGAGGGATGCAAAGACCCACAGCCAAACAGTGAATGGAGCTTGGGGACTCTTATAGAAGAGTTGGGGAAAGGATTATAGACCTGGAAGGAGATAGAAACTCCATAGGAAGATCAACAGAGTCAATTAACCTAGACACTTGGAACCACCAACCAAAGAGCATACATAGGCTGAACCAAACCCTCCGCACCCTGCCACATATATGTAGCAGATGTGCAGCTTGGTCTTCATGTTCGTCCCAAACAACTGGAGCAGGGTTATCCTAAAAGCTATTTCCTGTAAGTGGGATATGTTCTTCTAACTTAGCTGCCTTGTCTGTCCTCAGTGGGAGAGGATGTGCCTAGTCCCACAGAGACTTGATGGGAGAAACGCAGGGGGAGGCTTCCACCCTCTCAGAGGAGAAGGGGAGGGAATGGGAGGAAGGACTGTGGGAGGGGATAACTGGAGGAGGGGCAGTGAGCAGGATGTAAAGTGAATAAATAAATAAAAAACAAAAGAAACAAACAAATCAAAATACAAAAACAAAAACCAAACCAAAACCAAAATAACCTGTGACCTTTTAAGTAAACTGGAAAGAGGGAAAACTTGGGGAAAAGACTTGTAAATTCAGCTGCCCACAGAGAACAATCTGGGGACCCGAGTTTAAGTCCTGACAGTCCATATAAGTGTCCCATAATTTCAGATCCTCAACCTCTGTGCCTGTACATGAGTGGTTTAAGCTAGCTGGAGTCTAAAATTTTCCCCAGAGTTTCCTTTAACTATAAAGGCAGTTCTATCCTTCCTATGCCCCTTTTAAAAATGTGGACAGGAGTTGGATAATTTATAGGATATTGTGGCTTTACATTTGTTTGTTTTTATTTTTGAAACAGGGACTTGTTATAGAGCGCAGAGTGGTGTGGAACTCACTACGTAACTAAAGACAGCCTCACACTCATCCTCACCCTCCTCACCTTGGTCCTCCTGCCTTGGCTTGCATGTGCTGGGATTACAGAACTCCACTAACTACAGCTTTCTGGATATCATGGTTTTGTGCACATTAGTAAAATCACGGAAATTAAACCACTCAGCTATGACTAGTCTATTGTGTCCATGCTACTGCACAAGACAATACGAGAGGTGCAGTGCAACATGGCAACTATGACTAGAAGATTATGTCCATGCTGTTGCACATGACAATGGCAGAGCTGCGGTGTAACATGGGAGAAAGAAGGGGCTGCACTTGGCATGTGCTACCATTGAGCTGAAACAGCCAGATGTTTGTGGCATGAGGCTACTTACAGTAGGAGCTTAGGAACCCAAACTAGACAGTATTATGCAGCAGCATCTAATTCTTAAAAATAGAGAATATGATTATAACTGGAGTAACTGCAAAGTGCAGGAGAGTAAAGGGGGCTATTGTGTGTGGGAGGGAAGTAAAGGGGACTATTGTGGGGGGGAGTAGAGGGGGCCATTGTGTGGGGGAGGGGCAGCAGAAAGAGGAAAAAGCAAGTACAAGGGATCCAAAGGGGGAAATAGGAAAATGGGGAGAGTTTTAATTAGGGACAGAGATAAATACAGAAGAAACAGAGGGAAAATAGCAGAAAGAATGTCCGAAAGCTACCTGACTCTATAGCCGTCAAAGCTTGAGTCAGCAGTCATTGGTCAGCCTGCGCTTGCCTGCGCAAGCATACCATCCACCACAGCATCTCCAATCATGGCTGTAATGATGGCAGCTGTAATTCCAAAATCTCTCCTATTCCTTAGGAGCACTGACAACTGACCCTCCTGNACCTCCAGAGGCCAGGGTATGGCTGTGG
This sequence comes from Mus pahari, assembly GCF_900095145.1. Lineage (NCBI taxonomy): Eukaryota > Metazoa > Chordata > Mammalia > Rodentia > Muridae > Mus > Mus pahari. The sequence goes on from NC_034598.1 coordinate 19,517,857, forward strand.
GTATTCTGGTCACCATCACCAGGGGGGGGTCTAGTAGCATTCCAGCATTGAGACAAAAAGCAAGTGATATTGGAGCGTTCTAATTCAAAAGAACTAGTCCTGTTACTAACTAAAAAGAAAAAGGGAGGTACCATGCATACAGAAGTAAGTTTACAATTATTTTCCACAGTAAAGCACAGACTCCCCTTCAAGGATACATTAAACAAGGCGTTGCACAGAATCTGGGATAAACACCAGCATCAGCACTCAGGGGAACTGGTAGGGGAAAGGCCTTCACTATCCCCACAACTCTCTCTCCTGAGCCATCACCATACTTATCGGTAGATTTATCTCTCCACGGTCGTGTCAAGCGTTCTGGTACCCAAAAGGGATTTTCTTGATCCTGTGGAAAGATGCACATTGCTCCCCGTGTCCATACCAAAACCTGATCAGGGCCTTTCCATTGTCCATTAAGGACGTCTTTCCATAGGACAGACACAGATTTAGCACCATGTGGAGAGCAATGACAATCCGCACCAAAATGGCCATCAAAATCCAAATTTAAAAAATTAAGAATAAAAAGAATAAGATTTAATTTATCTTTGGGGGACTTAAATTGTACCCCCATTCCCCCTTTTTGTTTAATTAAAGCATATTTTAAAGTTGCATTTGCTCTTTCCACAATGCCTTGGCCCTGGGGATTGTAGGGCAGGCCATGAACCAAATGTATTCCCAAAGCTTGACAAAAGTGTAAAAATTTTTGCGATGTATAGGCAGGTCCATTACCTGTTTTAATTTGTCTCACCATATCCCACACAGCAAAGGCATGGAGGCAATGAGCAATAACATGTTGTGCCTTTTCCCCTGCATGAGCAGTGGCAAAAATGACACCTGAACAGGTATCCACTGATACATGGACATACTTTAAAGATCCAAATTCAGAAATATGGGTAACGTCCATTTGCCAAATTGCTAATGGTTTAAGTCCTCTGGGATTTACCCCTATGCTCTTTTGAGGCAACAGGGAAACACAATGGGCACATTTCAATACTACTTCACGAGCTTGTTCTCCTGTGATGTTAAATTTTCTTCTCAGGGTTTCTGCATTAACATGAAAATTTGTGTGGAACTCTTGGGCAAGCTGAAAAAGGGGAGGCAGACAAAAAGGTGAACACCGTATCACAAAATTTCCTTGCCCCATGAGCATGTCTACACTCCAAGCAAACTGGCCATTGGTGGCATTCACTGCAGCCTGTTCAAGGTATGCAGCCTTCCAACTTAAGTAGACCCCTCCAGATAAGACCGCCTTACATAAGTTCTGCCAATCAAAAGGAGTCATACAGAATCTCTGCAATCCTTCCACTTGAGTTACAGTGAAAGGAGCTTGAGAGCCATAAGTAGTTACTGATTCTTTAAGTTTTTGAATCGTTTTCTACTCTAATGGTTCATGATATCGCTGCCCTTGCTGGTCTTGAAATACTGGGAAGGCTCCAACCTCGTGAGGCAGATTTCACCACACCGAGGCATGAAACGACTGCATGTCATTTCCCCTCACTCCCCTCGTCCCCTGTATAAGGAGCAGGTGAGGGTAAGGGAGGCGCCGAGGGCTCAGGCGGTCTTCCTCGCTTAAAGCTCAACTTAGATATTATGCTAGCTACTTCATCTCCACTATCTGAAGAGTCCTCTGTACTCTCATCAGTACTCGCCTGTCTTTTAGCCTCCTTTCTTTTCTGCTGATCACTATGTTGAGACATAACATCCTTTACATCCTCTAGTGCTTCTACCCCTTTTTCTATCTCAGCAGTATACTTTCCACTCTTGTCTGTCAGGCAAAATTTGACTAAATTCCAAATGGCTAGCGTGCCCGACAATAATAGGGTAGCTGAATCCGCTGCCTGCAAGTCTCGACCTAGTCGTTCCCAATATTGGGGGTTCATATAGCCCTCTTCTAGAAACCGGGGTGCCTCTTTAATTACTGTTTCCAAGAATTTGTCTAGAGTTTCATTTTTTTTTTGACAAGAATGAGACTTTAATCAGTTTTAAGTGGAGTTTATAATACTAAGAGATAAAGGGTTGTTAACAAACACAGTAACAAATGGACATCTGATTGGTATGAGGTATTATCTTGTACACGTCATATTTGTATATCCTCAGTGCATAGCATTTACACACAGAGCCACTGCTGCACAGCACAAGAGTATCTGAAGAGGCTGAATCAGGGTAAGGCTGTTTTACAGACTGCATTTTTTTAGTATATATATTCTACATGAAAACAGATTGAACTTTTGAACTGGCAGGTAGAAGGCAACACTGCCGAATACTAGAGTAAAAGCCCCCATTTTAGTGCACAGATTTTTTAATTTAACTCCGCTTCGCTTCGTTTGAGAAGCCACACTAATGTGGTTTTTACTTTCACTTTTGAAGCGGCAGATCCCATGGCTTCGTATCTGAGGTTTTCCGTCCCTTTTGGAGGCTAGACTTTCCTAACTCTGTCCTTACACCAGGAGCCTAACTTTGTCCCTCTACTGGGAGCCTAACTTCGTCCCTCTACCGGGGAGCCTCTTCCTAGCACTAGATTAATTCTTACTTACCACGGAACTCCCCCGTAGCTCCTTTTTCTCGTTCCAGCTCTTGCACAAGTTTCGAAGTTTCTGCCTTTTCTTTTTCTAACTTCTTCCTCTTCTTTCTCCTTAGCCAACCGAACAGCTTCTAATTAAGCTTGTCTTTGATTTTCTTTGGCTTCCTGTTCCTTCCACCTGGCTTCTGCTTTTGCTTTCTTTTCTGCTTCTTTCTTGGCTTGTTTTTGTTTTTGTTTTTGTTTTTTGTTTGTTTGTTTGTTTTGTTTTTTGAGACAGGGTTTCTCTGTGTAGCCCTGGCTGTCCTGGAACTCACTTTGTAGACCAGGCCTCTGCCTCCCAAGTGCTAGGATTAAAGGCATGCGCCACCACACCCGGCTACTCAGTAACTTTTATATTCTGTGAAAAGTTTTCATATTAAAGCTACAGGAAATGAAAGATATGGTTGCTAAAGCCAAACAACAGTCAAATGAGGGGAATGAGTACAGTCATAAACACGATGACCACTAGTGACAAATTTGCATCACTAACTATCAAATAAGCACTAAAGGTAGTAGCCCATCCTATAAACCTTCAGAGTAAGGAAGTCCCAACGGACCAGACTAGTCGGAGGGCAGCTCCAGGTGCAAAGGCCACGGCTGCGTACTGAAAGGAACAGGCCTGATGCTAAAGAGCACACAGAAAGCTTTTTCTCAAGCTCATACTCTACCATCAGCAAGTTATAATTATAAGTGATGTGTGGAATGAGGTGTATCAAAAGCTCAATTACCTAAAGAGGTACAAGCTAAATAGCAGGAGAGTAAAATGAAGTTTCTACTCAGAGCCAAAGACAATAAAGCAGCATTGCGAAGCAGGTGGCCACAGAAAGCTCGGAATGGAGTCACATGGGTCCAGCCAGGGGTCATTATCTGCAGCTTGAAGAGACCATAACAAAATGAAGACAAAGGTAACGCCAGCCCCAGGAGGCTGAGCTGTAACCAGCAACTAGTCAGACCTTAGATGCCTTTTTTATTACCAGGGAGGGTAAAGGGCTAAACTCGGGCAACTGAGGCTGGAGGTGGGGAACCCACAGGGGAAGACTGAGCTGAAACAGCTGCCAAACCTATGAAAGCACTGCGTTAGACTCCAGGGAACTTCTTAGCTGCTCCCTCCGTTCTGTGTCCTTCCTTGTATCACTTCACAAGGGTCGGGAAGCAGGGCTGCCGAGACAAAGGAAAGAGAGCAGAAACCAGGCTAGAAGCCCAAAGCCCACGAAACCCCTTCCCCAGCTGCCTCACTTCCCACGGCAAGAGGCAGGGCTGAAGAGGCTCAGCTGAGTCCAGGAAGCTTCACCTGCACATCTGCCCAGGAGACTGTCTGCTTTGCACTGGACACATTGATAAATCTGAGAGTTCTGTTACCTAGTAACTTGAGAATGATCTATAGTGTCTAAGGAGAAATAGAAAAATCAAGTCCATTCGTAGCAGAAAATGATCCAGTCCTAAGAAGTAAATTGAAAGGGACGAAGGTTGGAGGGAGGGGGTGTGCAAAGTTAAAGTGTTGTTTCACAAGGCTGCTTCATGGTTGCATCTCCAAGCTCTGTTTTTTTTTTGTTTGTTTGTTTGTTTTTGTTTTTTTACATAAGACTCTAAGCAATCAACATTCAACATACGGGCAAGTACAGAATTGGAGTCTTACAAGTTAGAATAGAATCCATTTGGCCTCTCCCTTGCCTTGAAATTAGCCACTAACAATTTCAGAAACATGCTACAACACGGGAATCAACCGCCAATTCAGCACTCATTTGCAACTCTTGACATAAAAGACCTAGATACTCTTGACTTACAAGCAGAGACTGCTCTGCGCTCTCTCTCTCTCTCTCTCTCTCTCTCTCTCTCTCTCTCTCTGTAAAGACCCTGTATACAAAAAGGTTATTAAGAACTCCTATTCTCACCGTGAAAAGGCTGCTCTCCTGGCTTCTTGGGAAACAGAATCTGAGTAAATATCACGCACTGAGTATTTTCATTAGTTAAAAATATGCTGATCGGAGGGTTATGTATGGCTCAGGGGCAGAGTGCTTGCTTAGCATTCATAAGGCTCTGGGTGTGATCCCAGACACCAAAGGGAAAGACGAATCAAATAAGCCTCACCACGTACATTCTAAAGTAATGAACATCCCTCTTTGCCTTACCAGAGATCGTCAGGTCTCTAAAACATGCCTTGCAAAACCATACAGCAAATCAGGATGTGATACCTTGAAAGTGTTACTCAATAGATAATCTGCTATACGTATTTTAATAGAGCAGAGTGGGAAACACTCAAAATACATACAGTATGGATGAGGTTATAAGCCCAGAACTCAGGAGCCGCTGTTACTCTGAAGCTAATCTGACTTATGTAGTGAGATCCTGTCCTTTAAAAAAATTTTTTTAAGTTAAAACAAAAAAATTTAAAAGTATCTAATCAATTTTTTCTTAATACTTTGTTGGTATATAGTATTTTCAGTGATACTTTTAACTGAGAGATGCCACATGCCATTACAACTCTCTATGTATCCTACTTTTATCCCTATTGTTACACCTAGGAGAGTGAGGCTCAGGGTTAATGACCTGCTCCAGGTCAACAACTTTCCAACTCAAGACAGCGTGTGAAATCAGCAGTGCATGCTCTTAATCATGCAGTTTCTTGAATGCTGGTAAGAGTCCATTTGATTCTTTGGTTGTTGTTGGAGTTGTTGGTTGTTATTGTTGTTGGTGTTGGTGGTGGTGGTGTGTGTGATGTGTGTATACTCACACACGTGCATATGTATAGAGGCCAGAGACGATACCAGGTGTCTTCCTCAATCACCCTCCATCTTACTCTTTGAGACTGAGTCTCTCCCTCAACCTGGAGTTTGCTGCCTTAGTTAAACTATCTGTCTAGCAAGCCACAAGGATCACCCTGTTTCCTCCTCTCCAACCTCTGGGATTCGAAATGTATGTTGCAGCACCCAGATTTTTTTAAATGTGGGTTCTGGAGATCAAACACAGGTCCTCAAGTTTTCATGGGCAAGCTCTTTATCAACAGAGTTCTTCTTTAATCCCAAATTCCTACTCCACTGGTTATTTCAAAATAACAACACGTTATTTTGAAACAAAAGCTAAAATCAAGTTCCAACCATAGTTCTATTTAAGTTGCCTCCTACCAATATAAACTCTTTATGAAAATCTCAGGCAGCAGATATAATGGAACATCTACCTTCTGACAATCCTTTTATATTTTTATATATATCCATTCATGATATAAGGTTTATGACATACTATTTAAAATAAGCAAATGTAACTACAAAGTTTGACAATTTCTCAGGTAATAAATAAGGGAAGCAGCTTTTCAAGGTTTGTGAGACTGAAATGAATCTGTCATTAGACTGCTTCATTGCCAGGCTGTATCTTAAGAAATATAAAGGTCAGTGGTAGGGGCTGGGGAAGCCTTAGGCATTTCAGTAAAACTCACGGCAATCATCCCTCACCAACATGACTCCTACACTATCCTGCCCAGGGAACACTTGGTGATTTCTATAGAGTTATCTGTTTTCACTTCTAAGTACAGGGCAGAGGCATGTGCAACTTGCACCCACAGTTTGCAAGGATGCTATTAAGCAGCTCTGTACCACACAGAGCAGCCCCCTAATAGGAAACTACCCAATCTAAAATGTCAACTGTGTTACACCAAAAGTCTACTACCAGGGATTAAATGTCTGCAGCCCTTCCAAGCTGACAGGGGGTTGGATAGAGTAACTACAAACAGGAAATCAAAGTGTGGACAATCCTCAGCAGTAACAGAAGCCCTGGGTCAGCAGCACCTGGCTCATTATATTTGAGAGAAAGATACCATCATCCCTTTAATATCCCACCTGAGATAGCCGGGCTGAACTGCTTTTACTGAAGGAAAAAAAAAAAAAAAAAAAAGGACAGGAAATTGAATGTGTGAATAGAAAGGGGGAAAGTTTACTGAAGAAAACCAGCTTTTATTAAATACAGAGTCCCGTGTCTAACCTACGGAGTGTTAGTCACAGGAGTCTCGGGGAGGTACAATCTAAAATAAGAACACAAATGTTGTGGACACAGTGCAAGAAAAGCCCAGAAGAAATAACAATTCATGAGCCTCGCTGTGGCTACCAGCATTCTGAAGATGGCCCACCACCTGGGAGTCTGGACTTTCAGCCTCAACCATGTAAATGCTCTGATAACATGTGGCTACCACAGTTTACATCCTACACCTTCCATTCTGGGTTTCAGGACCCTTCACAAAAGCAAACGGTACCAACTGCATGTGCAGCATCTCTTAGGATGGTGTTTAGAACAAAGACAGACAATCCAAAACAGAAGGAAACTCCACAAATGGCCGTGTTGCTCAGCATGGGTTGAGTCATGGTCACGTGGTTTTTGTTGTTTTCATCATGTGTTTCTATGCATCCCTTCATTCATTCGCGTTATCTTTGAATCCTCGATCACATCATCCTCCCCCATCTCTTCACTCCCTTTTCACGAGTGTGCCCCTTCCTCTCTTTAAACTCCAGTGAAATTGTATGATGGAGTTGAGCCAGATCTCAAGAGATTACAGAGCAGTGACCCTCAAGCCCACCTTCTTCTTCAACACTGCAACAGTCCTAGGGAACCTGGTCCCCACGAATGACTTCCAGAAACCCTAGGTCAGTTCCATACAGCGTTAGCCTGCCTTATGATCAGTATTTACTAAATTCGAAAAAGGACTCACTAACGGACATACCACCCTGAACTGTGCTTGGAAAATTGTGCAGGTGATGTATCTATGGGCTCCTTGAAAACGATCTTCTGATAAGATGGGGCATTTACTAAATGCAAACACAGTGTGATTCATCTAATAAACCTTATTTGACATCTTGTGAGGGTAAGTAAGGAATGACTCATTAAATCCCTTAAAATGGCACGCAAGGTATGTTTTACCCTCCTACAGTCCTCGGAATAACCTCGGGGAAGTTTATTCTCTCATTAACTGTGTAACCAGTAGCCTGACACTGATTAACTCCGAGGATCCCGGGTCATAATAGGTAAACCGGTACAGTACTTCACCGGGTACTGTAGTGCGGTACTTCGTGCAGCCCTTGGCAGAGGCACTTGAGCAACAGGAAAAGTCCATTACTCCTGTGGAACCCAGAAAGTAAGCCCTCCTGTGCTCTCTGCAGGTTTACCCCTAGTCGGTTATGGAGTGCAAGCCTTGGAAATCCCGCGGTGCGGTGTGCGGTCTAGCTCAAGTTAGGTGGCCAGCGTTCCACCCAAGTTTGGCGGGGCCAGGAGTCAACTCTGGCTGTTGCTTCTCTTAGGAGCCCCCTCCTGAACCCCGAGCCCCAGCACCCCATACCTTGGTGAGCTGGGCGATCTTCTTGCTCATTTTCAGGTGCATGTCCTGGCTGTAATCCATGTTGTGCCCGGCCAGCTGAGCGGCAGCAGGGGAGGTCGCGAATTTGGCTGGCCCGGACGTGGAGCTACCATAATAGTGATGTTGCCAGCTCATGCCCGGGGTCGCCATCTTCCCGGCAGACCCCAGCCGGGGCACCTGTCCCCGCGCGCGGGGCGACGCCGGCGCAGCGACGACACGGGACAGGCGACAGCCCGGGCGACCGCTTGCCGACCCGCCGGCCCGTGCCCTCCAGTCCCCGCAGCCGGCAGCCCCCTGCCCGCCCGCGACAGCCGCGTCCCCCTGCCTCGGCTTGGCGACGTCGCGGCTAGCGTCCCGCAAGCAGCGGCCACCGGGCCCCGAGACGCCGCCGCCTCCGGGGCTGCGGAGGGAGGCGGAGACGGGGCGGGCTGCAGCGGCGGGAGGCGGGTCCGGGGACGCGGGAGCCGCCGAGCGCCGTTACCAGGACGCGCGGCTCGGGGGCTCGGCGAGCGCGCGAGGGTGGCCACGTCATTTCCCCGCAGCCAAGCTCCGCCCCGCAGCTCCCGCCCCGCAGCTCCCCGCCCCGCAGTCCTCCAGTCTGCAGCTTCTCATCCCGCAGCCAAGCTCCGCCCCGCATCCTTCCACCCCGCAACCCTCCAACCTGCAGCTCCTCAGCCCGCAGCCAAACTCTCATCCTCAACCCTCCAGCCCATAGATCCGCGTCCCTGCAACCCGCAAATCTGCGACCCCGCAATCTGCAGCCCTGAACCCCTCGGCCCTCCAGCCGCCAGCACTTGTCCTCCACACTCCCATAGCTATACAGCGATTGAGCCTCCACACTAGGCGCTCCGCTCCACCGAGGCCTCCAGAGCACAGTTGCCCAAGGCCTTACAACCCTGCAGCATGAGAGTTCCCACAGCATCCCGCAGCATTGTCTCACTTTTCACCGCGCAGACCCACAGCTGCCAGCTCCTTAACCCACCCATTCCCATTTGGCTATAACCCTGTGCCTGAGTGTGCAATCTAGTTTTTAAAAGAATCGTCCAAAGAAGATAAAAATTTGATGGTGACCTTCGCTTAGCAACAAGCAGCAGGAAGCTTGACAGAGCCTCTCTGCATGTACTTTTTGTGTGCAGGCCCAACCACAGAGTACATAGGACCTTAAGGCCAAGCATCTCTACACTAGAGAAGTGGTGGTGAAATAGAGGAAGATCCGATCCATAATCCTACACGTGATTGGTCTTCATAAACTCACCCAGACTCAAGCATTTCAGGGTCTCACTGACCTAATGTGTGCCAGGCTAGAATGAAGCAATGCCAAGTGCCTATGTTTGGAGGACCACACCTCTACAGTCAGCTGCACCCCACTTCTCCGTAGGATGAAACCTGGGACAATTAAATATGAAAGTATAATTGACTAGATATTAGAATAGGACTGGGATATAGAGGGGAGAACCCAAAAGGGGAACAAGATGTCTGCCCTTAAAGATTGGGGGCTGTATCAAGATTTGACATTACTAGTACTTTTTCCATCTTGCTAAATATATTACTTTATACTGATCTTTTCTTAGCATCTCTGCCTTTCTAGGTAAAATGACTTAAAAATAACAAGCAAAAACTTGTATCCTGTGTTGAGGTGGGGTCCTTTTAGGTTATGGAATACAAACTCTATAGGATTATACTTATATTTTGAAAACGTTCTCCAAACAGTTTTGCACAACTGAGCTCCTCCACTTCATGTGTTTCCTCTTTAGCATGCGAGGAGCCATCACATGAAATTGAATGTGCTAGCAAATTGAATGGGGAGGGGGGAGGGAAACGGACTAACAAACAGATTGACTAGGATTCTAAAACATTTCCAGATCTGTTAGAATTCCAGAAGATCAAATTCAATGACATCTTCTGCCAGATACAAGGCACTCAGTACTTCAACAGTAGACCTTCCAGAAATAGAATTTAGTACTAGCATTCTGAATGGGGGAGGCAATGAGGAATGTATGTGCCTTTTCTGCTCCCTTAAGAGCTAATTAAATAAGATAAAGAGAATTAGAAACTGTATAAACTGGTGACACAGCAGCTCCGGGATGTGGTCAGGGGAAGGCTTTCACTTTAGATACTAGAGAACAGCCAGAGATATCTTGAAGAGTCCAGAGCAGGCAGAGGAAGTAGATTGAACATGGCCAGGGCTATCTGTAAGAAAGGAGAGACTAGCAGGGGATGAAGAATAGAGAGAACGTAGTGAAGGAAGCAGGAATAGAGTGTTGAGAGGGGAAAAACAAAGCAAAGGTTATATGGAGAACTGGTAGCTGGGGAGGGATGCCTGTGGGCTGCTGGAAGCTTGGGGGTAGGGGAGGAGAGAGAAGGGCTAGCATGGACTTGGAATGGGCAACAGGTACATGTGACACTGAGGGGACCTGGAGGCCAGCATGAGCTCTGATATGCTGAGAGGTGCCACAGGTCCCTTCTGCCAGCGGTAAGAGAAGTGATTCCTTTGGCAGAGGGCAAACCAGCTTCACAAACTCCCAAGGAATGCTGGGTTTTATCTAACCACAAGAAATCCTCCAATAGTCCAGGTCAAGCGCATTCCTAGATAAACGAATGGCCTTTTGGAGTTTGGGGAATTGAGTTTCCCTTGGACCTGAGATAAAGTTGTAGTATTTAATTACCTCTGGGGCAGAGAAAATCTGATCATGTTAGTACTCTCTTGTCTTTCTCATTTCAAAAAAAAAAAATGTTCACTCGATTTGTATATCCATATCTTGCTTAGGCAAGAGAGGTGTTTGGGAGTTCTGTCCCTGTAACAGAGTAGAAAGAGCATAGGACAGGAAATACAGAGAGCAATATGTATCAAATGTAGTATCAAATGAGTCCCTGCAGCTTCTCCTTTTCTATAATTCCTCCTAAAGGAGGCAGGTACCAGCATCCTCCGTCTCTGACTTACAAGGTAGAGGTTGCAGCACACAAATGTCTGCCATCACTACTTTAAGCCAAGAGAATGCACCCACCCCTAAACTTTATGCTCAGAAGATATCCAGTGTCCTATGAATTTAACATTTTCTCTATAAATAATAAGTAAGTAGGCCATTTCACATAGAATTATGTTTATTATTACATAGTCTATAACACAGGCGAGATGAGGGTGTGTACAGCACTAGAGGAAAGTAGAGTACCAGCTTCTATCATGAGATGCTTAAAAAGTCATCACCGAGTGCTACTGGGTCTTGGTGTTGAGGCTGAAGATCAGTATCTGTCCTGAGAGTGGCAACAGTAAACTGGAGAGGACAGACTCTTCAAGAATATGCAACACCAAAAAAAAAAAAGAATGTATAAACATGAATTTCTGTACAGTAATCCAAAAAAAAAAAAAAAAAGAATATGCAACACCATAAAGGCGTTTTAAAGGAACTCCGGGGGGCGGTGAACTTAAGTTAGGCTTGGGGTGTCTGGGAAGGCTTCACAACATAGAAAAATGTGGTACTTAAATGAACTACTGTAAGATGCGTGTTTCAGAGAGAGAAGGAAAGAAAAATGAGCTCTGAGATTGACAAGAGACAAGGTGCTAGAGACAGGGTCGAAAGAGCATAGCTTATTTAGGAAACACATCAGGTGGGGCAATGTGGCTAGAGCAAAGTTTGAATGGGGAGGAGTCAGAATACTAGTGTGTCAGAGCAGGTGTCAAGATGACTGGTGGTGGGGAGACTTATGTGCCTTGACAATGGAACTGTGGGAGCTTAGTTTGACGGCACGGATGAGCCCCTGAAAAGCCTTAAGCAGGCAAAATGAAATAATTGGACTTGGTCCAGAATTCTTGCGACTGAGGAAAACGGACCACAGAGACACATACATGGATGAGGCATCCATTGTCCCTAGTGGATGAGACACGAGGAACTGCCACCTTAAACATGTTGGTGACAAGAAAAAGGAAAGGGTGGAAAAAGGCAAACAGTACGTGCAGGCTGGATAAAACAGGGCACTGAAGGACATCACCTCGGAAAAGGAAGAGAAGGGGTCACTTGATTTTTGACAAGGGAGCTAAAACCATCCAGTGGGGGAAAAAAAAAAAAACCCAGCATTTTCAACAAATGATGCTGGCACAACTGGCGGTTATCATGTAAAGAATGAGAATTGATCCATTCTTATCTCCTTGTACAAAGCTCAAGTCTAAGTGGATCAAAGACCTCCATATAAAACCAGAAACACTGAAATTGATAGAGGAGAAAGTGGGGAAAAGCCTCGAAGATATGGGCACAGGGAAAAAAATTTCTAAACAGAACAGCAATGGCTTGTGCTGTAAAATCAAGAATTGACCAAGGGGACCTCATAAAATTGCAAAGCTTCTGTAAGGCAAAAGACACTGTCAACAAGACAAAAGGCCACCAACAGAT
>NC_034598.1:19530917-19551979 GCF_900095145.1 Mus pahari
TACGCCCTGAGCTCGAGTCTCTAGCTGCATATGTAGCAGAAAATGGCCTAATCAGCCATCATTGGGAAGAGAGGCCCCTTGGTCTTGCAAACTTTATATAACCCAGCACAGGGGAAGGCCAGGGCCAAGAAGTGGGAGTGGGTGGGTAGGAGAACAGGGGCAGGGGGAGGGTATGGGGAACTTTTGGGATAGCATTTGAAATGTAAATAAAGAAAAAATAAACCAAATACACACAAAGAAAAAGAAGCGGGAGTGGGCGGGAGGAGAGCAGGGCAGGGGAGGGTATAGGAGACCTTCGGGATAGCATTTGAAATGTAAATGAAGAGAATATCTAATAAAAAAAAAGAAAAGCATATACCACCAACCCACAGAAAAGTAGAAAATAAAGAATGAAAGGGAAAAAAAAGAAATTATCTAATAAAAAATAAAAAAAATAAAAAAAGGAAGAGAAGGGACAGATATGTTCAACGTGGGATGTGATAACCTTAGAGATGCCTGTAGGACATTGTCAGTCAGGTTAAACATAGAAGAGGAACTATAACCATACCCAGAATAGAAAATAAATGCAATAGCCTTCATGAGGACTCTAGAACCATGCTTCTGTGTGGAAACAATGCATCAATGTAGGTGGGCATTATAGTTTGGATAAACATCCCCCAAATATCCATATTTTAAAGGCTTGGATCCAGAATAATACAATGGAAAAGTGGTGAAGACTGTAAGACACTCTTTAGTTTGACCACAGCCTCTGTATTTACTTGGGGCCCTGACAAGAGCAAGTTTGCTCTGCCACATGGTTGCGGCCAGCACTGTCTGCCAGGCACACCAGAGCCATCAGCGAATGGGTCTGCAGGTCTTAAGACTGGAGGTTCCAAAACTGTCCATGAGAAAGATTACTCTCTCTACGTGCTTACTCTCTCAAGTGTGTTATGTAGTGATGAGAGGCAAACAATGGTAGGTTATTGTCTGGTATGGTCTAGAATTTCCCACTGAGGAGGAGTCATCTGCAGTGGGTTAAAGCATCAGGCCTATGAGATAATACCCGGGAACCCAAGGTTCATACTGATGCAGAGCCGGGGTCTAGCACAGGTACAGGCTGGTACAGAGGAAGTCCCTGAAAGCAGATATAGGAACAAACATTAAATAAAAAGAATTATTAGCTATTAGAGCTGGAAGGAAAATTTGAGCCTAATCTCTTAGTTTTGTACACACTGAAGATCAGAAATGTAGAGTTACCCAAGTTTTTAAACCATCTAATAGGAGAGCTAGAATTAAATAGTATATGTGTTGACTTACAGGCAATTCCACTAAGCTCCTCCCAGGAACCTAGCAACAGTGACCTAGCAACAGCTTACCTTATCATCACCTGCCTCCAGTTGCTGAGGTGTGAGCCAGGTATGGCAGACTATAAGAAGACCTCATTGCCACACTTCTCTCTTTTCCCTTTCTTCACTCTCTCCATCCTTCTCTCTCTATTCCCACACATTCCTGGGCAGCCTCTTCCTCTCTTCCTCTCTCTCTTTTTTCTCCTCTGCCCCTGCCCCCTTTTCTGCCTCTACAGGTTTTTTTTCAGTCCCCCTTCCCTTCTCCCAATAAACTTTATTTGTACTAGGCCTGCTGAGGTGTCCGTCCCACTGCATTATACCACATGATAAAGCATAACAATATTAAACTTCAATTTCTGGATATTACTGAAACAGGATCTCACCAAGCAGCCCAGGCATGCATGGAAACTGTTATTTAGTTCAGACTGGTCTCAAACTCATGACCCTTCTGCATCTGCCTTCTCTGTGCCAACTTTACAGACATGTGCCATCACACCTGGCAGTTTTTTTCTCATTCACTGAACAATAGTTGAAAGTCACTTATATGTCAATCTTTTTCTTTTATTATTTCACTACAGCTGTCTTAGGCTAGTTCTTTTTTATGCTAACATTTCAATCATATATGTATATATATATTCAGAATGATTTAAAATGGACTCATACATTCAGAATGATTTTTATTGGATATTTTATTTATTTATTTACATTTTCAATGTTATCACCTTTCCAAGTTTCCCCTCTGTAAACCCTCTATCCTATCCCCCTTACCCTGCTTCTATGAGGGTGCTCCCCTACCTACTTACCCACTCCCACCTCACCACCCTAGCATTCCTCTACACTGGGGCATCCATCCTTCACAAGACCAAGGCCCTCTCCTACCATTGATGCCAGATAAGGATCCTTTAGCTCCTTCAGTTCTTCCCCTAACTCCTCCACTGGGGACCAATGGTTGGCTACGAGCATCCACATCTGTATTGACAGAATCCTCTCAGGAGACAGCTGTACCAGGCTCCTGTCAGCAAACACTTCTTAGCATCTGCAATAGTGTGAGTTTGGTGTCTGCATATGGGATGGGTCCCTGTGGGAACTAAAAAGGGGGTGTAAGAGAAGAAGGGGGAAGGGAGGCTCTGGGAAGGCAGATGTGGGAGGGCTGCCGGACGATTTCCACTCAGCCCGGGGTGGGCATCTAAGCCACTGACCCCACTCAACGGGGGTGGGGGTGGGAGGTGGGGGGTAGACAAGGGGCAGCCCCTGACTGGGGGCCCCGGGATGACACCCTATAGCCTGGGGGTTATGGGAGAGAGGGCTGAGGGAGAGAGGTTCCCACACAGGTAAGAGTCTGCACAGTGGGCCATGATGAACAGAGACAGTCTATGGTTTTAGAGCTTTACTGTAGAAAGGCAGGGAGAAAGAAGAGAAGGTGGAAAGAGAGAGAGAGAGAGAGAGAGAGAGAGAGAGAAGAAAGGCTAGAGAGGAAGAGAGTGAGAGGAGAGAGGAGAGTAAGGGGAGAAAGAGCAAGAGAGCAAGGTGGGGCCAAGCAGCCCTTCCTATGGTATGCTGTTATCTTTTCTGTTACTAGGTAACTGGGGAGGAGTTTAGCCTGAAGGTCAGAAGCTTGGGACATTGCCTACATGACTACTAACCATGCTTCTCTTGTGGGGGCTGAGGGGTGGTCACTTTGACAGGAACCTTGAGTCCAGGAGACATGAGAGAACTCCTTCCTCCCATGTAGGTGAATTATCACCACCAGGTCCCGTGGTTCAGACCTCAGCTCAATGTGAGACCAGACTGTGTATGTGTGTAGCCCAGTGCCCCACAGATTCCCCAGGTGGGGCAGTCTTGGGATGGCCTTTCCATCCGTCTCTGCTCCACTCTTTGTGAAACACTCCCAGGAGCAATTCTGGGTAAAATTTTGGAGACGGGTGGGTAGCCCCATCCCTCAACTGGGGGGGGGGGGACATACCTAACCTCTGGATATAGTCTCGACAGGTTTCCCTCCCCTTTGTGGGGGTATTTCCTTATGCCACGCCCGTGGAGTCCTAGGAGGGTATTGATTTCCTGGCATCTAGGACTTTCTGGTTGCTACTCCAAGTTCCCCATTGCTACACACCTCTGTTCAATTTCCAGACCCTCTGTACATCTCCTACATCTCCTCCCATACATCTCTTCCTCTCTCTTTCCCCTTCCCCTCTTCTCTTCCTTCCAAATTCCTTCCACCCTCTACTTCCCATGATTATTTTGTTCCCCCTTCTAAGTAGGACTGGTGCATCCACTCTTTGGCCTTCCTTCCTCTTGAGCTTCATGTGGTCCATGCGTTGTATTGTGGGTACTACACGCTCTTTGCCTAATATCTGCTAATCAGTGAGTACATACCATGTGTGGTCTTCCGTGACTGAGTTCCCTCACTCAGGATGATATTTTTGTAAGATCTATCCATTTGCCTGTGAATTTCATGAAGTCACTGTTTTTAACAGCTGAGTAGTACCCCATTGTGTGAATGTACCACAGTTTCTGTATCCATTCCTCTGCTGAGGGACATCTGGGTTCTTTCCACTTCTGGCTATTATAAATATGGCTGCCATGAACATAGTGAAGCATGTGTCCTTATTACATGTTGGAGCATCTTCTGGGTCCGAATGATTTTTAAATGGGCACAGTGGTGCACACCTTAAATCCCAGCACTTGGGAGGTAGCGGCAGGCAGATCTCTGTGAGTTTGAGGCCAGCCTGGTATGTCTACATAGGAAGTCTACGCAGAGAGACCCTGGTGCCCTCCCCCGCAATGACTGCTGGTCAGGGAGTGAAGAAAAGTTTATTCATAGTTGTAACAGCTAATTAATGATAAAGCAGATGAAGCTGACATGATCATACCAAGAAGGGTCCTAGGAACAAATAACATGGCTATAAAATTGATGAGAGATTATGAAAGTAACCATTTTTATATTTTTTTTCTGAAGCTTACAAAATTGTGTTTATTTCAGCCCCAGAAAACCTAGATAAACTCCAGACTACAGCACTTCAGAACCAAAATTACAGCCAGGAATGCAATCGATAACATATCTGACTAAGAATCAGAAGAATCAAAATTAGGTTTGAAATGTGAACTCCAAAGTCTGTGCAGCGTTGCGTGCCAGGAGCTAGCGGGAACGCTGATTCAGGAAAACCGGGATAACAGAACAAGACCTTATCAGAGAGACCAGGGCAGAGAGAGAAAGGCAGGAGTGGGGGGGGGGAGAAGAGGGAGGAAGAGAGAAGGGGAGCTGAGGCAGGAGGGAGGACCTGTCCAACAGAGACAAAGAGACAGGTGATAGGGAGTAGAGACATAGGGAGGGTGCAGAGAGGAGAGAGAAAGGGAAACAGAGAGGCAGAGGTGGGAGAGAGAGAGGCGGAAACAGAGGCAGACAGACAGAAGAACATGACCATTCTAGATGAAAACTCAGACGAGTTGAAAAATTGGCAAACTGGTTGTTACTAAGATTAAAAATGTTGGCAGAGTAAGGGACACTCAAGAGTGAAATGGAGATCCTTTCAATGAAAGCAAACATTTGCAGGTCATATACATGACAATGGGTTGATATCAAGAACGTATGAAGAACTCCTAAAACCCAGAAACAAAGACCCCAATTTTAAAAATAGGCAAAAGCTTGAAATGTCATTTTCCCCAAATGTATAGAAATTACCAAGAAGAAAGTACGATGATAGATGCTTCATATCTCTAACCATCAGAGAAGTTAAAATAAAGTGAGATGCCACTTCATTCCCATTGGGATGACTATTGTTAAAACCGAACCAAATGACAAGAAGATGGAAAGTATTATATGGGGAAATTAGTACACGTGTGCATTACTGGTTAAAATATAAAATGATGATGCACTGAAAAACTATACTGGTTCCTCAAAAAAAAAAAAAAAAAAAAAAAAAAGGCCGTGACATACAATATCATTCAATGGCAAAAGCCCTCCTAAGGCATGTATGGAAAAATTGACAGCAAAGACTCAAAGATGTCTGTAAACCAGTATAGTGTTGTTGCAGCTATACTTTCTTTCCTTGTAATGTCCTGCAAATGTCCAGGCACAGGTGAGTGGCTAAACAGAATTGTGGTAGACACAATGGGGTCTTAATCAGTGTGTAAGAGGCTGCTTCCGGCTCTGGGGATGGATACCAATGACACGCTAAGTGAATTAAGCCAGTCCAAAAGATACAAACAAAGTGTGATTCTACCAGTATGAGTTGCCTTGAGTGGTTGTACTCATGGAGACCGATAGAACTACGGTGGACAGAGGGAAAGCGTGGAGTGGGATTTAACAAAAGGAGTCAAGGCAGAGGCAAAGTTTTAGAGACGAATGGTAATAGAGAATGACCTTAAAATGGCTAAAATTTCATGTTCGGTTGATTTTAACACATGAATAAATCGGTCATCATCTTTTCTCAGGCAAAGATACTACTGTTACTTGTGAGCATATGCTCCAGAGACTAGAAATGGCACACTTCTGTATCAGCCACTAGCATTTAGTGACTGCTTCTGGAGTCTCCACTCCAAAAATGGAACAATCATTTCCTGCCCGAGGCTGTGGTTAGCAAATGTGGATCTTTGGGCATAAGGTTTGAAGGAAGAGAAAGGCGGAGAAAATATTCCCTCCCAGTCCTTCCCTGTTGCGTGGCATGTAAAGACACCATCCCATGCTAGCTCTGGCTACTCTCTGGCTCCGGCGGTCTCCCCGCCTCCATGGCTAGCCCCACACAGTGACTGCCCATCTTACAGTTCTCTTGCTACGGATTGTAATCCGGTAAAATCAACTCTAGAGGCTTGTGATTTATCAGTCAGATTTATATTAGTAAATTCTTAACCCACAAAACGTCAGCACATTGAACTCAAAACTTGATATAAACTACACCCCTAGATGGGGCAAACACACCCTACTTATTATTAAATCACCTATCTAAGAAATCCCCAAATAACTTATGGCTCCCAGGACTACGGTTCTGGTTCCCCTTCCTCTCCTATAAGTCCCATCTTATCTCCTCCTCTCCTTCTCCTCTTCTCTGTCCCTCTGTACTCTCTGTACGCTTAATATTCACAGTCCACTTTCCTTTTCCACTGCCCAATCAGAGGCTCTCACATTATGTTGTGCCTACCCTCACTTGCATATAGACAGCAATCCACACTTTCAGTATGTGTAGGCTATGGTATTGTCATGATTTGAATAAATATGGCTCCCATAGACTTATGTGTTTGAAAGTTTAGCCCATATGGAGTGGTACTGAATTATTTTATTTTTCTGAGGGATTATTATATCCCTTTTTAACTCATAGATACCTATAGGGGATGGGGTTCTTCCTCACTTTTGATTGAGCTATTCTAATCTTTCCATCTGTTAAAAGCCACACAAATGCCAGTCACTTGCCAATATGGTGTCTCCTGAGCTCCTGCTCCATCATCCTGTCCTCAGAGTGAACGAAACTTTCACATGCTCCTGATGGTCCACCCCATCTAATGACTAAATCCTCCTCTCTCTGGCTTCTCACTCCTTCTTGTGGTCTCTCTCAAGACCCCTTATTCAATTCTAACTTCCACCTTCTTATCTTTTATGCTCTGCCATAAGCCCCAGCCATTTATTGACCAATCAGGGATTATTGAGGAACATTCTTTACAGTACATAGGTTAATGGAACACTTCAAGATTTGGTTGCAGTCTGGAGAGAAGCACACAACTCACTCAGCTTCTGAATACACAGCACACAAGACGCCCCAACATAGTGGCACTATTCGGAAGTGTGGACTTGTTGGAGGAAGTGTGTCACTGACAGTGGGCTTCGAGGTCTCCTATGTTACAGCTCTGCTCAGTGTGGCACAGTCTTCTTCCTTTGTCCAGCAGATCAAGATGTAGAACTCTCAGCTCCTTCTCCAGCACCATGTCTGCCTGTGTGTTGCCATGCTCGCTACCATGGTGATAATGGACTAAACCTCTGAAACTGTAAGCCAGCCCCAATGAAATGTTTTCCTTTGTAGGAGTTACCGAGGTCAGGATATCTCTGGTCACAGCAATGAGGAGACTAAGACAGGTAGATATCCCATACTGAATATCCGCAATAACCCTCTGTGGAGGCAGCAAGGTGATATTCTGGGGATGTCCTCTTTTACACCACAGTGTTCTGCCTCTTAGGAACAGTCTGTGCTTAAATAGAACTTAGTCCCAAGCCATACCACACCAACCCAAACTCAATAGAAACTCTGCACACAACTGGACTTCAACAGAATCAATAAATACACTTTTTTTGCAAGACCTTACATGAGTACACAGAATACATTTAGCTAGATATTGTCCAACAGCAACTCCTCTCTTGGTACAAGTATCTCAGGACTATGGAAAGACCACCAGAATATTGACATTTCTATTTGTGTTTCTTCATCAATGAGACAAGGAAATGAAAAAAAAAAGACATTGAGGGTTTCTTATATTTCTCACATATTACCTGCTGAATTATCTCACATTTTAGGGTAGAATCTATTTAGAAATAGCACACTTCAATCATTTTCTTGCAGTTACTTCTGCTTTTAGACATAATCACCCAAAACTTAGCATACAAAATAAGGTGACATAAAGTTGCAGGGCTCCTTAGGTATGTCATTTGGTCTAGATGGATGTATTGAGTACTTTATGAATGCTAAATATTCAGTAAATGTCCACTTCTGGTTCAGCTCACTTTACACTCTTCCTTTTCATTACCTTTTATTATCTTCTTTACAAAGCCAGGTCTTCCCCAGCAGCTGACTAGCTTATCCATCTACTTTTGGTTCTTCTGAAAGTAGGAACTGAAGCAGATCATTTACATGGCAGGTGATTTGGGGAAACATGAAGCAGAAATACAGGAAGGAAAAGTTATTAAAGAATGCATCATTGAGTTGGCTACACTATTTCCACTGTAACTCAGTTCTAGGACTTGTCCTCAGAAGAATCCAGTAGAATGCATCTCAGAATCGAACCCCACCCACCCACCCCCACACACTGTTGATAGGGTTACATTAATCTACTGACTCCCTTCTCTGATTGAGTGACAACATTGAATTGGGGCTGGCTTACAGTTTCAGTTTCTCTCCTGTGTGATGGTTCTCAGCCTGTGGGGCTCAACCCATTTGGGGATTGAACAACCCTTTCACAGTAGTCAACTAAGACCATCAGAAAACGCAGATGTTAACATTATAATTCGTAACAGTAGCAAAATTACCAGCACAGAGTAGCAACAAAAATAATTTTATGGTTGGGGGTCGCCACAACATGAGAAGCTGGAATAAAGCGTTGCAGCATTCAGAAGGCTGGGAACCTCTGCTCTAGTACATGCCACTCAACACAGTTTAGTGAAATTCTGTGCAGTGGAAAGGGTAAAGACATGCAGTCAGTCCTTGAGAGAGCAAGGGGCGGTTGCATGCTCTTTAATTGCCCATCACCTGCAGATGACATCATAAAGACAGGGCACTAAAGATACTTTCCACAATCTATCCCTTGGACTTTTCAGCTCCATTTTACCCTCCATAAAAATCCATCTCCTCTCAAAAATTTAATGCCACAGCCATTTGCAAATTTCAAAGGGACTCCAGACAGTCCATGTAGTAAGCAGGTGACTGTGGTGTGGTGGGCTGTGATAGGCAGCCTGGTCCCTGGTCAAGCTCAGGCTTAAAACTCTGGTGACCCCAGCAGGCGACTGTTGCCTGCAAGGAATTGTAGGCATTGGCCACGCTCCTTGGACTCCTGACTCCTGTCACATAGCTACAGTCTCCCACAACCTCCCCCCCCTTCTCCCCCTCCCCTGCCACCATCCCCTACAGAGAGATCTGTGGCCATCAGTAACTTAGCAGTAGCACCAAGCCCTCCCACATGCAGATAAGGTATCTCCAAGCTCTCAGGCCAAGCCAATGAGAAGTACGTGCTGTTAGACCCTGACCCGCCCCAAAACTGGACCATCCAGAGACTGCCCCATCCGGGAATCCATCCCATAAACAACCACCAAACCCAGGCACTATTGCATATACCAACAATATTTTGCTGACAGGACCCTGATATAACTGTCCCTTGTGAGGCTATGCCAGTGCCTGGCAAAACCAGAAGTGGATGCTCACAGTCATCTATTGGATGGAACACAGGGCCCCCAATGGAGGAGCTAGAGAGAGTACCCAAGGAGCTGAAGGGGTCTGCAACCCTATAGGAGGAACAACAACAAGAACTAACCAGTACCCTCAGAGCTCGTGTCTCTAGCTGCATATGTAGCAGAAGATGGCCTAATCAGCCATCAATGGGAAGAGAGGCCCTTGGTCTTGCAAAGATTATATGCCCCAGTACAGGGGAATGCCAGGGCCAGGAAGTGGGAGTGGGTGGGTTGGGGAGCAGGGTGGGGAGGGTATAGGGGACTTTCAGAGAGGAAACTAGAAAAGGGGAGAGCATTTGAAATGTAAATAAAGGAAATATCTAATAATAATAAAAAGAATCCTATCCAGGAGGAATAAAGGGTAAATAAATGTAAATAATAATTATTATTCTAATAATAAGAATCCTATCCAGGAGGAATAAAGGTGAGAACTACTCTGTCATCTGAGAGCTTCCATCATAAGAGCTGTAACGCTGCCACTTGGCAAGAGGTCTGATTTCTGAAGCTCCCCCCTCCCCCTACATCCCCATCCCCCACTTCCCGCTGGCTAGTCGGCCTCTCATTGGCCCAGCCCGGCCTGACTCAGCACAAGCTACATGGAGTCACTGAGATGGCAACAGTGGAGACAGAGGGAGAGCTAGCTGCAGCGGCTGAGACGACTCCCCCTTCCTGCTCCCACTCTCACCCCTTGGCTTGAATCCTCACACCCAGCTGGGCCAGAGATGTCCATGGAAAGCCTCAGGTACACGGGCCCACGGGTGACCCTTATGGAACTATCTAAACCTCCACTACTCGTATTTATCAAGTCCAGACATTCACCTTCTATTTTAGAACTTCCTCATCCCTGATGAGTACTTTAGCTGACGTAGTTATATTCTTGAAGAACCTGTAAGACTTTTCTCACTTTAGTCTCGAGAAGGTGATGCCCAAAAACCATGAATAAACCATCTTGATGTAAAAACACGAGGTAGTTTAATGGCGGAGCTCTGGGACGATGCGTACCTCACAGGAGGCAGGAGGCAGAGGCACCGACCTCGTGGCCTGAAAGCTAGGGGTTTTTATAGGGGGAGGGGGAAGGGCTAGCAAGAATTGGCACGGTTACCCGCGATTGGCTCATTTAAACTCAGCAGAATGACCACATATTTGCAGAATGGTACGTGCAAAGGCAGGAATGCTAGGAGACCTGAGGGGCGGGTTAGCGGAACATTTGGTTCAGTCCCAGGAATGTTCCAAACAATGGCCTGCCTGGGCATGCCCAAGCTTGTCTCACTGTGCTCTCCACCTCAGACTTCCAAGCTTACAAACAACTATTTCTCTGGACATAAGTTGCATGAGTCCCAGGCCTTAAATTTCATTTTAAATTTCATTTTAAATTTCATTTTCCTTCAAACCCATACTGACCTCAAAGTCACAGAGATCCGCTTGTCTCTGACTCTTTTTTTTTTTTTTTTTTCCAAGACAGGGTTTCTAGCCCTGGCTGTCCTGGAACTCACTCTGTAGACCAGGCTGGCCTCAAACTCAGAAATCCGCCTGCCTCTGCCTCCCAAGTGCTGGGATTAAAGGCATGTGTCAAACACACCCTGCTGATACTGAATTTATTTTCCAGGTCTTTCATCCGGACAGAGGAATGTTCAGAAGGAGAACAGAGGGACATCACATGAATACTTTGAGTTCTAGAAATATTTGGTTTTGCTTCTATCATTTTGCAACAACTGTAGATGTTCATGGCAATCAGAATCAACTAACACACCAGTATTTTAAAAGTGCCTTTGTCTCTTAGACTTTTGGCTTGAAGCTCCCAAGTGAGTAGGGTAGCCATACAGAAAGTCCTGGGGAGCCATTCTGTGACCCTTTGCGTGAGTACCTTCCTCTTCCCAACAATTTGCAAGCCTTTAATCTAACAGAGCATAAAGGTAGATGGAAACAAAATGCATAGATTCTGCAAGTGAATGAAGGCGATGGTGTGTTAACAGCCATTGATACTTCATCTTGGTTTCCAGACCCAGTTCTAATTTTTGGACCATATTTCCAGGCATATAACATACCAAGCACAGCAGGTCCCAACCCAGCAGAGCCTTTTCCCTACGTGAACTGAGACTTTGATAATCCATTCTAGCATTCTAGCAAAGGGACTTCTTTTGGATAACACGGTACGTGTTAGAAACAGTGGATTCCATGTTCACTTTCCTGAGTTCTAGGATGCAGTGTCTATAAATAAATAAATCACACTGTGAGTCATCAAACAACAATCCTAGAAGTGACATTGATGGGCAAGTCAGCCAAACACATATTCAAAAATCAAAGGCACTTCCAGTAGGGCTGACTCATTCCCTCCTTCTCAGGAGGATGTGCGTGAGAGAGACCTGATGGAAACAGTTTATCACTAAGTGCCTTGCTGTGTCTTTTAAGAGTTGGTACTCTATCAGATGCTAGCTATGGGCTTTGCTGCTGGCATGACAGCACTTCCATAGAAGTAGTAGCTGTGCAAGCTCAGTGAGAGGAATCAATACTATTGAGACTATGCATGGCCTCCTACCTGTCAGAAAGGCCACTGTTCTTATGGATTTATTACCCTGGAGTGCCTAGAACAGAGCCCAGCTGACACAGGACCAGACAGGGTACCACCTACCAGCCTCCTTGCTAATGAATGCTCTCCCATGAACAAGAGTAGAAGACATTAAGATGTGCATATTTGATTCTTTGTCCATATGTCTCTTTACACTCAGCACTATAGTATTTATTGTCACATTGTCCTAGTGAGTCAACTCAATGCAGTACCATACAGTGCAGCATATATATAGCTTTCATCATTCCTTCTCTATAAACCCGGTGTTTTGTGCCACACTCCAGACCTCATAAGCCAACATATTAAACCATTTCCATATATAAAATATATATCATATAAATATCTATCATATATAAATATTCTGTATATAAAAACACATATAAACATATATCATAAATATCTACCATATATAAACATATATAAAATATATCATATGTATATACATGTTTATACACACACACACACACATCTATATATATGGTACAGGGTCTCAGACTGACCTTCAACTCACTGTATAGCTTACAGCGACCTTTGAACTTCCTGTGTCCCCCTCCTAAGTGTTGACATTACAGGCACGCACTGCCCTGTCCATTCTTAATGTTACTTCATTTTACAAGCAGAATTGTAAGTTTTTTCTTCTGTCACTTGTGCACAGGGAGCGTGATGTGTGGAATAGCCCAACATAGGTTGGTGGCAAGGGAATCTGGGCACTAGTTCATCAAACTGACTTGTGTGCCATGGAATTGGTTAAGCTTGATCCTGTCTATGTAATTTTCCTCATATGGTGCACGGTGGTTAACTTAAAACTTAGATGACTTGATAATATACAGCTCCACTTTCAGGTTTTTGAGGTCTGATGGCAAGGTGTTAAGTCTCTAGTGAGCAAATGGGACATGACTGTTCTTTAAGCAGAGAGTGTTTCCCTGAAGAAGTTGGGTAAGTTGACAAGAATTCTGAGTTACCTCTCTTCTACTGGCTGACTCTGGCATGCTTGAGGCTATTGGGCCCCGCGGTCTTAGCAACAAGAAAAATTGTTTAATCCTGCATTTTATTAATGAAACCAAGAGGGTGTTGGGATCCCCTATTGCTAGTGTCAGCTCAGATCCTGAGCTTTTACAAGGTCAGGGTAAACACATTTCTTTAGCAGAAGAGCTGGAGTGTTAGTGTACATATGTGTACTGGAGAAGGCTTCCCCTCTCTCTGTCTCTCTCTCTCCCCCTCTCTCTGTCTCTGTCTCTGACTCTCTCTCTCTCTGCTCCCCCCCCCCCGAGAATACATTTAACTTTCACAGAAAGCTCTTAGCAATGCTTCCTGCACCCACATCTGATTGACCACAGACAAGAGTTCTGCAGTTAGGCCAGAGGAAATTGACTCTACCTGGTGTGGACTTCTCTTTCCATCTCACTGGGACATGCACCATTTTCATGTTATTCTGCTGGGAGCCTGCTTTCTTGTAGAACTTTTAGTGTTATACTTTTGTTTGTCTCACCTCAAATGCAGAGCCTGAGATAAGGACTCAAGTTCAGGGGTTTATTTTCAAAGACTGTAGACGATATGAAGGAATCAGGAAGCTTTTTTTTTTTTTTTTTTTTTTTGGTTTTGTTCTATTTTTTAGAAAAGGAAGCCGGGAAATTCAATAAACAGCTTGTTACTGAGCTTGTTCAGGTATTGTTTTTTTGGGGGGGATGGAGGGGGGCTAAGGGGGAACACTGAAGAATCACTCTCAGTCCAGGTCAGAGTGTTCTTACAAAGAATGGAAGGCTGAAGCCTCTGTCCCCTGCTGCTTCCTGGCCTGTTGGCTAACCATTCCTCTGAAGCCATCCTAACCTAGCCTTTGCTCTTGCCTTGCCCACACCTAAGTAAGCTCCTATTGCTTCAGAGGAAGATTTCAAACAGAAACTCCGATGGGTAGTGTGAGCATGCGTGGTGGGACAATGACAACATGTATGTCCTAGACTCCTGAAGGTGCAGCATGGGTCAGAGGTGAGCTGGGTGGGGCAGGAAAAGTCACTAAAGTTTTGCTTCCTGATAGTACATTGCTGTAGGATTTTCCCTGCCAAAGTACATTAGGGCAGCAGGAGGCCTGTGATTGGACAGGGAAAAGGGAGGCGGAGCTAAGAGTGGCAGAGACAGAGCATCTCAGGAGAGAGGGAGGAAGGAGAATGAAGGCGACATGAACCAGTGTGGCTGGAACCAGCCAGTTATAATATCATAAGGATAGAATAATTGGAATAAAGCTTTTATCATTATCAGTTGGTTGTGGAATTATTGTATTGGCATCTTGTAAATTGAGAATTTATTGATACGTAAATCTGATTGGTTAATTATAAGCTTCAAGAGTTTTGTTTCCACTGGGTAGATAGATGAGTGCTGTGGTGACTGACCACGGGGTACACAGTCATTACATGGGCCTGGCAGCAGAAATCTGCCAAGGGACTCTGGAGCTCCAGCCAAGAGCGAGACGGCTTGAGTTGAGATAACCTGGCTGGAGCCATGTGGTCCACTGACAGGATCGCAGGAGGCCTGCCAGTCTTATTAATATTTCCGGCAATAGTCCATAGGTTTCCCTTAATCCAGTGGTTCTCAACCTTCCTAATGCTGAAGCCCTTTAACACAGTTCCTCATGTTGTGCTGATCCCTAACTATGAAACTCTTCTTGTTACTATTTAATAACTGTAATTTTGCTACTGTTATGAATCATCATGCAAATATTTTTGGCAGTAGAGGCCCGTCAAAAGGGCTGAGACCCACAGGTTGAGAACCACTGCCTTAATCAAACACATCGATCTCTTCTTTGCAAAGAATGCCAACATAGAAATAAGGCCTACGCAGTCTTACCAGAATAACATTTGTCTCTTCAGAAAGCAAGGGAGGAAAGAAGACACTTATGAAGCTGGTGCTGAACTCAGGGTTGAGCCTAAGAGCAGGAGTTGGTGACACTCTGGTCAGCCTTTTGTTTCATTTTGCTTTTCTTCAGATTAGCTGGTCAATCCCTTGTTCTTGGGTCCCAAATCTGGTATCTAGGAGATACAACTTTTGCTCCCGATTTCATGGCAGAAAAGATAATAAACTGTTTAGACGAGACATGGTCTATTTTCTCCCATCCTTCGGGGTCCAGGGATGGATGGCTATAGCATTGTTTTCCTTTTCACTGTTTTCTTCTCTGACATTACACTGTTCCATAAATCTTGTCACTCACACTACTCCTCCAAGTAACTCTTGTATTCTTCGATATCAGTTCATTGGAATGCAGACCAAAACCCCTGCCCTTTGGGGTAGTGTCACTGGGTGCCAGACAGCAAGGGTACCGACTGTGTATTCTGAGCCAGTGGTTTTCAACAGCCTCCTCCTCAGCTTCCTTTCTGTCCTGTGAGTACCACGCACCCCTGGTCCCCGTTTTCTTCCCTGTCCCTTAGGATTGTCTTCAAGCAATTCACACCTGGGATGTGTAGATTTTGCAGCGTGGTGCTCTTTTGTACACTTTGGAAGTTGAGGCAAGAGAAGCAGTAAAAGAAGAGAAGAAAGATAATGGGATGCTGCGGCACATGTCTCTGCCCATCTCTAGGGCAACAGTATCCAGTACAGAAGTGACAGCTGAATGATTGTACCTGTGTTTTCTGCCCTTCTGACACCAGTGCCCCTTCTGACTTCTCATTCCACTCAGATCTGGTTCTGACTCTACCACTGCTGGATACAGCTGGTCTCTAGACAGCCTATCCAAATTCAGAGTGCAAAGAGGAAACCATATGCTTTGCACAGTCCTGCTTGAAGCACCCTCTTTTCTTTTCTTTTCTTTTCTTTTCTTTTCTTTTCTTTTCTTTTCTTTTCTTTTCTTTTTTCTTTTCTCACTTGAAGATTTGTCACCTTGAGGGATAAGAAAGAATAATTGAGGAACTACAAAGTTTGGAGGCCAAAGAAGGAAGAAACCAAATTTAGGGGACCAATTAATGTATCTAATGCCATATTGGGGTCAGAGAATGACGTTAGTGTCTTTCATTCTTTTTGGTAGATCACACTGTTCTTTCTCACCTCTGCCTCATGACTGGCTTGATTCACAGTTTAAAAGTGTGACTTCCTTCTTTAAAAAAAAAATGTTTATTCAATTGACTTATGTGAAAGAGCTAAGCTTTCAGCTCTTCGCCTGGTTCCTCTTCTTCCTGTCCTACTCTTTAATTTCTCATTATTTACAAATAGAAACATTTTAAAATAGAAAAAGGGAAGCAAAGGCTGAAACAAAAGATGAACTATTATGAACACACAGGTGTAAAAGCACATTTTACAGATCATCACTGACAGAGTTGAGAAAACAAAACAATGAAAACCAACAAACAAACCACCCAACCAGGGCTTGGGAGATGGCCCAGAGGTGAGGCAGGTGTGGTACTCTTGCCTAGGACTGGAATTCAGTTCCGAGCATCCACAGGCAACTCCTGTTTGTAAAGCTAGCTCCG
Source organism: Mus pahari (assembly GCF_900095145.1). Lineage (NCBI taxonomy): Eukaryota > Metazoa > Chordata > Mammalia > Rodentia > Muridae > Mus > Mus pahari. Next base: position 19,547,400 of record NC_034598.1, read on the forward strand.
GGGAATAGAGCGCCCTCTTCTGGACTCTATGGGCACCTGTATTTACATGTGCGCGTGTGAGTGTGTGTGTGTGTGTGTGTGTGTGTGTGCGCGCGCGCGTGTATGGTGTGAGTTTTTTGGTGGGTGTTTTTGCCTGTTTTTTTAAAGAGAGAAAATAAAAGTTGAAAGAATAAAGTATATTTATGTTTCATTACAAATAAAGACATAACTGTAAGAAACTTAGAAGTATTTACCATGGGCCAGGGCTTAGGGTGAGGCACAGGCAGGAGCAGAATGTTTTTCTTCTCTAATTGGTAAAGTGATTTTTAACAAAAAAAAATGAAGCTGATTATAAATGTAAGAAACTGGCCTCTTAGGATTGGCAGTAGACCAATATTTACTGTAATTCTTAATTTTCCTCCCTGATTACTGAAATTGTCATAAATCAAACACCAAGAAGCACAAGAAAGGAGGAAGCCTGTGCCTAAAATAATCTCTACTTAGAATCAGGCTTACAAACTAAAAGGAGTTGCAGCAAAAATAAGCTTCACTGTGTATCAGGAAGGCAGAGGGCTGTTGCTACAGAGAAATCCTAGATGCTGAAAACATCATTAAGGAGAAGCAAGGGGGGGACCAATGAGCGCTGTAAACCTGGGTTCAAACCAGCAGCCTTCTGGGAAAACTGTAAGCAGTGCAGGCCCTGGTTTCCTACACAGATTTCCTCTGTATTTACTTTCCTGGTCTCTCATAAAAAGACCCAAAGGAACTCTAAATTTACTAACACTGTCTCTGTTCTGGTTCATTACTGCTGGCTCTCCTTTCCTTCGCAGCACTCCTCCCTGCCTGGGTCATTGCCTGCTAAGGGTATCTGAGATACTGGCATGTGTCAAGTGATGGCTGTAGAAATAAAAATGAATGGTGACAGCTTTACATGACATAGACTGTCCAATAACCACCCCCCAGTCAGGTGATCAAGGTTGATTTCAAAAGCAAGAAGCCATGTAGATGGCCGTTACCTTTGATATGATATAGGAAAATGGCACTTTGCCTCTACTGTACCTACCTATAATGGGTGCCCAAGCCCACAATATACTTTAAACAGTTAAAGTAAATCTCAGTTTGAAGAGGCATTCTGTACAATAGTGGCCTGTTCTTGAAAGCACCAAGGTCATCAAGACAGAGAAAGTCTAATAAACACAGCCATGGAGATTCTGAGGTGACCCAACTACCTGGGTGGGATCTAGGATGAGAACAAGAACTTTAGGTAAAGCACAACAAAACAAAACTGGATGGAAACATGGTCTCTTACTGAATAATAGCATCTCACATTTGTTAATAACACAGGAAGCCAGGTGGGGTCCACAAGAACCCTCTGTACCATCTTCATAATTTTTTTTATATAACTAAGATTAATTCCCTCAAAATAAATTTATTTCAAAAACAGTGGTTCTTAAAACAGACACAGTAAAAGGTTTACTTGTGTCTCCTGTTATTTCAATAATTTCCAACTACTACAAATTTGGCTCAGCTCTCTCAGTAGTAAAATGATTTAAAAGCATATGCTTATTACAGAAATAAAATATAATCTGTGCTCTGACACCCACATCAGACACATCTATTGCAAAGATGCAATGAGTTGGTTGGCAAACACTAATTTTAATGAATTAATTAGCTATGTATAACTAAAGACATTAGTCACAAACTCCCGAATGTCAGTAAGTTGCCAACAAGTTCTATATGTAAGCAAATTATACGATTACTTAAGGCCACAGCTTGTCTTTAATTTCGGATACCACTGAAGTGCCAATAACAAAGCCAAACAGATATTTCTCAAATGAGAACACATTAAATGATAATTTGGAGAGCTAGTATTGAAAGTAGGACCTTAGCTTATATGGGTCTTCTATCTGCTCTCAAATTTTATGACTTTGAGAAATAAACCAAGTACTGGCAGTTCTCTTAGAACATTAATTTAATTTATAAAATGTTATGGGAATTATTAACAGTAACCTCAATATAACAACTTAATTGCTTTGTTCATAGTCTAGTGTCGAAAGTAATTAACTGCATGGACTCTGGTATCTTAGTATCTTTTTGTATCTCAGTTTTCTCATCTTTAAACAGGACGTGCTATAACCTGATATAGCATAAAAATTACAGCGATGAGATACTAATGCTCATGCCAGCAAGATACTGCTGAAGGGACCCTGATATTGCGGCCTCTTGTGAGGCTATGCCAGTGCCTGGTCAACACCGAAATGGATGCTCACAGCCAGCTACTGGATGGAACACAGGGTCCCCAATGGAGGAACTAGAGAAAGTACCCAAGTACCTGAAGGGGGCTGCAACCCTGTAGGTGGAACAACAACAGGAACTAACCAGTACCCCCTGGGTTTGTGTTTCTAGCTGCATATGTAGCAGAAGATGACCTAATCGGCCATCAGTGGGAATAGAGGCTCCTTGGTCTTCCAAACTCTATATGACCTAGCACAAGTCAAGGCCTGGGCCAAGTAGTGGGAGTGGGTGGGTAGGGGAACAGAGGTGGGGGGAGGGGTATGGGAAACTTTCGGGATAGCATTTGAAATGTAAATAAAGAAAATAATAATAATTTAAAAAAAGTTACAGTGATGACAATTGGGACAATAAGGTGTTGTCTACTACCCACTGCTATACCTCAACACTCGAGACTAGGTTATTTATAAAGGAGTCTGGGGTCCAAAATTCAGTGGGTGCATCTGTTGATGAGCTTATACTATGTCATAAGATAACAGGAAAGCTGAAGGTCAAGGGTGAGACTTACTGAGGGGCAGCTTCATCTTATATGGACTCACTCAACAATAGCTAACCTTCTTCCTCTGGCTCTCTAGAGCAGTGGTTCTCAGCCTGATGGTTGAGGATCCCTTGGGGGTTGAATGACCCTTTTATAGGGGTCTCATATCAGGTATCCTGCATATTTCTATTACAATCTGTAACAGTAGTAAAAATACAGTTATGAAGTAGCAATGAAATAATTTTGTGGTTGGAGTCACCCCAGCATGGAGAACTGCATTAAAAGGTCACAGCATTAGGAATGTTGAAAAACTCTACTCTGAAGAAGCCTAGTTACCTCTTAAAGGCCCCATTTGATACCACTTGACCTTGACACAAGTTTTAAAGAAGAGCAATCATATTTAAGCCTCAGCAGATATGCAAGGTTTGATGGGAGGTAAGGTGTGTGTTTCAGGAGTACTAAATTGTCTTTGAAAATACCAACATTGTCTGAAAACAAACAAAAATCAAGTACCTCTGAGGCTGGGGAATGGCTCTGTTGATAAAGCCTTGCCACACAAGCTTGACCACCTGATTCTTGATCCCCAGCACTCACAAAAAGCCATATACTTGTAATCCCAGTACTGAGGGAGGGAGTTGAAACAGGAAGATCTTTGCAATGTGCTGGTCACAAAGCCTCACTGAATCAGCATAAAAAGAGATAAGTATGGTAGCTAGATGACAGATGGATGGATGGATGGATGGATGGATAGCTAGCTAGCTAGAGCATTGAGGAAGATTGTCACTACCAACCTCTAACCTCCATACACAGGCACACATGCATGTACTTACATGTTTACATACACTCTTCCTCCAGACATTGGGAAGTTGTGATGATTGGGGAAAATTCCATAAGAGGAGACATTGGCAATTGAGAAAAATGAGATAGAGCCTTAACTTTTGTTCCACTAATTTATTAAAGCTAATCCCTTTGAGAAATATTCCTGCAGTTGACAGTGGATTTCCTAGATTTTGTGGAAGTATCAAATGAGGAGTTGTATATTTTTCTGATGTTTTAGTAAATATTAATCAATAGAAAATACCACTTAGCATGTAGTCAGCATTAAGTACATAAAATACATTTGGATATAATTTCTACATGACCCCCATTTGCCAAAACTAGTAACTTCTCCTATGCATACATGTGTCCATCTATACTTCCTTTCCTAGTTTGCAATGGAATCCCCAATTTTCAATCTTCACCTATTTATTACCTTGAGAGAGAGTAGTTTTGGAAACAGAGCAGCAAGTAACTTCTTCATTTCTCCTTTACTTTTAACCATAAGAGTTGGGATGTTGGCATCCTATAAAGGTTCAATTAAGGAAAAAACCTTGAGAATTCACATCTGGGTTTCCTCATAGGAAAGAGAGCATCTCCTCTTTTCTGAGAGAAGGGCATAGAAACCTTTGTTGTTGTTGAAGACCCTGGATTCTCTGAAATGCAAAGAAATACTTTCTGGAGAGAAAACGTTTATGGTTATTAAAATCACCTCAAATGCATTGGGCTGAAATGCAAAGTAGTTGCCACTCCATCCCTAAAGTTTACGAGGATAAATATGAACTAGTTTTCTTTGACAGCATTTCCCTTGGTATCCCTGGGTGGCCAGGAATTTGCTATGTATACCAGGCTACCACTGAATTTATAGATATGTGCCTGCCACTGCCTCCTAAGTTCCAAAATTAAAGGTGTGTTTTACTGCATCTGGCCTAAATAATATTCTTAAAAACCATGTCATGTCGACTGCCGGGGAGAGAGCAGACTGCTGAGGAGGGACCCGGGTCTGGTCCCGGTC
>NC_034598.1:19551990-19564655 GCF_900095145.1 Mus pahari
AGAGGTGGGGGGAGGGGTATGGGAAACTTTCGGGATAGCATTTGAAATGTAAATAAAGAAAATAATAATAAAAAAAAAAGAAAAATCTTTAAAATATAAAAAAAAAAAAAAAAAAAAACCATGTCATGTCTGCCAATGTGAAGAGTGGGGACTTTTACAAGGTCCCACCCCTAGGTGAAAGGCTGTAGGTAACTAGTGGGTGTGGAGAGGAGTTTTCTTCAGGGATGAGCTCCCCTGATAGGTTATACAATCCACATTAGTGAATTATAAACACAAATAAAATCAACACTTAATGGACTTAATGTGTGTGTGTCTGTATGCATGCATGTATGTATGTGTCTTAGTTAGGGTTTTACTGCTGGGAGCAGACACCATGACCAAGGCAACTCTTATAAGGACAATATTTAATTGGGGCTGGCATACAGGTTCAGAGGTTAAGTCCATTATCATCAAGGGTGGAGCATGACAGCATGCAGGCATGCATGATGCAGAAGGAGTTGAGAGTTCTACATCTTCACCTGAATGCCACTAGAAGACTGGCTCGTATGTGGTTAGGAGGATGATCCCTAAAGAAACACAGTTCCTCCAACAAAGCCACGTCTCCTGAGAGTGACACTCCCTGGGCCAAGCATATTCAAACCATCACAGTATGTATGTATGTATGTATGTATGTATGTATGTATGTATGTATGTGTGTGTATGTATGTATGAATGTATGTATGTATGTATGTATGTATGTATGTATGTAAAACAACTTTATATTAAAGAAGAGGCCATAAAAGGGAGTGGGAGGTAGAGGGAGATGGGATAAGTGAAAATGATGTAACTACAGTACTCATGTATAAAATTCTGAAAAATATAAAAAGCCTGTCATATATTGAAAGATTATGAAATAATTTTCAAAATCTATTGAATCTATTTTGGTAGACATTGATTTTCTAAAGACATTCAGTAGATAGCAACATTCTTAATGAATGCCTATCAGATTGGGATAAAAGGTTAATCAGGATTCTTTAGAGAACAGAATCAGGTTGTCTGGGAATGAGTGTGAGAATCTGCTTTGAGGAGAACTGTTCATAATTATCTATGCAAGTCTCATGATTAGATTCTGAGGCTGTGTAGATAGGAAGGGTTCTTTCACGGTCGTCGTCACTAAGTTCCTTTTCTTCTTGTTCGTGATTGATGTGTGACAGCCATTAAGACTTCTGGATGCCTTTATTTAGGTTGAGTGAATTCCTTATGGCATCCTCACCCACAGTTGCATATGTGGTAAATGAGGTTATGGAAATAAAAGGATGCTGAGAGATTTCCCAGGGCAGAGTGGAGGCTCTGCGGGAATTAGAGCTCGTCTGTCTTCTGAACCAGTTTAACACAGTCCATGTCAACCAAGCTGTGCTGAGCTCCTGTGAAATGGAGTTTGCATCCTTCAGGTTAGTACCCCTGGAAAGCAGAGAACCCTGGTGGGCTATGTTTACTTTTGCTGAAGTTCTGTGATATGCTATGTTCCCCTCCCCTCCCCTTCCATCCCATCTCCTCCCCTTCCCTCCTCTCCTTTCCTCTCCTCCCCTCTTCTCCCCTCTCCTCCTGTCCCTTCTCTTCCCCTCCCCCTCCCATCTACTTTCCCCTCTCCTCTTTCCCTCCCCTCTTCTCCTCTATCCACCCCATTTCCTTGACCTCCCACTCGCCCTCTCTCTCCCTCCCCCACTTCCCCCCATCTTGAGTATTATGGATTGGGCTGAAACTCACTTTGTCGCCAAACATGAACACCTAATTTTCTTGTACTTACTGAGGTTTGAGTTGCCATGGCTGATTTATGTGAAACTGGAGGTGGAAACCAGGGCTCCTCCGTGTTTGACAAACACTCCACCAATTATAACATACCCCTAGCTCAGAACCCTACTCTAGACAACTTTTCTTTTTCTTAACCTTTAAAAAGACCTACCACCCCCCTTTCACACTGTGTTGTAACCTCTCCCCTTAGAAAACAGTCAGTTTCTTGCTTCCTCTCTGAAGGTTAGACGTGACAGTTTCCTCTGGAGGTTGAGTTCTTACAGTGTTTGGAAAGGCATCTCCAGGCCTTAATAATGGAGTATGTTGGACAATGAAGGGAGGTGCTGGCCTATGACCTAAGACTCAGTGCAAATTGGGTCTTTGGGATGTGTAGCTGAGTCATCTGACTGCTGAGGGTTTGAATGCAGTTGGGAATCACAGAGTAAATTATCTCTATTCTCTAAGCAATAGGATTTACTTCTCATTGTTTCAAACATCTTTATTAAGGTTTTAAGAGCATCCATGGGTTAGCCTAACACTTCATATCTAAATCTACTCCTGATAGTTTTCAAAGTGTGTTTCCATCGGTTCCACCAACAAGCCAATAATCTTCAGTCAATCTTGACTTATTCCTTCCTACTTAGAAAGTCCTGCCTCACTTTTCTCTGTGAATTTCCCTGTCCCCGTCTCCTTCGTGGGAGCCTTTCCAACAATTCCTGGTCTTACAGCTATCTCTGTATTCTGAGTTTCTGTAGCAGTTCTCAGAACCAAACCATATAATTTAGCCATTAATTATATACTGCAGCACACTCTTTCCTTTGTGCCAGTGTGTCTTGGTTTTTTTTTTTATTCTGCAGCTAAATTATAAGCATCATGAGACATTCCGCATCTCTCACTTCACGAGTGGCGAGAGACCTGCTCTAAGTATAGAAGAGAAATTGGGGCCATAGGCTTAGACTTGGGTGTAGCGTATGAGCCTCAGCTTTTCTCACTTTTCTCCTGCCTAGCTTGACTGGGTGCTCTGATCCTTGAATTATCTCTCCAACTCTCTCACTTCTTTTCTGTGAATTAATCCCCCTATTTCTCTCTCTTCCTCCCCCCATTCTTTCCTCTCATCCTGTCTCTCACATGTTGACATATGTTCATTTCACTAGAGTCTAGTGACTAGGTGAGTATTTTAGCTGTGTTTATAAACCTCCAAATGTATTTTTATTTGTTTCCTTGGTTGGTTGATTTTTTTTTTTTTCTGAGACAGGGTTTCTCTGTATAGCCCTGGCTGTCCTGGAACTTTCTTTGTAGACCAGGTTGGCCTTAAACTCAGAGATATGTAGGCCTGTGATTGCCATGCCACAGTAGGGTTCAGGGGTCCTCTGGCCTGTGACGAGGCCATAGTCATGAGCTTCTCAGACTCTTGGACATCTAGAAGATCAGAAGTTCAGAAGTCTGGGAGCCTCAGAAGATCAGAGAAGGGAGTTGTGGGGTGGGTTGGGGAGGGAATGTGAGCTTCGAAAAGCGTCTAGGCCTGGGCCAGGGGGGGGGGGGGGGGGGGGAGGGTAGCTCCAACTTGTCTCATGGAGATTGTCCTTGGCTTGCCAGAGGCAGGCTTGGTGGAAGTTGTGGCTGGAATGACAGAGAAGCCTTCTACAGGAGATGGGGCTTTGGCTCTATAGGTGAAAGCCTTCTTCAAGGCTCCCCATGGCAGACCTTGATGAAAAGAGACAGTTCATGATTCTAAACTGTTTATTGTCATGGCGGAAAATGGATGCATAAAGCCATACCCTACTTCTTAGGGTGGGCCTAAGATTAAATACCTTTTGTAGGAAGGACTGTTTGGGAAGGGAAGCTTATTGGCTAAGCCTTCTGAGCCTCTAGATACCTCATTAGCATGGAGATCTCTGCTTTGACCCTACGTGACCACAGGACACGTTCCTTTTATGTAAGAAGCATGGCACACATTCCAAGTCAGGAGTCTGGCAGGGAGCCAGGAGTCATCTAAGCATCAGGTGTGTGCCCACCGAGTCTCTGGGTCTTGCCCTGCTCTACCTTACCAAACTTCCTGGCATGGTTTTTATGTCCATCCACAGAGATCCACCTGCCTCTACCTCTCAAGTGCAGGAATTAAAGGGCTGTGACTTTAAGTCCTGCCTGATTCAAACATTCTTTTAAAGTGTAATAGGCTATGGATTATCTTAACTGTGGCGTTTCACAGGAGAGTTACTGTAGCATTGTGGCAAACCCAGACAAATTGAACCTGTGAGTGAATAAGGTCTTTTTTTGTTTTTTTTCAAAAGCAAGAGGTTTATTTTTCTGTGCATTGGTCAACCTTCAATCAGTCCCTCAAGGCAAGTGACTAGAAAGGCGACCCCGAATGGCTATTGCAAGCAGTTTTTATACTTTTTAGGGGCACAGGTTACATCAGCAAGGTTACAATTCAAACTTATTAGCTAAGCATATTGACCTTTAAATCTATTGGCTAGCAAGCATGACACACATTTGAACTCTACCTGGGACTTTCCAGAGGGTCAGGTGACTATCAGTCAAGTCAGTACATTCTGCGTTTTTTTGTTTGTTTGTTTGTTTTGCTTTGCTTTTCTGAGAATTTTTACTTAAGAATGTTCCTGTGGGTGGAGAATGGAACTTGGCCTAGCCTTAACTCCATGTGGGAGGGGGAAGCTGTAAGGAGTGTGTGGGACTGGAAAACCCCTTAGAGTCCCTCATTACCCCCATTTTCTTGTACAAGCTCCAATCCTGGAGCTAAGCTCAGGGGTCTTGGGTAAGTAACTCATATTCTCCAGGTCCTGTCCTTGGGGTCTCATACTGTTGGGGCAGGGCCATCAGTTATACTGATCATATTCTCTCTTTTATGAAGCTTGTTCAATATGCAGGGTCTAAAGGTCAACAATAGCAGGAGAACAATTAGGGGTCCTAACAAGGTGGTCCTAATATGAGGGTGGTTAACCAAGGGGAGGAGTTAAATCAAGTCTTGAACCAGCCCTGACTCTCTTCTCTTTCTCTTTACCACATGGCTAGCCCTTCTCTCACCTTGGCCATCGGATCCTTAACTAACCCCGGAATGGTCTCCAGTATGTGCTTGCTGATGTTTCACACCCCCAGGAAGCACAGAAAAAGTGGTTGGCCCCTCCCCCACTGATGAGCCTGCTGCCGGATCCTCCCATCTCAGGGGCACACATATATGGGGATTTCTTGCAGGACACTCTCTTCAACTTCAGGTGTCCACACCCTAAGCCCCACTCTCCAAGGCTGCTTCTGGGACACAGTTTAGATTCACAAGTCCCTCGGCCGGCCCCCACATTTGGGTAATCCTTCCCCCTTTGTCTCTAGGGTGGGGATATCCCAGGAGTCAAGGCCCGCTGCTAACTTACAGAGATCAAAGAAAAGGTCCAGCCACCAGGTATAAGGCGGGTGTTCCTCTGCAGTGGACCAAGCTACATCCCCAGTGGCTGAGCGTACTTGCCAAGTCACTTTGGTAGCATTGTGGGTGTTGCTGAGGCTCAGTGCTGGAAGGAAGATACACCATAGCCACCTCTTGGTTTCTCTGGCCTTGCAGAAGGGTGGGTGATCTTGAGTTTGAGGGGGTCGCTTGGGTGTCTGGCTGCTATCCAGTTGGTGTCAGGTGCAGGTGCTGGTCTGATGTGAATTATGTGAACCTAGGCAGTTACTCCATCCCCTTGAACAGTGGTGGGGGTGGTCAACAACATCAAGAATGGCCCTTTCCACTTTGCTTCGAAGTTTTTAGCACGCTGTCTTTTAACATATACCCAGTCTCCAACTTGGTACTTGTGTGGACCCTCTAGGGTACCTGCATAATACAGGGCACTAAGTTTAGGCCAAAATTCCTGGTGGCTGATCTGGAAAACTTGCAATCGAGCCATAAGATCCTTGTCAACCTGAAAAGTCACTCTGGGGGTAGGGGTGGTGGTGGTCAGGAATCGGGGCCAAGGTAGTGAGGGTCCCATACATAATATCAAAAGGGGTCAGGTTAAAATGGTTGGGGGGTATTCTGGGCTCAGAACAGGGCCAGGGGAAGGAGCACCACCCAGTTAGTGCCAGTCTCCAAGGAAAATTTAGTTAAGGTCTCTATGAGGGTTCCGTTCATTCTCTCTACCTTCCCTGAGCTCTGGGGATGGTAAGGACAATGGAGCTTCCATTTAGTCCCCAATATCTCTGCCAATCCCTGACTTACCTTAGAGACCAAAGCAGGACCATTGTCCAAACTAATTACCTTGGGCAAGCTAAACCTCAGGAATATTTCCTCTAATATCTCCTTGGCTACCACAGTAGCTGTTTCCTGCTTGGTGGGGAAAGGTCTCAACCCATTCATAGAAAGCATCCACAATCACTACAAGGTATTTGTAACCATATTTTCCTGGCTTAACTTCAGTAAAATTGACCTCCCAATACACTCCAGGTCACTCTCCCTTAGGTCTTTTGCCCCGTTTACTCTTGGCTGCATAAGCATTCACATGCTGTCAAACCTTACACTGTTCCACTATCTCTCTGGCCCAAAGCCCGAGGTCCATTTATATATTTTAGATGCCTTAACTGCTTAGACAAGCTTTTTATCTCCTAAATAAGTCCATCTGTGCATTTGGCCTAGTAAGTCTTTTGCTTGCTTTCTGGGGAGTATAGTTCTCCCTTCTTGTGTGCGCCTCTGTCCTTCCTTCTCTAGGTAGTAGTTGGTAGGGTGGCTAGCAATCTGAGTCCTGTCTTCTTCAGTATATTCTAAGTGAGGCCATCCCTTAGTCTAGACCCATTCCCCAGTGGGTGTCTCTTGCAGGCCCATAACTGGGATAGGCTCCTGCATAGCCAGTTCTTGAGCCACTTGGTCTGCCTGGTTATTGCCTCAGGCCACTGAGTCTCTTCTCTTCGATGTCCTGGAAAGTGAATAATACCTCACAGTTGCAGGCTTCATCAGGGCATCCAAGAGATCCAAGATTTCCTGTTTGTTTTATTTCTTTCCTCTCTGATGTGAGCAGTCCTCTCTCTTTATATATAGCTCCATGGATATGGGCTGTGGCAAAGGCACACCTGCTGTCTGTGTAGATGTTAATTTACTTGTGGGCCCCAAGTTCCAAGACTTTGGTGAGGGCAATTATCTCTGCTTTCTGCCCTGACATGCTGGGAGTGGGTAGAGGTTCAGCCCAGATAACATTTGTGCCGTCCACTAAGGCAGTACCTGCTCATCTCTGACCTTCATGGAGAAAATTGCTCCTGTCTGTAAATCAGGTAGCCTCAGCTCCTGTCAGGGGTCAGTTGGAGAGGGCTTTCCTTCACCCACGGGCTTTTGCCAGGATTTCTTGACATTCATGCTGTGGTAGCTCGAAGTCGGGGTCAGACAGCAAGGTGGCTGAATTGAGCCCAACTGGTGGAGAAAAGGTGATTTGGTCAGAGTTCTGAAGCAGAGTCTGGTAGTGGGTGATCCTGGCATTTGCCAGCCATAGAGCTGGAGGCTGCCTTATCATACTCTCCAGGACATGTGATGCAGCCATCGTCAAGTTTAAGACCATGTACCAAATTCTGGAAGGTGGCAAGGAACTTAACAGTATGTAGGGGTTAGGCACAGTAGGGTGGATGTCAGCCACTGGACAGTTTACCTGTTGTAACTCCTGGACTGGGTGGTAATCGTTAGTGCCCGGCTTCTTAACTGGCAGGAGCAGTGTGTTCCAGGCTGAATGGCACTTACACAACACCCCAAGCTGGAGGAGCCTGGAGATTTGTGGCTTAATTCCTTCTCATACCTCTCGAGACATAGGATATTGTCTGAGAGACACTAGGGTAGCCTGCACCTTGAGTTCTACCACTACAGGGGGATGACATTTTGCTTTGCCCATCCCTAGGTCCACGGTTCTTTGGGTTGTCCATAAATACATTTTGGTGCCAGTGGCTCCTTGCACACAAGATTTTTTTCTTGGAAATGGGACCATCGGCTTGGAGGAGGACTGAGTGTTGAGCCCATGTGTCTACCAAGAGTTGAGTGGGTTTCCTCTCCACTCTTAAAGTTACCCATGGGTTCCAGGAGGGGGACTGAACCCTGTCCTCCCTAGTTCCTGTCTTCCCCTAGGCCTGGCATTTCCCATCCCCGGCTGCTGTTTGTTAGGGCATTCTCGGGCCCAGTGGCCCCTCTCCTTGCAATATGTGCACTGGTCTTTTTCAAGGGTTTTTCTGTCTCTCTTTGTTTGGTGTCTCTCTTTTCTGCTTTCCCTAACTACTATAGCCCAGACTCTCTGTAAATTCCTTTTCTGTCACTTTTCTTTTTTTCATCTCCCTTTTATCTTCTTCCTTTCTTTTTCTCTGCTCCTTCTCCTCCTCTGTATTCCTGTTATGGTTGACTTTCTCAGCAAACATTAAATTCTTCAACGACTTATCCTGTAGTCCCTCTAGCCTCTGAAGCTTTTTCCTGATGTCTCTACTAGCTTGGTCTATAAAAGCACATTAGCTTTTGCTCCTCCCTGCTGGGGCCATAGGGTGTATATTGGCAGAATGCTTCCATGAGCTGCTCTAGAAAGGCAGCAAGTGATCCTCTCTACCCTCATGTACCTTGGTCAAATTTGTGGGCTGCCGGGCCACTGCCTTGAGACCTGCCAACAGAGCATGGCAGTAGATCCTAAGGTGCTCCTTACCTTTGGCTGAATCAAGTCGGATCATGGGAAATCTGTGGTCAATGACAGCTTGGTCAATCGATGGTATCCCTGTGTCTGAGGGGACATTCTTTCTGGCTTCCTGCATTATCCTCTCTCACTCTTCAATGGTGAAGAACACTCTCATGAGTTGTTGGATATCATCCCAGGTGGGCTGATGAGTAAATAAAAGTCTCAAAGAGATTAATCAGCCCCTTGGGGTTATCTGAAAAGGGGAGGTTGTTGGGTCTTCCAGTTGTACAAATCGGCTGAAGAGAAGGGCCAGTATTACGTGGCCTGATTGCCATCTTCATCTAAGGGGCAGTAGGCTTGGAGGGGAGGGCCACTGTAGTGTCAGATGAAGTGGCCCTTTTGCTCCAGGTCCCCATGGCTGGTCCTGGTTCCGAGGGTCCCTCACCACCCTCTTCCATTGCTGGCATAGAAGGAAGGGGGGAGGTAAAGGTAGGCTGGATGAGGGCTCAAGGTAGATCCTTGAGGAGGGATTGTGAGATGGAGGGGATGGAGGATCCATCAGTAGCAGATCCACTGTGGAAGGGTACTGGAGGATGTTCTTCTTTACAGACTCATTGGTATCTATGGGGTTCTCGTCCTTCATGGCCAGGATCTGTGAGAGTCTCAGAGACAAAAAGGCTTTTATCCAAAAAGTGTGTGTGTGTGTGTGTGTGTGTGGGTCCTCGACTGGATCCTTCCAGGTAAGTATATAGGGCACTTGGTCTGGGTGCCCAAGGGTTCCTGGCTGAAAACCTCTTTTCTCTACTGCTTTGATCACCTGCAAGTTGAAGGTCCCTACAGGTGGCTACCCTACTCCCAAGGTGGGCCATTTGGAGGAGCAGAGAGTAACTAGGTGCCGCAGACCAGTCTCAGTTGGCCCTCCTCAATCCCCAGGAGAAATCAGGGTTCCGGTTACAGGTGGGCAGGAGTCAGAGAAAAGGGTGACAAACAGACATGGATACAAGGGAGTGTGGTATCTGAATGTAATTTCTCAAAAGTGAGCACCAGTCTTATAATACAGAAGAAAAACAAGAAAGCTAGGTGAATACATCTGCCAAGGTACATGAACACAAAACAAAGAAAATGCATACATAAAAAGCTAGGGGAGCCAGGCAGTGTTTACAACTGATATAGGAACAACCCTTATTTAAGATCAGCTAAACACAGGAGCCAGGTGAATGGTCTGATGCAATGCTAGTCTATTGTTAAACCCACCACTAGGGGTCCTTTAGTAAATACCTGATTCCTCTGGGCCTAGTGAAAAACATGCACTAGGGGAATTCCATTCTACTAACCCTTTCATAAATAATACTTCAGTTCCTCCTAAAACCACAACCCACCTTTTTCCTAGACCATTGTAAATTCCTGTGTATGGGAGTGACTCGGCTATTGTTTTAAGCATTTACTATGTAGACTAGCCCTGAGATTACTAGTTCTATTCACATAAATTATAATGCCTGATTTCTTTCACTGTCTCCCTACAATACTAGAGGTAATTCTGTATGTTACTGAATAGGTAACATTCTTACTGAATTCCATGCCCAGGGTTGGCTTAAGGACTGCCTAGGACATTGGAACACTGGTGGAGGCTAATCTAACTTAGCTATATGTCAAAATCAATCCTTAGAGGCACTTATAGTAAAACAATATTGAAAGAAAGCACACAGATCCACACACCCGACTAATGCGGGGACTGAATTAGAGCATTCATTTTACAGGATGCCATGGTTCCAGGAGACTAAGTTTCCATGAACTTTTTGCCATGGGATTGCATCCAGGTTTCTAGACCTGTCACGCGAGTCACTACTGGAGTGGATGTAGCAACTAAGTTTCCCTTCCTTACTACTACTGACAAGTTTCATCCTCTTCCCCTAACTTTCCTGCAGTAGTTAACTAGAATGTTTAGCAGGGTCGATTCGGTCTGTCTCATGTCCAAAAATAACAACAGTCCAAGTCCAATGACACTGAGAAAGACAATTAACACAGAGACAGTTTGCCCCTGGCACGGGTACAAAAACCAGGTTATAGCAAGACTTGGTTGGCTCCTGCCTATACTGTGTCTTGACATTTTGACTCTGACGGTACACATATCCACAACCTTTGAATAAAGACAATCAACACAATGACAGTTTGCCCTGCTGTGAGAGCAGAAAGCAGAATATAGCAAGACTCAGTAGGCTCCTTCCAATACTGTGTCTTGCTGTTTCCCAAAGGAGCAGAGTCCTCCCAACTGTTGCCAAGCTTGGTGGTCTTCTTCCCTCTGATCAGTCTGGTCAGTGGTTGTTTCGGGTGGGGGGGGGATCTCTCCGAATACTGGACAAAGCTCCCACATGTAAGCCCCTTTGAGACCCTTTGTACTTACTTTGGGATGCCCCTGAGTAAGACACCAAGATGCATATTGATACAAAGGCAAGAGGTTGATTTTTTCCAGCATTGGGGTCGACTTTCAATTAGTCCCTCAAGGTGAGTGACTAGAAGATTGGCGAATAGGGTCTTCTTTATTCATGGGGATTTTTATAAGACGTCTTAGGAACTATAGATCCACTTACATTGTCTAAAAAATCATTCTTTCATGGTGCACATACATTAACACACACACATATCCACTAAATAATCTATAAATAATAAAACAATAAGTCCATCTTATTCTGCTTACCCCACTTCTAAATCTTATTTCTCCATTTTCTAAAACTTTCCTAACTTATTACTTTAAATATTGTACATATACTGTCTGCTTTTGTATTTATAGACTCATGTCTGATTTTAAAAAACATACAGTTTTACATTGTTTTATGTACCATTCTCAGTTCTAGGATATTTATTGGTTCTTTCTTTAAACACAATTTCCAGTTGACTACCCATCTCAGAGATGTTCTTTGCACTTAAGTGTTGGTTTCTGAGTCATCTAACCTAAATATAGATAATGTAATTTTCTCATGAAACAGGAAATAGAAAGTTCTACTGAGGAGTAAGTACCCCGGGTAGAAGCGAGGTCCAGGGCTGGAGGTGTGCAACTCATGTGGTCATTATTGCTCCATGCTTCCTTTGCAATGGTTGATAAGTGGTTTTTAATATTCCTGGTATTCTCTGGCTCAAATATAGATGTCCCTTGCTTTGGTCATCTAAGTTTTGGGTAGAGAGCAAATAAAACATCAAGAAATCAGCGCACTCAGCAAATACAATTTTATTTCCTTCACACTTGAACTTTCATTTTAAGAGCAGAATTGGGTCATGTGGTCAGAGCTGGAAGGCAGATGAAAAAATGTGGTTAATTTGAGTTGGGTGCACTATGGCTCAGTAATTGGGCCTTTTTCTTAGGAGGGAAAGAGGTGAGAACATAGGTAGGGTCTGCCACACAGAAGCAAAGCTGCACGGACACTTAATTTCGGAGTTCTAAGAGGTGGCAGGATCAAAACCCTGAAGCTGCCTGAGAAATTTTAATGTAGTTGAGAAAAGTCTGAGTTTAACTCCAAGGACTCAGACGCCACTCTGATTTACTGTCTTTTAAAGCTCAAAAGGTTTAGCCCAAATAAATGTTTCCGATATAGGCATCCCTTACATTGAACATAGGAGGTAATATTAGTTGCCTTTCTGATGCTAATAACACACCACACACTGGATCTGCTTTAATGAACCAAGATTTGAGGCATGCTGGCACGTGCCTGTGACTCCTATACTCAGAAAACCAAAGCACAAAAGACCTGAGCTCCAGGCTAGCTTGAGCTACATTGTACATGTGAAATCCAGTCTTAAAACAAACAAGAACTAACAAAAGAAACAACAACAACAACAACAACAAAAGACTCCTAGACTGGAGACCCCAAGCCAAATAGCCATTATCTGGTGATATTCTAAGGTTGTTAAGAGTTAAAAAGCAAGTGTAATTCTTCACATGACAAAGACCAGGAACATGTCTTCAGGACTCCGGTCCCTTATATAATCTCAGCAGTTGGTCACAGGACTTCCACCCAATGACCTTAGCTTATGCTAATCATCCCCAAACACCTGCCTCTGAACAGTCACTGGGGTGTCTCCATCCCTTTAAATACCTCACAATAGGGATAAAATTTAACTACCTGAACATTTGGGAGAATTGAATAAACCACTATACTACAGCGGAAAGCTGGAGAAGGAAATTGAACACTGACTCAACTCTGAGGAGGCATAATCAAGCAGTTTAAAAGACAAAAGGAAACAAACAAACAGACAAAAGCAAAAACAAAACAACAACACCAACACCAACAC